>NW_020837970.1:18786076-19135455 GCF_003676395.1 Aethalodelphis obliquidens
GCCTCTCACCGCCGTGGCCTCTCCCGTCGCGGAGCACAGGCTCCAGACGCGCAGGCTCAGCGGCCATGGCTCACAGGCGCAGCCGCTCCGCTGCATGTGGGATCTTCCCGGACCGGGGCACGAACCCGCGTCCCCTGCATTGGCAGGCGGACTCTCAACCACTGCGCCACCAGGGAAGCCAGAACTCAGTATTTTATATCATTAAATATAAATAAAACATATATGAATGTTATTGTCTTGTGTGCTGCGTATTTTCTGTTTGTCTCTCCAGACCTGTTCTACCTTTCTGTCTCCAGCTTTGTATGCGCCAGGAGACTGACTTGTACAGAGTGAGTCAATGGGCTCTGTTTTGTGACTTCAGTGCTGTTGCTTATGAATCCAAATAAATAATAAACCAGAGTGATATAGAGGCAGAAGTCTACTATTTACAAGCCCCATTTAAACTTTCCAGCCTACATATATACCACCTTGAAGAAAATTTCAAGCCAAAATTGCTTTTTTTTTTTTTTTTTTTTTTTGCGTTACGCGGGCCTCTCACTGTTGTGGCCTCTCCCGCTGCGGAGCACAGGCTCCGGACGCGCAGGCTCAGCGGCCATGGCCCCCGGGCCCAGCCGCTCCGCTGCACGTGGGATCCTCCCAGACCGGGGCACGAACCCGTGTCCCCTGCATCGGCAGGCGGACTCTCAACCACTGCACCACCAGGGAAGCCCCAAAATTGCTATTTATAACATTTACTGTTTTCTAGTCCAAATTAAGCACTTAAAAACAAAGTTTTAACGTTAATTCTACATATTTGATGGATGTTATAGAATGTATATATAATGTAAAATTTATTTGTGATTTATATATGAAATTACGAACTGAGACCAGTGGTCCACAAAGTCAGCATTCTCCTGACAGAAGCACCAAGAGATTCTGGGAGAATGGCATTGTGAAATTGTTATGGATGCGCTGGATAACAAATGCTTTATATATTTAAAGGGAGATAAGCTGACTTGACTTATTTTGTTCCATAATGAGAAAATATTTCTTTTGTGACGTTCTTAGAGGAGTGTATTACTGATAGCTTACTATTTAAACTCATTTAATATGGAAGTAATATTCCTTTGAAAAGAGAGTATATATATTACTTACCAGTCTAACTGACTTTTTAAATCTAATAATTCCGTTTCATTGGCCCTAAACATTTTGTCTGTTTTCTATAATCATCTCAATTCACATTGCATCAATGTAGTTAACACTGGGTCCTTGAAATATATGAGTACCTGAAGCTTGATTTATAATGTTGCATTCCATGCAACTGTAAAGCCAAAAGGGTGAAAATAGGACTTTAAAATTCACAAAAATCCTCTAGGCACCCTTAGGAATGCAAGCATAATACGTAAACAATAGGTAAAGAATGAAGGATGACAGTAAACTTGCCTGATATTTGTTTCATGTCGAAGTCAACACAATTTTTGATTCACATAGAGTAAGACTAACAAGGATGAAAAGGATCTTTAAAGGTTATGCTGGCCAACAACTTACCAAGTATACCACCTCCCTGTTAAGTGATCCCTTTTAGGGTTAAGAGTAGCTTAAGCCTATTCTTGAACCTCCGCAGTGACTTAAACTCCCACAGCCACTCTAGAAGGGAGCGCATTTCATGTTTGAACAGCTCTGATTTTGAGTTTTTCCAGGTGTTAATATCTGTCTCTCTGTAGCTTTTTACTTGAACCTACCTGCTTCTAACCCTTCCTCATGATAGCCTTTCTATAAGTTTTAAAGAACTATTTATCATATTGGAGATTACCAATGTGTTAAAACTATATCCAGGCTAACATTTTTTGTGTGTGCAGAATCCAGAATAAAGCTTCTGCTTCACTTCTTATGGATTGTTGAGTGAAGATTATTATGAACTGGTATTTTGGATTCAGGCAGATGCAGATGTTTGTTCATACCCTCATTGCAGACATTGGCAGGTTTTGCAGTAACAAGTGGATAGATAACTCATCTTGATGTGTTTCTACTATTAATAGTTTTGGGGTTTTGAGTTCTGCATATTTCCTCTGACTCAGCATTTATAAAAATAAAGGCAGTTGCTAGACAGTGTTAACAAGTCAACTCTGAATAAACTGTTTTCTACTGCCTTTTTTTAAGCTTCTGGATCAGTTTAAGTGAAGAATATTCTGAAATGGCCATGCAAATTTCATATCTTTGTGAATCAGGGTTTTCATTCTGTGTAACCAAAACAAAATACAGAAATACGTTGCATGCTGGGGCCAAAATGACTGAACTCTCCTCCATAACCTCTGATTAAAAAAAAATTGAAACAGCTTTAGTATTCTAAGACTTGATACTTTTTTTTTTTAGGATTAAAAAACTTTTGTTTGACTATGCATATATTTTCTTGGCTCAAAATTCAAAAAGTACAAAAGATAAAAAAGTAGAAAATCTCCCACCTTAATATCTTAACTACCTGCTTCCCTCCCTCAGAGGTTATCACTACTATTACTATCTTTATTCTTAATACTTTTCTCTTAAAAGTAGAACCTCCACAGTTCCCCTAACCTGATTTTTATCCTCCATGTAAGACCCTAAATATCGTGATTATTTTATGAATTTCTGAGGTTAATGGGATCCTAAAAATAATGCTTCAGTTTAATTAGAGAACAGTATATAAGTTGAGTATTTGATTGATTTTTTACCTAGTATTTTTTTAGTGGCTACACTGTGCTGGGGGAATACAGATACTGGACAACTCTTTAAGGAGGCTTGTCTAAGTAAATTATAATACAGTGATATATACAACAGTAAATTTACAAGGTCAGAGAAGGAATGTTAGTGCTGTTTTCTGGGAAGGACTGACAGATCCTGGTGGAAGTGGGTCTGAAGCTAGGTTTTGAAAAATGAATAGTAACTCACTAGGCAGATGGGGTTGGAGATGGCATTCCAGACAGAGGAGGAAGATTAATGGAATGTACAAAGCCAGAAGCTATTAATGGTCTAGGTTGTTGAATGAACAATAAGGAATTGAAAAGATTGCTAAAATTATTGGAAAGTAGTGTGGTAGGAGCTGGGGCTAGACAGGTAGGCAGTTTGTGAAAGGCTTTATTTTAGCATAGTGCTAAATGAGATGGGGCCAGTTGAAACAACTATAAACTTTTAATATAGGATTAGTGTTGAGAAGAACCACTTTGTTGGCAGTATAGGGAGTAAATGAGAACAGGATGATATTAGGAAGCCGGGAGAGTAGTGAGAAATGTATTACAATAATCTGAGCAAGAAATATATGATGAGGTTAGCAAGGCAGGAATGAAGAGGTGGGAGAGGTATTCAAGGTATTAGGAGGGTAGCATCAGTGAGAATTGGTGGATTATTTTATTAGGAGATAAAATAGTTCAGTGGTTAAGTCTTTGGCATCATATAGAACTAAGTTTAGTTCCAACTTTGCCTTTTATCCGCTCTGTGACTTTGTATCAGTTATTTAACTTTAATAAATTGTCTTTCCTCATGTTATAATGTAGCTGAAGCTTTAAGTAGCCTTCCTTTAACTAACCTTCTGAATTAATAGTTCCTCTCCATTCCCCTAGTAAAACAGACCTATTTGATGTCCATGGCAAGCTATCAGCTTGTTGGCCTTCCTAGATAAGTAAAACTAAATGACAGAATTAACCAGTCACAATAGACCTCATACTGTATGATCCTATTTATAGGACATGTCCAGAATAGGCAAATCCATAGAGACAAAAAATAGAGACTGGGTGGGGAAAGGGGAGAATGGGGAGGGACTGCAAATGGGTATGGGGTTTCTTTCTGGGGTGATGAAATGTTCTAAAATTAATGGTTAACACAACTATGTGTCACCACTCTGAATATAATCAAAACCACTGAATCACACATTTTGAAAGTGAGTTTTATGGTATATGAATTGTATCTGAATAAAGTTGTCATAGAAAAAAAATCTAATATACATATCACATTCACATTTTCCCAGTTGTCTTTCATAGCTTTTCTTCTTCTAGTCTAGAATTTAGTCAGAGATTATGCATTACATTTGATTATCATTACTCATTACCCACTCATGTTTTTGAGGGGTTACAATAAGAAATATGTAAATGGTTAGATCCCCTGGAAGTAGAAGGGGAAACATTTTTCCTCAGTGTTTCTTAAACATGTAGCTTGGCTCTGTATTATTTTAGATGCATGCAAAATAAAATATTTGATTAAATTAAAATGACGTACATAGATGTAAGTTTTTGATGAAGCTTAAGCCAAGCCAGCATTTTGAGATATAAAGGTACTTTTCAAAAAATAACTTTTGGAAGCCTCTTGAAGTATGAATACTCATTTGAATGGATTTGAGCTAGCAGGAGGACTCTACATGGCTTTTAAAGATACTGTTGGTAGTTTTGTGTATAGATGTTTTACTCTATCTTGGAAATTGGCCTAAATGACACTAATACATTCTTTTAAGCACTAATGGCACTAATACATTCTTTTAAGCCCCCAGATTAATCTAGATGTGGTGTGAGCAAACATTTTTACATAGAAAAACAGGAAAATACAGAACGATAAAATGCTGAAATGTGACTTTCATTCAGTGATTCCCAGTAGTATACTATAATCACATAGGCCTTGACACTGCAATAGAAATTTTCTGTGTGTAATAGTTGCCATTTTAATTTTGTCATAGAAAGTCGTCTTTGGATGTGATAGTTTCTTGTGTATTAAAGAGCAACCTCTATTTGAAGAAATCGTGTGGCATGGTTACAGAAATGCCTGCTGTATCTTTTAACTGCTGATGGTATTAAAAATACTGATTATTTTGCCTATGGCAGTGGTACTATTTCTAGTTGAGAGAAGAATAAAATGGAAATCAAGAATAATTTATTTGGTATGTGGATGAGAGGGTTGCAGATCCGAAGTTCAGGTATTTTACTATAGAATATAGGTAGATATGTTTTCTGGTTCCTCCCTCCCCTTTATATACCTTGATTTTAATTTTTGTCAAGTCTGTCTCTCTGGCCTTTGTCGCTGTGGCCCATTGATCTGTCCATCTGTCTGTTACAGTGCATATTGGGTACTTCCAGAAGTATGAATTCAGTGATGCAAAGGACAGGAGGGCTGCAGCAGCAAAGGTAGGACAGAATCATTCCAAAGACAAGTTATTAAAGGATCATTAAACACATATGTGTGAGCACGTATTGGCAGCGAATACCTAATTATTTAAGGGCATACTGTTTATCCTGTGAATCTTTATGGAAAGCCTCTTCTGACATGACAAATTTGACATATCTATTTATAAAGGGCACAGTTTTATTGTTTAAACCAGAAGCTTACTTGGCACTCAGGCAACAAAGTAAATTGGTATTTGCCACTATCTTTTAAAAAAATGCTGAATAATAGAAGAAGTGATTAAATGGAGGATATTTATGATATTTGCTTGATTCATGGACCTGGTTGATTTTCAGAAACTATGATGACAGAGGATCACATTTATTATTTTTAAAAAAGATTTATTATTTATTTTATTTATTTTTGGCTGCATAAGGATCACATTTATAAAACTGGGAGAAGAAGCAGGAAAGATAGATTGATCTGGCCATGTGTGTATATTTATATATTAATGTTATATATCTGATTCTGTTTTGATGGAAATAATCTAAATCTTCCAGGTTGTTCTTTAACTTATATAAGGAAACTTAAGGATTTTTATTTAAATATTCGTAGCATTTACTTAGATATTTGGATCCATTTACTTGCCAAATGATAGCAGTTGTAATAGCAATTCCTGGCTTTTTTTTTTTTTTGTAAATACTGGGTTAGAATGAGAGAGCTGAATCCTAAGACCTAAATCACAGGCAGGTTTTAAGAACTTAGGCAGTACAATGCAAACATATGAAGAAAAAGAAATGAAAGCTTTATATATAGTATGGTAAAATGTTGGATTGCTTATTTATTACTCTAGTATTGGCTGTAAAGTGAGATTTTATAGGGATAGCTGAATGATACAGATATTTGCATCATTTTCTTTGCTGTTGTGCTTCTAAATGAAAGAGGTTTTGTTTTTCTAATAGGTTAAAACAGTGCTTCTCAAGGCTTCCCAAATGAAAAGGCAGATAAAAGTTGGTATTTGGTTTCAAAATGCTGGGTTTTCAAAATGACTGTAAAACCTAAAATCTTAGATACTTATAGCCTAAATTCTGGCCCAAAAAAGCTGATGATAATAGTTACTTTAATAAACTCTATATACTATATTGAAGAGATCTAGTCTACTGTTGCTTGAATGTGGAAATGTATTTTGAAGTGAAGTTCCATGGTAAACCATAGTACCGATATTTTGGCTCAATAGTGTTTTGTTTTGTTTTTATTTTTTGCGGTACGCGGGCCTCTCACTGTTGTGGCCTCTCCCGTTGCGGAGCACAGGCTCCGGCCGCGCAGGCCCAGCGGCCATGGCTCACGGGCCCAGCTGCTCTGCGGCATGTGGGATCTTACCGGACTGGGCCACGAACCCGTGTCCCCTGCATTGGCAGGCGGACTCTCAACCACTGCGCCACCAGGGAAGCCCTGGCTCAATAGTGTTTAAGACAAGATGTTTTGGTGTATTTTAAGATGCCCTCCTCCCGGCCCCCCCCTGTTATTTTGGTCTTAGAAACCTTTTTGGTTAACTTTTTTAAACTTTCATATTTAGCACCTTCTTTCAAAAGTATTTTAGGTAAATTTCATGGTCTAAATAAATCACAAATTATTTTTTATCTTATCGCATGGCATATTAAAATGAATATTAGTCATGAATCTATAGTTTCTTCAAAATGGTCAGATCTAGCAGTCCAACTCAGTATAAAGCAAAATAGTTCTGAATTTTAGAGACCTAGGTATGTTCTAATCCTGACTGCCACTGTTGACGTTTCAAAAGTAACTTCTGCTTTTTAGTTTTCACCTTCTTAAAATGCATGTTGGTGATATCTTTACAAAAATCTGGTTAATCTCTGTCTTTATGAAAAGGAATTCTTAGTAAGAGGGTAAAGATGGAAACTATTTAAATCATGCTAAGATTTGATTTTTTTAAAAAGTGGTGCTTTCTTATGCTTATGTCAATAAACTTTAATCTACAATTGAAATGTTTTATTTTAGAAGAAAAATAGCTGTATTTGTACTCTTTCCCACTTCTTTTCCAATCTCACTTTATTCTGAAAGTTGCTATTTTTTCCTTCAATGTTATACTATGGAATTAACGATTGTACAGTATTTTCTAATATGACTTTAGTGGACGTTTTGTTCATCCTCTATTGTGTGCCTCCTTCCTTTCCTTTCCTTCCTTTTCCTTTCTTGACCCAACCTAACCTTGGATGTGAGCTTGCTGGCCTTTGGGTATAGACATTTACGGTTTTTATAAATACGACTGAATGTTTTCAAAAATGGTTACGGAGTTTATACCAACGGTGTGTGAACTATCATTTTCTGTATACTCTTTCTGACACTCTTAAGAATCCTAAAATTTTCATTAGTCTGATAAGGAAAATATTACTTGGTTGTTTTAATTGAACATTTCTCTGAATTGCCTTTTCATATCCTTTGTGCCTATTCTTAGCTCTTAAACTTTTTTTTTAATTTTATTTATTTATTTTTAATTTTTGGTTGCATTGGGTCTTCGTTGCTGCACACGGGCTTTCTCTAGTTGCGGCGAGTGGGGGCTACTCTTCGTTGTGGTGCATGGGCTTCTCATTGTGGTGGCTTCTGTTGTTGCAGACCATAGGCTCTAGGCGCATGGGCTCAGTAGTTGTGGCTCACGGGCTCTAGAGCACAGGCTCAGTAGTTGCCGCGCATGGGCTTAGTTGCTCTGTGGCACGTGGGATCTTCCCAGACCAGGGCTCGAATCCATGTCCCCTGCATTGGCAGGCGGATTCTTATGCACTGCGCCACCAGGGAAGCCACTTAGTTAGTTCTTAATATATGATAGTTGTTGTAGCTCTTTTCTGCAGTCTGTAATTTGTGATTTTAAAAAAAGAGAGTAATACTTGCATATGGTAGCAGATAAAAAAGTAAAGACCTATTATGTCTTCAAATGATTACATTTATAATTTTAATTAATATACCTTTTTCTTTCCATCACCCTTTGGCATTATCTCTTTCCTCCTCCTTTTCGCATCTTTGAGGATCGCAGTTTATGCTACCTATACTTTTATGTTATCAAAGTTCCTTTGCCTTGTGATCATAACGAAGTCTTAGTTCGCTCATAGCTTGATTTTTAAAGTGACACCATTGAGTAATGTTTGTTTTTATGGTGATATCATTTGGTGACAGTCCAAGTAGTCCAATTTACGCTTGGATTGTATTTACATTTCTCCTGGAGTCCTCCATTTTGTTCTTCTAATCAGGATGCCCTTCCCACTAGGCCTCTTGTATAGCCATCAATCACGAACTTTTACATTACACCTCTGCCCCTGTTTCTTAGATTTATGTCTTTTTTCTTGATTTAGTCTCATTTTGCTGGACTACATTCTTAATTTAACTCCCACATAACTTTTTGTAGGATATTGCTCATTGTGACTCTGATAATGTCTTCAGTTTGCCTTTAATCTTGGTTGCTAGATTGGCTAGCCAGGAAACTTCTGGACTGGAATGCATATGATAGATACTGCCTTCTGCATTCACTGTTGCTAATAAATGACCAGTCTGCTTCCCATTTCTTGATAACTTTTTTAAAAAGTTTCAGCCTTTTCTCTTTATCCTTTGTGTTCTGAAGAGATGTATAAATGTGAATCTTCTGATCGTATTGGACCCTTTCAACTGGAAGACTTGTGTCCTTTTAAAGCTTTGGGAAATAAACTTTTAATACTGCTTTGGTAATTCCCTTCCCTCCCCTCTTGGAGTTCCTATTAGTTGATTGTTAAAAACAATGGATAGTGGCTTGAATAAAAACTATGATAAAATAATATAAGGATGATTTGGGAGTGGGTGCATGTAGGAGTGCTAAATCTTCAACTTTCACAAGGAAGGTGATAGATAATATCTAAAATGGAAAGATAGCAACTATCTGAGCATAAGGATATTATTTAGGATAAAAATAAATACCAGAAGAAACAGCTAAAAGAATTTAAAATGGTTTCCTCAAAGGATTGGAAATGATTAGCAACTGGGATGTGGCAAAGATGGTTGTTAAACCTTGAGGTTACCATTAGCTTCTAAAACTGTACATCCACTAAATTTTTAACAATTTAACAGTGATTCGGTGCAATCCCATCCTTAAAGGTCCACATTTAGTGATACCTTCATTCTTTAAAATGTCTTCTGCAAATATATGTAAAAGTGTTCTTAGTCCAAGCCTTCATGAAGAAAGATTCCAGTTGTATGTGCCACATGTGCCTTGTTCATTATTCTTAACCATTGAGCTGTGAATTTTGAGAATAATTGGCAAGAGAATGTACTGGGGATGTATGTGGCCTGTTACAGCTTGGTTATAAAACTTTCTTTAAATGATACAGGAGTATATTTTTGTCTATTTCAAGATCATTTGGATTTATGACTACTTTTTGATCTTTAAAGACATTACAATCACTTTATTTTCAAGTAGTTTTTCTTAGAAAAGCATTTGTAAGATATAAATTTACTTAAGTAAAACTTTCACACTTTTAAAATATAAGCACTATGATTTTCCTTTTTTTTTTTTTATAAATTTATTTACTTATTTTTGGCTGCGTTGGGTCTTTGTTGCTGCGCGTGGGCCCCCTCCAGTTGCGGTGAGCGGGGGCTACTCTTCGCTGCTGTGCACAGGCTTCTCTTTGCGATGGCTTCTCCCGTTGTGGAGCACGGGCACGTGGGCTTCAGGAGTTGTGGCTCGTGGGCTCAGTAGTTGTGGCTCATGGACCCTAGAGCGCAGGCTCAGTAGCTGTGGTGCACGGGCTTAGTTGCTCCGCGGCATGTGGGATCTTCCCAGACCAGGGCTCGAACCTGTATCCCCTGCAATGGCAGGCGGACTCTTAACCACTGCGCCACCAGGGAAGTCCCTGATATTCTTTTTTTAATTTTTATTATTTTAAAATAATTTTTATTGGAGTATAGTTACCTTACAATGTTGTTCTAGTTTCTACTGTGCAGCAGAGTGAATCAGCTATACGTATACATTTATCCCCTCTTTTTTCGATTTCCTTTTAAGTTTTAAGTTTTGATCAGTTCTGCTAAACTATTCTCACAAAGGTTTTAAGAGAGTTGCCATCTCACTAACATGTTGTGGGCTAGTTCCCCACACCTTTGTTTCCGGATATTATCCGTTTTTAAGGTCTTAGCCATTGTGGTACATTAAAAACAGTCGTTGTATTATGGAGGTTGGATATTTTCTTGTTTTTCAGCCAATTGTATTCTTTGGCTGAACTCATAAACTGCCCATTTTTGTTGGATTATTTGTCTTTTGTGGACGTGTATGTTTGCTTATTTACCTTTTATTGTAGGTGTTGCAAATAATTCTATACAGAAGTTTTTGTACTTTATGGCTTTTGGGTTTCTAATATTGCTTTAAAAAGGCACATTAATAGTCTATAAAATTTGGATCACCAGCAGCTCTCTTAAGAAGCTCAGATTAAGCTAGATAGAAACATAATGTAGAAGCATGAGCCCATTCTTTTTAAAACTTTTTAAAAAAAATTTTATTTTATGTTTTTTTAATTTATTAAAAAATTTATTATTATTATTTTTTTGGCCACGTCGGGTCTTAGTTGCGGCGCGTGGGCTCCTCTTTAGTTGTGGCGTGAGGGTTCTCTCTCTAGTTGCGGCATGCGGGCTTTCTAGTTGAGGCGCATGGGCTCAGTAGTTGTGGCATGCAGGCTTAGTTGCCCTGCAGTATGTGGGATCTTAGTTCCTCGACCAGAGATCAAACCTGCATCCCCTGCATTGGAATGAGCCCATTCTTGTGTAGGAAAATTGTCAAACTGAGTTTTGAGATGGAATCTATTTAATTCTATTTCAGATCAAATTCTGATATAAATAAAATCTAGGCTTTGGAAGTCTGTGTATGTTAATTGGGTTAAAAATTTTTTTTTTTTTTGCTGGTTCATCTTAGGCTACTCTTTAATATTATAAAATCCATTCATCTAATATTTAGCTTTCCCTTAAAATAAGAAGCTTGTCTGCTGAGATTTTTCAAAAAATAGTTGCCTCCCCACAGTACTAATCCTAGGAATGTCATTCAGCAGCTTGGTTGATCTACCAGGAGAGACTGTCATACTCTTTTGAATTTGGGCCTGTCTGCGTACATACATACGTCTAGAACTGTGGTTCTCCACCTCGGTTGCATATTGGAATGCATATGGTAATGCCCAGGTTCTTCCCTTTCGTACCCAGTCCCCTCCTCCACCTCTCCTCCCCCATCTCACTTCTGATGTATTTGGCCTGGGATGTGACCTGCACATCATTTTTTTTTTTTTTTTTGCGGTACGTGGGCCTCTCACTGTCGTGGCATCTCCCGTTGCGGAGCACAGGCTCACGGACCTAGCCGCTCCGTGGCATGTGGGATCTTCCCGGACCGGGTCAGGAACCCGTGTCCGCTAGCATCGGCAGGCGGACTCGCAACCACTGCGCCACCAGGGAGGCCCACACATCAGTTTTTATTTGTTGTTGTTGTTGGGGGTAGGAGTTTATTAATTAATTAATTAATTTTTGCTGTGTTGGGTCTTCGTTTCTGTGCGAGGGCTTTCTCTAGCTGTGGCAAGTGGGGGCTACTCTTCATCGCGGTGCGCGGGCCTCTCACTGTTGTGGCCTCTCTCGTTGCGGAGCACAGGCTCCAGATGCGCAGGCTCAGTAGTTGTGGCTCACAGGCCTAGTTGCTCCACAGCATGTGGGATCCTCCCAGACCAGGGCTCGAACCCGTGTCCCCTGCATTGGCAGGCAGATTCTCAACCGCTGCGCCACCAGGGAAGCCCCCACACATCAGTTTTTTAAAAGCTCAGGTGATTCTAATGTGCTACCAAAGTTGAGAATCATTTGATCAAACGATAGAGGATGACAGTGCATAAAGTTTCAGCTGGGACAGTTGGCATATTCAGAGCCACTTTTTAAAAATGCAAAAATGGAACTTTGGAGATATTTTCAAAGGAAACGCTGCTGCTATAACCCTAAAATGTAATTTTCTTCAAATTACTAAAATATTACACTACTATATTCATATGAGAGTTCTACATATACACTTTACTTTTTTAGAGCCCCCATAGTGGGAAACTGTTTAGAGCATTAGTTCCTAATTCTGGCTGCATATTACTATCATCTGGGGAACTTGAGGTTAAAAGTTCGGGTGAAAAATACATGTATCCATGCCCCATTCCAGACAATTGAATCAGAATTGCTGGAGGTGAAGTCCATGTATTGGTATTTTTTTCTTTTTAAATTAATATATATATATATATTTGTTGTTGTTGTTTGTTTGTTTTTGCGGTACGCGGACCTCTCACTGCTGTGGCCCCTCCCGCGGCGGAGCACAGGCTCCGGACGCACAGGCTCAGCGGCCATGGCTCACGGGCCCAGCCACTCCGCGGCATGTGGGATCTTCCAGGATCGGGGCACGAACCCGTGTCCCCTGCATTGGCAGGCGGACTCTCAACCACTGCCCCACCAGGGAAGCCCAATATATATATATATTTTATTTTTTGCTGTGTTGAGTCTTCGTTTCTGTGCGAGGGCTTTTTCTAGTTTTGGCAAGCGGGGGCCACTCTTCATCGTGGTGTGCGGGCCTCTCACTATTGCGGCCTCTCTTGTTGCGGAGCACAGGCTCCAGACGCGCAGGCTCAGTAGTTGTGGCTCACGGGCCTAGTTGCTCCGTGGCATGTGGGATCTTCCCAGACCAGGGCTCGAACCCGTGTCCACTGCATTGGCAGGCAGACTCAACCACCGAGCCACCAGGGAAGCCCCATGTATTGGTATTTTAAAGTTCCACAGGAGATTCTAATATATAGCCAGAATGGGGAAACCATTGTTTCAGAGTTTATAACTAGAGATGATGTGACATTTTAGATTGCCTTATTGTCCTGAAAGTTAAATGTATCACTGCCAGTAGTATTAATTTTCTAATTATAGTGATTTCTCTCATTAACTGATTTTGTTTGGTTTGTTTATATCCTTAAAAAAAAAGAGGAAGACCAATAAGAATACGATGAAGAGTTGTTTATTTCATCCAAGAGCTTGAGTTGACTTTCCACTAGAATAATGGATTAGTGAATTTTAATTATGAATTTTGGTAGCATACATGGGTGGGTTTCTCTCCTTTGACCAGTCCCCAACCTAAAGCAATTAAATAAGAATCTTTAAGGGTGCCATAAGTATAAATTTTTACAAATGTCATCTAATATTCAGATCCTGTTAAAACTTGTTTTATCTTGGGTCAGGTCACTTAACCTCTCTACCCTCATCTGTAAAATGTATATAAGCTTACCTTACATAAATGTGAGGATTAAATGAAATAATAATATATATAAAGTGCCTGGCACTAATTTCACATCTGTGTTCTTCTGTTTAGGATTGCCCTTTTGACGCCACACTTTTTAAAAATACAATGTTTATTATTTATTTATTTTTAAAATTTATTTTATTTATTTATTTTTGGCTGCGTTGGGTCTTTGTTGCTGTGCGCGGGTGTTTCTCTAGTTGCGGTGAGTGGGGGCTACTCTTTGTTGTTGTGCCCAGGCTTCTCATTGCATTGGCTTCTCTTGTTGCAGAGCACGGGCTCTAGGCATGCGGACTTCAGTAGTTGTGGCTCACGGGCTCTAGAGCGCAGGCTCAGTAGTTGCAGTGCATGGGCTTAGTTGCTCCATGGCATGTGGGATCTTCCCGGACCAGGGCTCAAACCCGTGTCCCCTGCATTGGCAGGTGGATTCTTAACCACTGTGCTACCAGGGAAGCCCTTTTATACAGTTTTTAAAGGTTACACCCCATTTACAGTTATTACAAAAGATTGGCTATATTCCCTATGTTGTACAATACATCCTTGTAGCCTGTCCCAGTAGTTTGTACCTCCTGGCCCTATGTTGCCCCGACCCCACCGGTAACCACTATTTTGTTCTCTGTATCTGTGAGTCTGCTGCTGTTTTGTTATATTCACTAGTTTGTTGTATTTTTTTAGGTTCCACATATAAGTGATATCACCCAGTATTTGTCTTTGACTTATTTCACTTAGCATAATGCCCTCCAAGTACATCCATGTGGTGCTAATGGCAAAATTGCCATTGCATATATATTACCACGTCTTCTTTATCCGTTCATCTGTTGATGGACACTTAGGTTGCTTCCATATCTTGGCAATTGCAGATAATGCTGCAGTTAATATTGAGGTGCATGTATCTTTTTGAATTAGCATTTTTGTGGGGTTTTTTTGTTTGTTTTTCCAGATAAATACCCAGTAATTGATGGGCTATAAGGTATCATTGTACTTTTAACAGTCAGAATTCCATTATAGAGGATCCAGTGCAGGTTAGATTACTTCTATAATTTACATTTTACCTTTATATTTCAGTTTGCATACACTGAATTTATACTTTTGGGTGTACAATTTCATGAGTTTTGACAAATGCCTAGAGAATGTAACTGCCACCACAGTGAACTTACAGAACAGTTCCATCATCACCCTCTAAAAAAACTCCTGTCTTCTACCCCATTTGGTCAACCCCTCCCCCATTAATCCCTGGCAACCAGGGGATTTGTACACCATCCCTATAGTTTTGCCTTTTCTACCTTGTCATATGAATGGAATCACGCAATATATAGCCTTTTGAGTCTAGCTTCTTTCACTTAGAATTTGCATTTGAGATTCATACATGTTGTTGTGTATATCAGTAGTTCTTTATTACTGAGCAGTATTCCATCCAGTGGATGTACCACGATTTGTTTATCCATTCCCTAGTTGCAGAACATTTAGATTGTTCCCAGTTTTTGTCAGGTACAAATAAAGCTGTTATAAATATCCTCATACAGGTTTTTGGGTGACCATAAGTTTTTGTTTCACTTGGGTAAGTTCCTTATAGTGAGATTTTGGGGTTGTGCTAAGTATATGTTTATCTTTGTAAGAAATTTTTTTGTTGGCTGTATTATTTTGCATTCCCACCAGCAGTGTATGAGAGTTCCAGATGCACCACACACATTGCAGCACTTGGGATTGTCAGATTTCTCCCCCCACCCCAACATTCTAATTGGCATGTGGTGATAACATTGTGGCTTCAGTTTGTGTGTCCCAAATGACTAATGATGTTGAGTGTCCTTTCATGTGCTTCATGTCTCTGTATGGATTTTCTTTGGTGAAATGTCTGTTCGGATTTTTTGCCTGTTTTTATTTTATTTATTTAATTAAATTTATTTATTTATTTATTTATTTTTGCGGCACGCGGGCCTCTCACCGCTGTGGCCTCTCCTGCTGCGGAGCACAGGCTCCAGACGTGCAGGCTCAGTGGCCACGGCCCCCGGGCCCAGCCGCTCCACGGCATGTGGGATCCTCCTGGACCGGGGCACGAACCCGTCACCCCCGTTATCGGCAGGCGGACTCTCAACCACTGCGCCACCAGGGAAGCCCCTATTTTTTTTTTTAATAATAAAAATAAATATGGGAGTATGGTTTATTAAGCTGTGCCTTAGTGCAGGCGCTGGGGCTTGCCCATGGTGCTCTTAATGTACAGAGCCCGGACGATCTGCCGGTTTTTCTTGAGCAACAACACCAGGAAGTTGACGGCTAAGTGGATTTTGTACACAAGCTCATCATCTGTCATTTTTCACGTGGCCAACAGCCACTGCCAGACACAGCACCTTCTTCATCTGGAACTTGATCGTGGACTTCACTTCATCAATTTGGCCACCATGTTCTCATTGTGGGTTAGCAAGGAAGGGAACTTGCCAGCCTTATTCAGGCCTGGGCCCAGGATTTGTGAGATGTGCTTGATCAGAGACTCTGAAGCCAAAAAGGCATCATACTTCTTGGCCAGCTTCTTGACCAGTTTCTTATTCTTAAGTTTCTTCAGGGCCTCGATGTCCATGTGGGGAATATCCACAGCCTTGGCCTCATCACGATGCCACTGGTCCTCCAGAACACATACAGAAAACTTGGGGCGGGGAGTGGACTTGAGCCTGAGGGTGCCTGAGAAGCACTTGTTCTTCTGAGGGTCATAGTTCTTCAGGCTGATCTGAAGCTCCACCGTCTCCAAAAACTTCTGGTGCTTGCGCTGGTTCCCGTGCAGGACTTCCCGCACCGTCTCGTAGAGGGTGTCTTGCGCCGCGATAACTAGAAGAGAGCTTTGCTTATTTTTAGAATTGGGTTTTTGTTTTCTTGTTAGGCTTCAAGTGATTTTTGAAATATGTATTCTAGGTACAAATTCATTGTCAGATGTGTGATTTGCAAATGTTTTCTCTCATCTGTGGCATGTCTTTCCCTTCTCTTAAATGTCTTTTTAATTTTGATGAATTCCAGTTTATCTGTTTTTCTTATAGATTGTACTTCTGGTATCTAAGAACTATTTGCCTAACTCAAGGTCACAAAGATTTTTCTCCCAGAAGTTTTATACTCATATGTTTTACATTTACGTCTGATCCATTACGAACTTTGTATGAAGTCTGAGGTATAGGTCAGAGTTGATTTAAAATATATCTGTATGGATGTAGATGGATAGATGTCTTAATTCTTCTAGTGTTGTTTGCTGAAAAGATTTTTCCCCCCATTGAATTGTATTAGCACTGTCGTAAAAATCATTTTGCCATACTAGTATGAATCTATTTCTGGCTTCTCTGCTATTCCTTTGACCTGTGTATTTATTCTTTTGCCAGTACTATACCTTTGTAGTATGTTTTGAAGTCAGGTGGTGTTGCTTTCAAAATTATTTTGGCTATTTTAGTTTTCTTGTTAACCCATAAGTTTTGGAAATATCTTGTTGGTATCTACCCCAAAATCCCACTGGGGTTTTGATTGGTATTGAGTTGAATCTTATAGATCAGTTTGGGAAGAATTAATATTTTAACTACATTGAGTCTCCCAACCCATGAAGATGGCGTATCTCCAGTTATTTAGGTCTTTTAAAATTTCCTTCACTAGTGTTTTGCAGTTTTCAGCATATGTGTACTTTCACATAGTTTGTTAAATTTATACCTAAATACTTCACATTTTGGTGCTGTTGTAAATGGAACTTAAAATTTTTTTCGATTTCCATTTATTTGTTGCTAGCATGTAAAAAAAAAATACAGCTTTTTTTTTTTTAACATCTTTATTGGGGTATAATTGCTTTACAATGGTGTGTTAGTTTCTGCTTTATAACAAAGTGAATCAGTTATACATATACATATGTTCCCATGTGTCTTCCCTCTTGCGTCTCCCTCCCTCCCTCCCACCCTCCCTATCCCACCCCTCCAGGCTGTCACAAAGCACCGAGCCAATATCCCTGTGCCATGCGGCTGCTTCCCACTAGCTATCTACCTTACTAAGTTTGTTAGTGTGTATATGTCCATGACTCTCTCTCGCCTTGTCACAGCTCACCCTTCCCCCTCCCCATATCCTCAAGTCCGTTCTCCAGTAGGTCTGCGTCTTTATTCCTGTCTTACCCCTAGGTTCTTCATGACATTTTTTTTCTTAAATTCCATATATATGTGTTAGCATACGGTATTTGTCTTTTTCTTTCTGACTTACTTCACTCTGTATGACAGACTCTAGGTCTATCCATCTCATTACAAATAGCTCAATTTCATTTCTTTTTAAGGCTGAGTAATATTCCATTGTATATATGTGCCACATCTTCATTATCCATTCATCCGATGATGGGCACTTAGGTTGTTTCCATCTCCGGGCTATTGTAAATAGAGCTGCAATGAACATTTTGGTACATGACTCTTTTTGAATTTTGGTTTTCTCAGGGTATATGCCCAGTAGTGGGATTGCTGGGTCATATGGTAATTCTATTTGTAGTTTTTTAAAGAACCTCCATACTGTTCTCCATAGTGGCTGAACCAATTCACATTCCCACCAGCAGTGCAAGAGTGTTCCCTTTTGTCCACACCCTCTCCAGCATTTATTGTTTCTATATTTTTTGATGATGGCCATTCTGACTGGTGTGAGATGATATCTCATTGTAGTTTTGATTTGCATTTCTCTAATGATTAATGATGTTGAGCATTCTTTCATGTGTTTGTTGGCAGTCTGTATATCTTCTTTGGAGAAATGTCTGTTTAGGTCTTCTGCCCATTTTTGGATTGGGTTGTTTGTTTTTTGTTATTGAGCTGCATGAGCTGCTTGTAAATTTTGGAGATTAATCCTTTGTCAGTTGCTTCATTTGCAAATATTTTCTCCCATTCTGAGGATTGTCTTTTGGTCTTGTTTATGGTTTCCTTTGCTGTGCAAAAGCTTTTAAGTTTCATTAGGTCCCATTTGTTTATTTTTGTAATAAAGCTGTTTTTTAAAAAAATATTGGTCTGTAGATAACTGATAAGGACCTACTGTATAGCACAGGGAACTCTACTCGGTACTCTGTAATGACCTATATGGGATAAGAATCTAAAAAAGAGTGGATATATTTATATGTATAACTGCTTCACTTTGCTGTACACCTGAAACTAACACAACATGGTAAATCAACTATATTCCAATAAAATAAAAAAAATATATTGGTCTTATATTCTGGAACTTGCTGAACTCATTTATTCTAGGAACTTTTTTGTAGGTCCATGGAATTTTCTGCATAGATCATGTCATTTTTAACACGACAGTTGTAATTTTTCTATAATTTTTCTAATAGATTTTCTGTAATTTAGCTGTAATTTTTCTAATAGATTACCAAATTAAGGAAATTCCCTTCTGTTCCTAATTTGCTGAGAGTTTTTATGAGTACCAGATGTCAAATTTTGTCAGATGCTTTTTTTGCATCCTACTGTTATGATCTTGTAGTTTTTATTTAGGCTGTTAATATGATTATATTTACTGATTTTTTTTTGAATGTTTAAGTAGCTTTGCAATACTGGGATAAACCCCACTTTGTTGTGGTGTAATTATCCTTCTTTTGATATATTGCTAGATTTGATTTCCTAATATTTTGTTGGGGAGTTTTACATCTTTGCTCATGTAGTAGTTTCTTATAATGTTTTTTGTCTGATTTTGATATCAGGGTGATGCTGGTCTTATAATAGGAATTGGGAAGTGTTTCCTCCTGTTTTCTGTAAGAGATTGTGTAGAATTGATATTTTTGGGTTCCTTAAACCAGGGGTCCCCAACCCCCAGGTCCGATACGGGTCCGCGGCCTGTTAGGAACCAGGTCTCACAGCAGGAGGTGAGTGGCAGGTAAGCATTACCACCTGAACCATCCATAAATTGTCTTCCACAAAACTGGTCCCTAGCGCCCAAAAGGTTGGGGACCTCTGTATTAAACGGTTAGTAGAATTTACCAGTGAAACTATTTGGGTCTTGAGTTTTCTTTGTGCAGAGATTTTAAATACTCATTCAGTTTGTTTAATAGATATAGGAATGTTCATATTATCCATTTCTTCTTCAGTGAATTTTAGTAGTTAGTGACTTTTAAGAAAATTGGTCTGTTTTATCTACGTTGTGAATTCCTGGTCATTTGGGTCTCTTTTCTCTTGGTTAGTCTTTGCTAGAGTTCTGTTGATCTTTAGTACTAGCTTTGGTTTCATTTATTTTCTCTTGGTTTTCTATCTTCAGTTTTATTGACTTCTCTTTGTATTATTTCTTCTGCTTGCTTTAGATATAGTTTGCATTTTTTTTTTAAAAAAGCATTTATCTTTCTGCATTTCTTATGTAAGCATTTAGTACAATAAATTTCCTCCTAAACAGTGTTAGTTGCATTTCACAAATTTTGATGTGTTGTATTTTCATTTTCTTCAGTTCAGGTTGTTTTCTAATTTTCTTCAAGACTTCCTTGTTGGCCCTTAGGTTATTTGATAGAAGATGGTTTATTTTCCGAATAGTCTGTCTACTTGTTAAATGGATTACTGAGAGAGGAGCATTGAAATCTCCAAGTATAATTGTGGATTTGTCTGTTTTTCTTTCATTTTAAACAGTTTTTGCTTTATTTATTATGAGGCTTTGTTGTTAAGTGCATGTTTTCTTAGTAACTTGACCTTTCCATTGTGAGGTTTTTTTTTTTATCACTGGTAAATTTTCTTGTTTTGAAGTTTACTTTGAGAAATATAGCCACTGCAGCTTTTGTTTGATTAGTGTTTTGCATGATACGTCTTTTTTCATCCTTTTACTTTTAGTCACTATGTGTCATTATATTGGAAAATGGGTTGTTATAAACAACATATAGTTTTGCCTTAAAAAAAACTAAGCTCTCTGTCTCTTATTTAGCAGCATAAAGATTTCTTTTTTAAAAATTAAGGTATAATTGACATATGACATCAGTTTCAGGTATACAGCGTAATAATTTTGTATAGTTATCTGTCTTTTAAGTGGGTTTTTTTCCTTCACTTTTTATATTTAATGTAATTATTGATGGTTGAATTTTGGTCTTTTAAATTATTTTTCTCTTTGGTCCTCCTTTTCTGCTTTCTTTTGGATTGGATTTTGAAAATATTCCACTTCATGTATCTATTGGTGTTTTTTTTTCCCCCCAAGAATGGCTTATTATTAGAAATTATGTTAACATAATTTATCTCATTAATAGGTTTAAAAAAGATCAACAATGTGATCATTTCCTTTGATATTGTAACAGCATTTGATAAAGGTCAACATCTGTTTCTGATTTTTAAGGTCTTAATTAAATGAAAATAGGTGGATATTTCATTGGACTTTTAATACATACATATACTTTAAACCAAAAGCTAGTATCACACAAAATGATCAATCTCTATTGGTGTTTTTAGCCATCTCTCTTTTTTTTTCAGTGGTTGCTCTAAGGATTATAATATAAATATTTCACTCTTCACAGTCTACTTAAAGTTGATACTTTACCACTCCAAGTGAAACATAGAAACCTTATAGCTATATAGATGACCTTTCTATCAGTCCCTTTATACTGTCGTTGTCATATGTGTTACATCTAACCCTTCACCTTACCATGACATGTTATAATTTTTGGTTTCAACAGTTTTGTATATATTTCAGAAACATAAGAAGAGAAGAATAGTCTATGATATTTACTCATTTACCATTTCTGTTGCTCTTCCTTGTTTCTTGAAATTCCAGGTTACCCTCTGGTACCATTTGCTTTCTGTCTGAAGAACTTCTTTTAGCATTTCCTTTAGAGCAGGTCTGCTGGCAATGAGTTCTCTTGGTTTTCTTTTGTCTGAGAGTATCCTTGTCTTCATTCCTGAACTATACTTTGAGTATAGAAGTCTAGGCTGATAGCTTTTGATATTATCCCACAGGGCCCTGAGACTTCTTATTTTTTTATATATATATATATATATATATATATATATATATATATATATATATATACACACACACGCGCGCGCACACGCACACGCACAAACACACACACACAGTTGTTACTGACATATCTTTAAGTTCACTGACTACTGTCATCTCCTTTCTGCTGTTGAGCCCATCGAGTGATCTTAGGGTTTTTTAGTTCTAAAATTTTCCATTTGGTTCTTTTTTATAATTTGAGCTTCTTTCCTAAGAATTTCTTTCATTCATTTTAAGGTGTTCACCCTTACCCAATGTATCATGTTTTTAACAGCTGCTTTAAAAGTCTTTGTCTGATAATTCTAATATCTGGGTCATCTTGGGGTCAGAATCAAATAATTGTCTTCTCTGTTGATAATTGATCAGATTTTTGTTGTTCTTGCTTTGGTAATTTCGGATTCTGTCCTGGATGTTTGGAATGTTGTGTGAGATTCTGCGTCCTCTTAAAATCCTTTAGAGAGTGGTGAGGATCTTTTGTTTTAGTAAATAAGTCAACCCAGTTAGGTTCTACCTGAAAGTTCTTTCTCATTTTTTGTACAGATTTGGTTCCATTATCTGTTCAGTTTTCAAAGTCTTTGCTATATTGAGTTTGCCCCTCCCATTCCCACTTAGGTTGATCTAGGATTTGGGCAGTGGTTTATATCATAGTTCTGGTTCTGGTTCTGGAAGCCTCTCCTATTCTTTGGCTGTGTTCCACACATGTATAGCTTACATGTGAGCCCAGGACTTGGTTCATACACAGAATTAGGAATCTACTTCTCCATCTCTCCTTTCAGTGATTTCCTCTACACTCTTATCTCCCAGTGGCCCTTTCCTTCATTCCTCTAGCCAGATGCACGGAGTTCTCTCAGTTTTAGTTTCCTGCCTGTCATACCTTGAGGTGAAGTGGCAAGAGAAAAAAGAAAAGAAAATAATAGGGATTCTCCCACACTCTTTTTTTTTTTCACACCGGGGTTCGTCTTCCTGGTTCCTGTGTTCAGAGCAGTCTGTTTTCTCTTGTGGTTTTCTGTGGTCTGCAGTAGTGTAGTTTCACGGCTGGGACTGGCCTCAGGGCAGGGCTGGGAGAAAGAAACAAGGGAAAAAGGAAAAAAGTATTCTCTCCACCTCCAGGAGCCTTTTGCCTTAGTCCTCTGGCCAAGAAGACGCACTTGTTTCAGCTTTTGCTGATTGTGCCTACTATACAGTATGCCTATTTGGCCTACCCTTGTGTCAAAGCCAGGAAATAAAGGAGAAAAAACAAACCGATACTCACCATCATCTTATTTGTTGTTTTTCACTGCTCTCCCCAATCTGCCTGCTGTTATTTAATGTTCAGAGTACTCTGTTAGTTGTATTTTGTATTTTGTCCAGAGTTTTTAGTTGTAATTGTGGGAGAGAGTTGTGTTTATTACTCCATCTTGGTCAGGACCAGAAGACAGATTGTTCTGTTTTTAAATAAAAATAAACATTATTGGTATGACTAAAGGTACCCATTTTTAAGTGTATAGTTTGAGTTTTGATAAATGTATTCCCTCATATAACCAGCCATCACATTCAAGAAGTAGAACATTTTTCAGTCTCTCAGAAAGCTCACTTGTGCCTCTTAGCTTTCTGCCATCCTCTCTTCATCCTGCCCTGAATTACCCTTTGGTGGAGGATATAAAGGATATTTAGACATATGACTAGTAGTTAAATGAACTCTTTAATATTCCTTTGGATTGTCCTATATAGAATAAACGAAGGAATATTAGATCCAGATTGTCCTAGGTGAGAATTCACAACTATTCCACTTAAAATATCAGCTTTAAAATATTTATTTATTTAATTTATTTTGGCTGCAGTGGGTTTTAGTTGTGGCATGCGGGATCTTCGTTGGCCACATGTGTGATATTTAGTTGCGGCATGTGAACTCGTAGTTGCAGCATGCATGTGGGATCTAGTTCCCTGACCAGGGACTCAAATCCAGGCCCCCTGCATTGGGAGAGCAGAGTCTTACCCACTGGACCACCAGGGAAGTCCCCACAACTGTTCCACTAAATTAGCTGCATGATATTGGGTAGTTTTTGTAACCTTTTGGAGCCTAGTCATAGTTTTCTCATATTTAAAATGGGAGGTAAGTATATTTACCTTACAGAGTGCTTTGAGAGTTAAACGAGATGTTTAAAATACAGGGTCTGGAATACAGTAGATGCACAATAAATGTCATTTCCTTTCCATTTATGTGCAATGCACGTAAATGACTTGAGCCAGCTGCATTAAGATAGTGACCCAAATATATTTATTTAGTATTGTGAAACAGCCTCTGACCTATAGTGTAGAGCCCTGGCAGAATGTAGATATTCCGGCATCATCATGTGGTTTAGCCAGATTTTCCAGTAATGTCCTATTGGGAAAAACTTTTGAGCCTGTACCTCCAATACATTATTAAACACATTACACCTACAGAGAAAATTTTAAACAGCTAAAATCAGAAAAATTGTCATGTTTTCTTCATCCTGAGGATGAGTAGTCTAATGTTCTGAATCCCTTTGGTGATGAGCACTTTTGGGGGTGGAACCTAGGAATCTGTTTTTTTTGTTTTTTGTTTTTTGTTTTTTTAGGAATCTGTTTTAAACAGAAGATTCCATAGTAATTTTTGAAGGACGAATAACAGGTTTGGAAACCTCTGGATCAGACCAGTTTTAATTAATTAATTTTTAATCTTTTGGCTGCTGCCATTCGGCATGTGGGATCTTAGTTCCCCATACAGGGATTGAACCCACGCCTTCTGCATTGGCAGCACAGAGTCTTAATCACTGTACCACCAGGGAAGTCCCGAGACCGATTTTTGAACTCAGACACAGAAAAGGTATTTAGCAATATTAAGTCAAAGAGGGCATTTCCCTCCTCTCCCTTTTTTCTCTTTGCAAGTTGAGAATTAACAATTCCTGAAACATTTTCCCCCAAGTGTGCTGTCTAGTGGCAGAGATTATATCATGCATTGGATGCCGCAAAGTTATATTTGCAAAATCCCAGTGGATACGACTAGACTTAATTTTCCCAATTAATAGGATTATTGCCCTTATTTTACATATGACTAAATGAATAACTATTTCAATTGTAGGCAAATCCTATTGTAAAAACCTGTTGTATCATATTTCTGGACACTTGACAATGTCTATATTCTGTACAAATATTACAACTTAGGATCAGCTAATAGGTTCCTTTTCACATATTAATTCTTCTAGATTGGGAGTGTCTTTCTCAAGTGTTAAAGGAGGATTCTTAAGGGAGTCTGGGTTCAAGAAGTAAGGAATACCTGGATGGATTAGCAAAATGTGCCTGGAGTGGAGGGTTGGGACTTATAATGTCTGCATCTTCGACTTTTTTGCCAAAGGGGAAGTGGATGTATGTGACTTTTTCTGTGAAAAATGGTATTATTGAGAATAATTGATAGGGATTTCTTTCATGACATTTTTATACAGGATTACTTTTTAACTAAATCAGTAGTTAACTAATACTGTTGTCTAACTATGGTGAAATAAAAGTAGTTTATATACGGAGGCCTATTTTATAATGTTATTTGATGTAATAAAGTCATACATGAAGTACAAATAAGCAGACTCAGGTTTGACTTTCACTTCTGACATTGTAACTAGCTCTAGTATCTTTGAATGAGTTGGATTTCATCCATCTCTTAGTCCCTGTTGCCTTTTTTTTTTTTTTAATTATTTATTTTTGGCTGCATTGGGTCTTTGTTGCTGTGCGTGGGTTTTTTCTACTTGCGGCGAGCGGGGGCTACTCTTCGTTGTGGTACGCAGGCTTCTCATTGCGGTGGCTTCTCTTGTTGCGGAGCACAGGCTCTAGGTGCGCGGACTTCTGTAATTGTGGCACGTGGGCTCAGTAGTTGTGGCACACGGGCTTAGTTGCTCCGCGGCATGTGGGATCTTGCTGGACCAGGGCTCAAACCTGTGTCCCCTGCATTGGCAGGCGGATTCTTAAACACTGGGCCAGCAGGGAAGCCCCCCATTGCCTTTATTCTTTTTTTTTTTTTTTTTTGCGGTACGTGGGCCTCTCACTGCTGTGGCCTCTCCTGTTGCGGAGCACAGGCTCCGGACGGGCAGGCTCAGTGGCCATGGCTCATGGGCCCAGCCGCTCCGCGGCATGTGGGATCCTCCTGGACCGGGGAACGAACCTGTGTCCCCTGCGTCGGCAGGCGGACTCTCAACAACTGCACCACCAGGGAAGGCCCCCCCACCATTGCCTTTTAAAAAAATTAATTTTTATTTATTTTATTTTTGGGGGCGTTGGATCTTTGTGCTGCACGCAGGCTTTCTCTCCTTGTGGCGAGCAGGAGCTACTCTTTGTCGCGTTGCCCAGGCTTCTCATTGCAGTGGCTTGTCTTGCCCGGAGCACGGGCTCTAGGCGCGCGGGCTTCAGTAGTTGTGGCACATGGGCTCAGTAGTTGTGGCTCGCGGGCTCTAGAGTGTAGGCTCAGTAGTTGTGGCGCACGGGTTTAGTTGCTCCTTGGTATGTGGGATCTTCCTGGACCAGGGCTCGAACCCAGGTTCCCTGCATTGGCAGGCGGATTCTTAACCACTGCGCCACCAGGGAAGTCCCCAGACGAGGGCCTCCCCACCCCATTGCCTTTTTTTTTTTTTCTTGGATCTTTTATTTAACATCTTTATTGGCCCATTGCCTTTTGAGTTAAAATTCTGCTCACTAGTTTCAAGGGAAATGGAAGTATTTGTGACATCATTGAATGATAAGGCAGTCAACTTTGGGCTTATTTCATGGTGGTAGCCTTTCCTTCTAGAAACGAAATAGCAGCTGAAGATTATATTCTATAAATTATTTCATAGTACAGATATTTTGTTGTTTTCATTAAATATGTCTGAAGGACCTTCTGAATTAAAAATGGTTTGGATTCATTTGAACTATTCATTACGTAAAATTTTAGAAATTTTATTGATTTACAGTGTGCCGATGCGGCAGTCTGTTAAATCTAAATGCAAAAAGGTTCACTTTAATTAGCGCTTAATTATACAGTAGTTTTTCATTTCATTTTTTCTTGGCTTATTTTGAATTCTACTTTAGAATCCCATAGAAACCTGACATATTAGTGTGACAAACTATTTTTAAATAGTCTTGATCTTATAATTAAAACTTTGTATTTTCCTTTTTTTAAGATTTAATTTTATTTATTTTTTGTACAGCAGGTCTTATTAGTTATCTGTTTTATACATATTAGTGTATATGTGTCAATCCCAATCTCCCAATTCATCCCCCCACACACACCTTTCCCCCCTTGGTGTCCTCCATAAACAGTTTGTATTTTCTTAGGGGAATAAAGAAATATCTTAGGAAAGGAAATTTGGGTGGGGTGTTGTAGAACTTTAAATTCAACCTAAAAATTCACTAAATGTCAGTGAAGTGCTATTACCTTAAAATGACTTTTTTTCCCCCTTCTTTAGAATCCAGCAACTATCACAAGAATACTCCTTAGCCACTTCAATTGGGATAAAGAGAAGCTAATGGAAAGGTAAGGAACTATATTGTCAGCTTTATACTTAGAAGTAACACAGAGAGCCTGTTGAACTGAATTTATGAGACACAAGTAAGTATGTGAACAAACCAGTGTACAAGTGGTATTTGCTTTAATGTATTCCCCATCTGTAAGTTTTGCAATAAACTTAGTGTTAAGGGAGCTCAGGCTTAATATTTCTCCTTTTATTTTGGAGGTGAGGTGTGGGGGCTCTGCTTCTGTGTCTTCTAAAATGTATCCTCTTGAGTACTGAGAACTAAAAATACGTAAAGGGCTTGATATATTCGTGGAGCACACGAATAAGATCTTCCTTTAATTACTTAAAACCTTCATGCCCATAAACCTTTAAATCTACCTTAGGTGTAATAATGACATTTCTTCAGTAAAAACAAAGAAGTTACTCAGGGTATCCTTGCCACCAAAACAGCTGTTTGGACTGACTGGTTTGTTCTCTGGTTTCTGTGCAGGATTAAATTCCATTGGGTATTTTCTCTCTGGAAATGTTTCTGGTTCCAAAAGGGAAGAAATTACTGGGACTGGAAAATGATAATAATAGTGCCATTCTTTATCTTTTTCTCTTCCTTAAATTGGAAATTTGGGGCACTTTGTGGTAGGGTGAGAGCCTTTATTCTATCAGCCTTATTCTCTCAGTCTAAAATTAGCAATTTTAATTTTAAAATTACAACTAGTTTTTGTTATGAACTGAGAACCCAAATATGAGAAGTAAATGGAAAATATTTCCCATTTGATTTTTAAAATCAAAAGCACTCTGCAAAACAGATATTAAATAATACCAAGAATATTACCCAGTTTCTCACATCTTGCACCCCAGCTACAATTTAATAGTAACAACAATAATTCTTAATTATTGAGTCCTCTGTGCCAGGCATTATTTAATTTTATCCAGGTGATAGCTTTATGGAGCTACAAATTATCCCCACTTAATTGATATGGAAATTAAGAGCTTGATGTATTTATCTCAGTTTTGTAACGCAAGGAGTTAGCACTCAAACTCAGGTTTGTTGGACTCCAAAGCTTATGTTCTTAAACACATACTATACAGCTTTCCCAAGGTTCATGAAGAATAAAATCCTTGACTAGTGTGATTTTTCTTTTTTTTCTTTTTCCCGTGGAGCTGACCGCCTTTTTTGAAGTCAGTGGTATTTCTTAATTTTGCTCATATTTATTTTCACACTTACTTTGTGACACAAGAAAGTTTAGGAAAAAAGTAGTTTTCATTGTTTACATCTGATACTCTTCTACTGAACTAGACTTATTTACAGTTTGTTTCTTATTAATATATCTCTCCAAAGACATTCTCAAGTTTGTCCTACAACACTGTTGACACTGCTGAAAGCATTTTTCAATTAACTATTGTAGAACTTAAGTGTGATGAGTATGAATTGAAAATTAGGCAGCTTCTGGGAACTTCTAATGTGTATGAACTTTTCAGTTTCTCCTTGTAATTTCAGTTTCTGTTTTAAAATCTTCTGGAGATATGTTATTGGGTACTTGTAAATTTTTAAATAGTGTTTTAAAATCATTATGCAATATCTTTTTGTGTCATTTAATGAGTTTCACATTACTATATCCTATGTTGTCTGATAGTAGCACTGCTACACTTTATTTCATAATTACTAATATGTTTATATTTCACTACTGATTTACCTTAATTTGTGCTTTATATTTACTGTGTTTTCTGTTTGGTTAGTTTCTTGGCTACTTTCTTGGTTTGATCAAGTTTTCTTTCCCTTTTTCCCCCCGTTATAATTTCAAAGTTATATATTTTATTTTAGCTTTTCTAGGGGTCACCCTTACAATTTGTATATGCATAGTTATATGTATATGCAAAGTTTATAACAATATTTAGTCACACTGTTTGTATCCATGCCCTGCATAAGACAAAAACTGTAGCATACTTTTCTTCTCTATCCTCCGTTCTTTCCCTCTCAGTTGGATAAGTTGATAATATTTGAATTTTTCATTTCATGTTAAGCATTTTTACTATCAATGTATTTAACTTCTGTTTTTTTTTGGCTAATTTGTTTCTTGCACCCTACTGTTTTCTCCAGATGTACTTTTTTTCCTTCTAGAATAATACATCCTTTAGTCATTTAAGTCAGGTTTCATATGTGATCAGTTTTTGAGTGCTGTAAGAGAAATCCTTAATATTCTGAAATTTTGGAGTAGGTTTTGAAAACATAGCTAGTTGGGCACTTTAAGTATGAGGACTCATGTTTTTGGTTTGGGAAATTCTTATCTGTTATTTCTTTAATATTATCTTTTCTCCATTCTCTTGGTGCTTTCTAGAATTCCTGTTGGTTACATGTTGAAACTTCTGGATTTTTTTCACCTTTTTTCAAAATGCTTCTTCTGTACTTGTCTTTCTACTTTGGTCTGTGAAAGTTCCTCAGGTTTACCTTTAATTCACTAACTTGCTTTTCTTTCTGCCTCCATTCTGCTATTTAGCCATCTTGAATTGTTTATTTCAACCGTATCCAACATATTCATTTTATTCGTTTTGTGGATGCTGTCTCGACATATAACTGTTACACTAGAGTTTTCTTCTAGACTGTTTATCAATAAATAAACATAGAGAGGATTTAAAATATGAATTGGTATTTGGTGTACCGTTCAGAGTATATTATTTTCAAATTGATCACATTCTGGGCTATAATAAATTCCAAGAAAAATTGATATGTGTTCTATTTTCACTCTTGCAAAAAACTCTTAGAATCCCAAAATGAAATTATTAAAATAATTAGAACTAAATAATGAGAGGACAAATGTGGGATGTAGCTGAAGAGATACAGGGAGATTTACAGTCTTAGTATCTATAAGAAAAAAGATAAATAGGTAGAAAACAAAGTGAGGCTTTGAAACAGGAAGGTTAGAAAAATAAACCCAAAGAGAGTAGAATAGGTATTTAAAATGAAAGCAACATTAATGAATTAGAGAACAAAAATAAATAAAGCAGAAAGATGGCTCTTTGAAATGGATTTTTAAAAAGGGAAATATCAAGAGAATGAGAAAACAAGCCACAGACAGGGAGAAAATATTTGCAAAAGATATCTGTTAGCCAATATATACAAAGAATTCTTGGAACTCAACAGTAAGAAAAAGAACCAATTTTAAAATGAGCAAAAATCTTAATAGATACCTCACTAAAGAAGATACACAGATGTCAAATAAGCGTATGAAGATATATTTAACATCATACATCATCATTAGGGCACTGCTAATTAAAATGAAACTGCTAGTTAAAATTACCACTACACACCTATTAGAATAGCCAAAATCCAAAACACAGGGACTTCATTGGCAGTCCAGTGGTTAAGACTCCGAGCTTCCACTGCAGGGGCCATGGGTTTGATCCCCGGTTGGGGAACTAAGATCCTACATGCTGCGCAGTGTGGCCAAGGGAGAAAAAAAAATTTCAGAACACACCACCAAATACTGATGAGGATGTGGAGCAACAGGAACTCTCACTCATTGCTGGTGGGACTGCAAAATGGTGCAGCCACTTTGCTTCCAATTTGGCAGTTTCTTACCATACAGTCCAGTCACGCATTTTGGTATTTACCCAAATGAGTTGAAAGCTTAAGCCCACCAAGACCTGCACATGGATATTCATAGCATCTTTAGTCATAATTGCTAAAACTTGGAAACAGTCAAGATGTCCTTCAGTAGGTGAATGGGTGAATAAACTGTGGCACATCCAGACAATGGAATGTAATTCATTGCTAAAAACAAATGAGCTATCAAGCCATGAAAAGACATGGAAGAACCTTAAATGCATATTACTAAGTGGAAGCAGCCAATCTAAAAAGGTTGCATACTGTATGATTCCAACTATATGGCATTCTGGAAAAGGCAAAATTATGGAAATAATGAAAAGATCGTGGTTAGAGGGAGGGAAGGATGAGTATGTGGATCAAAAGGGATTTTTAGGGCGGTGAAAGTGTTCTGTATGAAACTGTTATGATGGGTATATGTCACTATACATTTGTCTAAACCCATAGAATGTACACCCCCAAAACTGACCCCTAATGTAAATAAACTATGGACTTGGGTGATAATGATGTGTCAGTGTAGGTTCATTGATTGCATCAAATATACCACTCTTATGTGAGGTGTTGATGGTGGAGGAGGTTGTGTTGTGTGTGTGTGAGTGGCGGTGGGGTATATGGGAAACCTCTGTAATTTCTGCTTAGTTTTGGTTTGAGCTTGAAACTGCCATTAAAAAAGTAGGACTTCCCTGGTGGCGCAGTGGTTAAGAATCCGCCTGCCAATGCAGGGGACACGGGTTTGAGCCCTAGTCCAGGAAGATCTCACATGCCTAGGAGCAGCTAAGCCCGTGCGCCGCAACTACTGAGCCTGCACTCTAGATCCCGCGTGCCACAACTACTGAAGCCCACACACCTAGAGCCCGTTCTCCACAACAAGAGAAGCCACCACAATGAGAAGTCCGTGCACCGCAACGAAGAGTAGCCCCCGCTCGCTGCAACTAGAGAAAGCCCATGTGTAGCAACGAAGACCCAACACAGCCATAAATAAATGAATGAATGGATGAATGAATGAATAAATAAATGTAAAGTCTGTTTTGAAAAAAGGGAGGTAAATAAACCATTGGCAAATGTGATTTGGTAGGAGGAAAAGTCACAAATAAACAATATTGGCAATAATGCATAATTATGGTTAGGAAAAATATTTCAAAATTTTAAATTAATGCTGTGTATACCACTTTTACCATTAAGTTTGAAAGCTTAGAAGTGGAAATTACCGCTCCCCCCCCCCAAAAAAAATACAAAAACAACTGTGGAAAAATGTATAAATATACTAAAAGATCCCTATCCTTCCCCCAAAAGCACTAGATGATTTTATGGGCAAGTTCTGTCTTAATAAACCTTTAAGGAACTGCTAGTTTTTCTAGTTCTGAAAAACTATTTCAGAACATAGAAAAAGATAGGACATCATTAATTCATGTTAGCCAAATCAGAATAACCCTGGTTACAAAATTTGACAAAGACAGCATAAGAAAACCATCTTCATTATGAACATACCTTTTGAATTCATGGATAAAATAATTGAATTGAAAGAATTAATGGTCTAGTAGGATTTCTCCTAGGAATGCAAGAATGGGTCACCATTGGAGAAAAGATTTGTCTATAACATTTGCTACTTTTAACAGGGTAATAAAGAGAAACCAAAAGGTAATTATAGTGAATGCCAGCAATGTATTTAATAATATTGTGCATTTACCCCTGTGTTAGAAAAACTTTTTTGCAAACTAAAAAGATAATTTCTTAGCTTAATAAAGGGTATCAACTAATAATCTACAGCAAAATTATATTTAATTTTGAAACGTTAGTTACTGGCTGTCACCACCATTTAAATAAATGCATTGGAAGTTCTGATAAATAAAGTAAAACATGGAAAATTAAATAAGTGGCATGAAGATTGTTTTGGGGATAGGAGGATTATGGATTTTTTAAAAGATTCTTTAGGCTTTTTTGTATTCTGTGAATTTTCCTCAATAATCACAGAAGAACTTTATAATTTTTAATGAAAACACTTTCTTTTTAAAAAAGGAAGAGAAATTCTATATAGACAATATAATCAATACCTAGGAGACACAAGAGAATCAATTGATAAACTATTAAAGTGGCTGTACATTAGAATCACCTGAGAATTTTTTTAAGTGCCAATGCCTAGGCCCCTTTCCATTCCTCCCTCTCCCCTCACCCCTCTCCCCTCACCCCATTAATACCCTTGGAAAATGAAAAGAAGTATGGAATGTAAGGAGGTTTAGCCTCGGTGACACTGTGCGCCTCCCAATTCGTGAGTATAAAAATGAAGGTATGATGATCTTGTAATTATTTAGGATCCCAGGAATTACAAAGTTAGACAATATGTCCAATAAATTTTGTTACATAACATTAAAAAAAGATCTTGCTTCCCAGTGGGTAACACAGAATGTATTCAAGTGTTATTTCGATTCATTTGACATACTTAAAGATGATTCTTAGTCAAAATTGTGAAGTGTAATTGTAAATTTAGTCCGCTCTGCTCTTCTTTCTTATTTCCATATACTAGGCATACAAATGTTTCTTTTATTTTATTCATTAGTGAGCCATAGTCCCAGCCCTGGAGGGAGGAATTCATGGTCCAGTGAGGGCAATAAAAGTATAAATAGATTCTTGCCAATAATTCTTCTTACTTGCCCCCCGGCCTTCTAGTCTACAGTTTAAACAGATCTGTCCTGATCCTAAAACCGAGTGATTTATTCTTTTTAAAAATACGTTTTGGTGCAGGTGGGGAGGGGCCATTTTAACTTTTTGGTCTCTTGCCTCTAGTAGCCGTTTTCCAGATCTTTGCTGTTTTCTTTCTTATCCAGCCTTCTGCTTTTCAACTCTATAGGTTTATTTCATTTCTGTTTTACAAATTAAATAGAATTTTCTCTATTCACTGGGTTTCTTCCCATGCTTCTACAGGTGAAGCAAAACAGAGAAAATCGGAGAATCAGAAATGCAGCAATAACAAATCTGTCCTTCTTCTTTAAGGCCAACCTTTCCATCTGGGCTTTGATTCTATCATAATTTTTGTGGGATGTTCCTTCCATTATTTCATTTGTCATATGGTGAACCGTCTCCTGGTGTTATCAGTCAGGATTTTTAGTTGTAAACAGACTTTAAGAGGTTAAGTGGAAAAGACATTACGTATTGAGAATCAGCCACGAAGTATGTGAGTCCAAGACAATGCCAGAAATCAGAGTCAAACTATTCTAATGGAAGAGCTGTTGCTGTTGCCATTGGGCACAGGCATCACAGCTCGTAGCATCAAATATTGGGCATGTGACACCATGACTAGTAAGTACTTCTGCTATTGCAGCCTTTGAAAGCTGGATATCTCCTTACCTCTTCGGTAGAATGAATTTCTCATTGACCCTTCTTCAGTACTATACATAAACTAAAGATCACCCTGCTCCTGCCAGGCATTTATCCTCCCAGCAGGAGAGACTGAGAAAGTGAGTTGTCCTTCTCTTTCTTTTTATGACAATTCCAGCTTCTGTCTGCCTTTCTGAATTTTCTCTTTATTTATTTAAATTAATTTATTTTTGGCTACGTCTTCGTTACTGCGCATGGGCTTTTCTCTAGTTGTGGAGAGCGAGGGCTACTCTTCGTTGCGGTGCGCGGGCTTCTCATTGCGGTAGCTTCTCTTGTTGTGGAGCACGGGCTCTAGGCATGTGGGCTTCAGTAGTTGAGGCATGCAGGCTTAGTTGCTCCACGGCATGTGGGATCTTCCTGGACCAGGGCTCGAACCCGGGTCCCCTGCATTGGCAGGCGGATTCTTAACCACTGCAGCACCAGGGAAATCCCCTCTTTATTTCTTACACTACACATTAGTAGTACAGAACTTTTAAGGTGGTCACCAAATTCATTTTTGTGTTGCCTCAACTTTGGAAATGTTTCCTTTATCTGACCACAGGGTTTCTGTGTGTGTCAGTGTAGGCTGTTAGCTCCACAGCTCTAGGGAGCACCTTTGGAATTATACTGTCATGGGCCCTCTCCTGGCATGCCTTTCTTATTGTCCTGTGTTCTAATTGTTCTTCAAAGCCCTGCTTAAGGTTTACATCTAAGATGACTTTTCTTATTTCTGAAGACAGTTAATTACTCTTTTCTTTGTGCTTTAATATGTATTTGGTTTAATATTTCACCACTTCTGTTAGAGTTCCTTGTGTAGAAAATACCTCACTACTCTTTCATTCCTAGCACCTAACACAACTCCTAATATATATAGTTAGTGTTTAGTAAATATTTTAATTAAATTCAGCCCGTTCTAGGTTTTGTTTTCTACAATAGAACTTTTATTTAACTTATTACGTGCATGTAAATCAGATTTTCGTTTGGCAGGAGTTAGAGCCAAAACACCCCCACCACAGCCACCCTGTGCCAAATTAAGCTCCTTTAAAGTTGGTAACAAGTAAAAAGTCAGTTATCTTCTTTCCTGCAGCTGAGATTTCTTCTCTTACAGGTATTTTAAGACTCATTTTAGTTGACAGTATATAAGGTGAGTGTTAATGAGTTAACTGGCCTGTCTGAGGTGAGGGGAAATACAGGTGTCTGATGACTCACTACTTTAAATGGACTGGTATGATCAAAGAATCTTAAAAACTGATATCAGTCTTTTCCAGACTATGTTACAAATAGCTTTTCACTTTTCATTCTGAAGCATTAACACCCATTTAGTGATTAGGTACTAGAGTTAGCCCTTGTATGTTATTATGATAGTATGGAGCTTTCCTTAAGCACATTAATAATAGTATACCATTTCACAGTTAACTGCTGGAATGTGAAAGTAAATTTGGTTTGTCAGATGCCTGGCTTTTGTGATAGCATTCATTACTATTCTGTATAGTGAGGTCTTTCCTCTTTAAACAACTCAGGTATTATTGGGGAGCAGTGTGTGGAAAGCAGCAAATGTACTGTCTTATTATACTATAGTGGTTAAGAACATGGATCTTTGCTCTACCACCTACTAGCTGTATGAACTTGGAGCAGTTTTTTCCTTTAGTTACCTGATGTGAACTTATTTCCTTTTATTTTTTATTTTTTTAAATCCATTCTGTTGTCCCTAGTCTCCCTGCCATCTTGCTGCTTTATAAATTTCAAGAATGTTTTTGCCTATTAGTTATGTGTAAGACATTGAGCAGAAGTTTAGTGATGAAGAGGTACACGCAACAATGTATCATACGTAGTTTCTATCCCCAAGGTACTTAGATACAAAGTTTTATGAGAATACATAAAAGGTTATTTGTTTCTCTTTTTTTTCCCACTGCTGAATATGGTTGTCTTTATTTTTTTTCTTGCCTAGCCCTATCTAAACAAAATGAAACTACAGGACTGAAATTAACAACCCATTAAAATAAGTAGTAAGGTATGAAAATTATGAAGCTTTTTTTTTTTTTTTTCAGGTAATTAAGGGTAGTTATATTATTTAAAGTATGCAAAGTCCAGAGAGCCAGGGTAAGGTCTCCAAGGCTTCCTGGGGTAAGGGAGAGGGTCAAGGGAAACCTTGAAATTTGAAAGATAGAGGGAACACATGACATCAAAGTGTGGGCTAGAATTTCACTTAAAAAAAAATAACATTTCTGAAAATATTGACAAGAGCAACAATAGTACCTGCACAGTAGGATTGTGAGGAAGGAGAGAGACTGCCTGTAGGAAAAAGGAAGCATATCTTTTTTTTTTTTTTTTTTTTTTTCCCCGGTGTGCGGGCCCCTCACTGCTGTGGCCTCTCCCGCAGCGGAGCACAGGTTCCGGATGCGCAGGCCCAGTGGCCATGGCCCACGGGCCCAGCCGCTCTGCGGCACGTGGGGTCCTCCTGGACCGGGGCACGAACCCGCGTCCCCTGCATCGGCAGGCGGACTCTCAACCACTGCGCCACCAGGGAAGCCCAGGAAGCATATCTTTACATTAAAATAAGACAAGTTTCACACTTAACTATGTTAATTATGATAGTGTTTCTACTATAGAGATCAGATGGTTAAAAGATGGTAGAAGGTAATGATTCTAAAAGAAAACAAAAACAACATGACCTTTTTTTCTACTTAGCCCAGAACTCATTCATTTTGTGCACTATAGAGAGTGATGTGTGAGGCGTTTTATCATTATCAAAGGGTGCATCAAAATAGATGATTTTTTCCCCTGTGTGTTTTTCACTGTAAAAGACGCCTGTTTTTTATGACAAGCTTAAAAAACTTGTTAAAAAGGTCTGGTTTTCAACACATACAAAAGGTTATTAAAATCTGAAATAAAAATGCTGCTGTGGCTCAGATCTTGGCCTGCTAGTCTGCATGCAGAACTCTCTGGCCCACGCAGACAAAGAGGCACGTGGAGCTTTTCCCTTCTGGCTCCATAAAAGGCTATTTCTGACTTAGGTGAGAAAGAATTTATTGATGAGATGGCATTTGATTGGACCTGGAAGGGCGGTGGGTGGAAGGGCAATGTGGAAATCTGGGCATTTCAGGTTCAGAAAATAAGTTGGTGTGGAGGGAGTTCAAGGAACATATATTGAATGGTAATGAGATTTAGAGGGGAAATGATTGGATGTGTTTAGTAGGAAGGACCTTGAATGCTTAGCAAATAAATTTGGACTTCTTTCCTATTGAGTAAGTTGTTTTATGCAGAAATGTAATACAAGAGCATTATTGTAGAAAAAAATCTTACAGTAGCAGTATGAGCTGATTGGAGGCAGGAAGGCGAATTGGAAGACTATTTCAATAATACAGATAAAAGGAAAATGTTGGCTTGACTTAGGTTGGTGACAGTTAATTGAAAGCAGAGTGTTGATGTAAGAGATGTGAAGGGGTTTTAACTGAGACAGAAAATACAGGAGACTGGGAAACTTCTGGTAATTTGGACTATTCCATCCACTAAATACAATAATACAAGCTAGATGAAATATTGAAACATCTTTTAAAAAATCAAGAATATCAAAGAATGGACTTCCCTGGTGGCGCAGTGGTTAAGAATCTGCCTGCCAGTGCAGGGGACATGGGTTCGAGCCCTGGTCTGGGAAGATCCCACATGCCGCGGAGCAACTCAGCCCTTGCACTACAACTACTGAACCGGCGCTCTAGAGCCCACGAGCCACAACTACTGAGCCCATGTGCCACAACTACTGAAGCCCGCATGCCTAGAGCCTGTGCTCCGCAACAAGAGAAGCCACCGCAGTGAGAAGCCCGTGCACCGCAACGAAGAGTAGCCCCCACTCACCACAACTAGTAGAAAGCCCACGCACAGCAACAAAGACCCAAAGCAGCCGAAAATAAATAAATGAATACATAAATTTAAAAAAAAAAGGACATCAAAGAATTAGAAAAATAGGAATTACAGCCTTAAGGTCCAAGAGAATGTGGAAATCTAGACAAATGAGCCAAGCACCGCAGTCTGCTTTGTCCTAGAAGTATGTGCTGATCCAGAAGAGGTGGCCAAGAGACTGAGCTGTGATTTTTGTTGGCCTTTGGTTAGTGGGAAAAAAGTTGGAGTTCTCGGCCCACCAAGAGTGGGGATTAGGTAAACCAGCTCCTCTGAAGACTGAAGATATATTCAGGTCATCTGGGTGGCCCAGAAAACCTTAAGCCTTGAACTTAGATTAAGATGGTCCCAGGCTGTTAATGTACCCAGGCACAGAAGCAAGTGTAAATCTTTTCGAGGGAAAGAACAGTAAGGCCTCAGACTACTTCCTCAAATTATTTTTGTAATGAAAACATACTAATTTGGGACTCCAGATGTTAGAATTAGTCAGACATAGACTAAAATGGGTATGCTATCATAAGGGAACTAGAAAGTATGAGCTGTTGTACAGATTTGAAAAAACAACTTATTAGACAAAATAAGCAAAATTGACTCAGTGGATTAATTTAACAGCAGGTTGGACAAAGCTAAAGAGAGGTTTAGTGTACTAGAAGATCAAAACACTTCAGAATTAAGCACACACACTAAAAGATGGAAAATACACAAGAGAAGTTAAGAAAATAGAAGATAGAACAAGAAGGTCTCCATTGAGTTTAGAAAAAGAGGAGAAAATGGGGCAGAGATGATATTCGAAGGTAAAATGGCTAATTTTCCAGATTAGTAAGAGACAAAATTGCTCTAAGAAGCTTGACAGTTCCCGTGCATAATAAAATACTGTTTCATTGATTCTAAGATGTAGTTTTTCACATCTTAGAAATCTGTCTGAAATCTGAATGCATCTTTCAATTGACGGCACCTTACAGTCCAGCAAGATTGAAAATGTGACTTACGTGAAAATTTTCCCATTTCACTTTCTGATAAGATCATGAAATTTTGGTACCAAAGCATATTATTTTATTTTTTAAAATTAATTAGTTAATTTTGGCTGCACGGGGTCTTTGTTGCTGCTCGTGGGCTTTCTCTAGTTGCCCTGAGCGGGGTCTACTCCTCATGGCGGTACGCGGGCCTCTAATTGCGGTGGCCTCTCTCATTGTGGAGCACGGGCTCCAGACACGCGGGCTTCAGTTGTTGTGGCTCATGGGCTCTAGAGCGCAGGCTCAGTAGCTGCGGCACACGGGCTTAGTTGCTGCACGGCATGTGGGATCCTCCTGGCCCAGAGCTCGAACCCGTGTCCCCTGCATTGGCAGGCAGATTCCCAACCCCTGCACCACCAGGGAAGCCCCCCAAAGTATTTTAGATTTTATGAAATATGGTAAAAAATCCACATTTTAAAACATCATAGTGAAACTATAAAAATAAAGAGAAAACCATAAAAGCAATGAAGATGCAAGAAAGATTACTTTTAAAAAGTGTGAAAGTGTGTGTATATGTAATGTATATAGAGGGAAAAATAGATATAGAAAGTGTATATTATACTTACATTCTTCTAGAGAACAGCTGACTTCTCAATAGCAAAAGTGGAAGTGATGGTAGGATGATACCTCAGTAGGTGAAAGAAAATAAGTGCTAAGCTAGAATAGTGTAATCATGGAAAATGTATTTAGAAACAGTGCTACCTTTTAATTAATATAGATGGCTTTATGTTGTACCTACCCTTTATATTTTTTTAAGCCAATATTTAAAATTCTATCAGTGTTGATTAAAGTCTCAAATATTCATAATTGCTATTTAAGCAACTATTTGAATGTTAAGGGGAAAAATTGTGGAATGCAGCCTAATTTCTGCTAAAAAGTGTATAAATGAGTGTTAATTGCATGTATCAGGATAGTAATGAGCTAAGCATTCATCTTAAGCCTCAAGTTAATGAGCTAGATGTGTCAAGATAGAAAAAGAGCAACAAAATAAATTAAGAGAAAATAGAAGAAGAAATAACAGAGCAGACTTTAATAAAATGGAAAAGAAACATACAGTAAAGGGGACTAAGAAGCCAAAAGATGAGATTAGCCAAGAAAAGAAAACACAAATAATATCAGTAATGAAAAGGAATGTCACTTTGGATCCTGCAGATACTTAAAAAAACCCAGCCTCATAAGATATTGTGAATAACTGTGTTGAAATTTGAAATTTTACATGAAATGGATAAGTTCTTAGAAATTTGCAATTCATAAAAATTTACATAAGAAATAAAAAACCCATATGGGGCTATAACTATAAAGTGAAATTTTCTATAAAGTCCAAGTCCAGATGGATATACTAGAAATTTCTACCAACATTTAATGAGACAGTAGCTCTAACCTTATAACTTTATATTAGAAAACAGAAAAAGAGGATCTTTTACCTTCTTAAGTCTATCACAATCTTGATACAAAAACCCAAAGAAAAATTACAGGTTTTATCATGTAAATAGATGCAAACAAAAGGAAACAAAAACCCAAAGTATTTGCAAATTGAATTCAGCAATACATAAAAAAGATAATATTCCAGCATGGCCAGCTGAGATTTATCCCGGGAATGCTAGGTTGGTTTAACCTGAAACAATTAAATATGGTTGGTCAGTTAACAAATTAATGAGAATAATATTTCAGTAGATGCAGAGGAGCAGTTGCTAAAAATTAGTAATCATTCATGATTTTAAAAAGAAACCATTAGCAAACTGGGCATTAAAGGGAACTTTCTTAATCTAATAAATCTGTAAAAACATCTGTAGGAGATATCATAGTTCATGCTGAGATGTTGAAAATATTTCTTTTAGATGGAGTTCAAGACATGGGTGTCTGTTATCTTCACTTACGTTCAACATTCAATTCATACTGAAGGAGATCCTAGCCAGTAGTATACCGAAAATAATAATAATAAAGTATAATGGTTGTAAGGCAGATGCTAAATAGTTAATATTCACAGATGATATGAATTGTTTACATTGAAAATCCAAAGGAGTCTACAGATAAGTTGTTAAAATAAATAATTTTAGAAAGAAATGTAAAATTTTTATTTTTTTCTCTTAGCATTTACATGCATATCTTTGACCCAGTAATTCCACTCACAGATATATGTACCTAACAGAAAGAAATATGCATGTCTAAACTGAAAGTTGTATATAAGGATGTTCATAGCAGCGTTACCCATACCAGCTCCAAACTACAAACAACCCAAATGTCTATAGATAGATACACAATTGTGGTATATTTATATAACTGTTCAGCAATTAAATATAAATGAACTAGAGCTACGAGTGACTACATAGATGAATCTTAAAAACTGTTATATTGAGTGAAAGGAAAACAAATTTGACAGAATACTTATCCCCTATATGGTTCTGTTTATATGAAATTCAAAAACAGGCAAAAATAAGTTATATTCTTTAAGGGTGCATATATAGGTGGTAAAACTATAAAGAAAAATGGGGTAATGATAATCTCTGGGGGAAAAAGGAGCTTGTTACTGAGAAAGGGATGTTTGGAGGGTTTCTGAAGTACTAGCAGTTTTCTAGTTCTTGTCCTGGGTTGTATGATGCCCCCTGGATCTCCTTATTCCCTGAATTCTTATCACATTTACTGTTAAGTCATTCTGACTTCCTGAAGTTAGGTACTATTTTCTATACTTCCCTAAGCATTCTCCTCCTACCTCTTGCATACTTAGAATGACATACTGCAAATAGCTGTAGGTCTCTTTCTGTTAGTCAAAGCAATTAACGTTGCCGCTAACTAGCACAGTTCCCACATATAGTTTGGTTAATCTGCGAGGGAACCATGTAAAAATGATCTTAATTATATACTGTCTCATATTTTGATAGCTTATTCTTGGTTTTAGCCTAGCGAGATTTTTAAACATACTTTGGTTTATAGGCTCTTAACATTGACAACCTGTGGGCTTCCGTTAAATATATTGAAACACCATTATCAGAATAATAAAAGGGTATTTCTTTTTGTACTCAAAGAAATCATTTTTGTCTTTAATCGGAATCAGACCCATTATTGCATAAATCACAAGTAGTTTATTTCATTTTATTTACTGAGTTGTGCTGTTCATGTGTAACAGGAGGAAAAGACCATTGAGCTGAGCAGAGCAGAGGGTTTAGACTTCCCTTGCATGCACATATCTGGACAGAGGGCACAGAAACCACTGTCTTTGTTTTCTTTCAAGTAAAACATAGTTTTTTGTTTTTTTTTTTTTGCGGTACGCGGGCCTCTCACTGTTGTGGCCTCTCCCGTTGCGGAGCACAGGCTCCGGACGCGCAGGCTCAGCAGCCATGGCTCACGGGCGCAGCCATGGCTCACGGGCCCAGCCGCTCTGCGGCATGTGGGATCCTCCTGGACCGGGGCATGAACCCGTGTCTCCTGCATTGGCAGGCGGACTCTCATCAACCACTGCACCACCAGGGAAGCCCAGAGTAGAACATAGTTTTAAAAAATAGTATTGGTTCTTGTCGTTTTGGGGGCCATGGTCTCTTTTGAGAAATTAATAAAAGCTTTGGATCCTCAGGGGAGGAGAATGAGCATGTGTAAATAAGTTAGAATGTTTTGGGTACTGTACAGTTGTTGAAGTGCCAGGGGTTTCAGGTTAGAAGAACTTGGTAAATTGGAATAATCATAATCAAGCCAAAGAACATGGACAACTACCAGTGAAGATGACACAAGCGTATTTAAGTGTGGCTGGAATACCCAGTGAAACGAGCATCTGTGTCTTCTGAGGCCTCTAGTGTAGAGTTCTCTCTTCTCTGTTATGAAGGGAATAGTTAGTTATTAGCTTCTTCTTACAATGTCCGGCGTAGTATCAGATCTGCCTTGAAAGTTCATATGAGAATGAAGTCTTATTCTTCCCAAAAGTCTTTTAATTAGCAAAATATTAATAATAAATAAAGCTGGATGGTGGGTATGTGGGAGTTCAAGTTATTTTTCTTTTGGCTTTGTGTATTTAAATTGTTCTGTAATAAATGGGAATGGGAGCCTTTTTGGAAGATGGCATAGTTATTGTGTTTCTGTTATGATTTTGCTAATTCAAGCCTGGATGGAGTTATCTTAGATCTGTTTTGCTGTGGTTAGTTTTCTTAATACACTTGCCTTCATCAAGGCTTAGAACCAAAAGGATAAAGTATGGAAGAACACAGAAAGGTTCTTAAAAATTATACAATAAGATTTTTGTACTGCAACTTGAAAGTAATATTATCAGTATTTAGTAACTTTTTTGTCAAGTGGTCTTTTGTTTAGTAGTAAGCAAGCTCAGGAGATTTTTTTTAGTGTCCTGCTGGGTTTTTGGTTTTGTTTTGTTTTAGGTTGCATTTTCCCCTATAGGGGAAAAAAATACATCAGAATCTCAAAAAGTATTTCTTTCTTAAAAATACATAATCAGTGCATTTACTTAGCTATAAACCATGTATAATAATATTAAAATATGAGCTAAATTTATCTTTTAGACTAGCATAAAAAACCCCAAAACTTTGAAAGCAAGTTTTTATAGACTTGTGTATGTCCTCATTAGATCTTTTTTCTTATGAGGACCAAAAGTCTTCCTTAGAAAAAAAGATTTTCTATCCCTAAATCCTTAGTTAACTAGTTCTCTGGGATTCTGAACTTTACTTAGTAGAGGTTCATGTATTTGCTAGTTAACCTTACATTCTAATTTTAGTCCTTTTGAAAGAATACCTTTAAAAACCACAAAGAATGTGGTAAATCTTTTAATATGTTTAACGTTTACCTTCTACTTCAGGAGCCCTTTTTAAATTTAAATTTTTATCTAAGTAACACGATTAAAGTTATTGAAAGGTTTTAAGTTTTATTTTAAGGTTTAAGGGGGTTGTAAATGAAAAATAGTGCTCAAATTATCGGTTCTAATCTCATTCCCCAAAAGAAAAAGAACTCTTCAGTAATTCTTAATGACTTGCATATACTACCATACAGTATTAGATCTACTGGCTTCTTTCTATGGAAGATGAGGAATAAGCTCTGAAAATAATGTTTATATGTAAAGACTGGAGAAAGCCTTATCTCCTGGTGTGTCTCCTCTCTTTTTCCGTTTTGCTGGTTTAAGACACGTTTTCATTCATTATTATTTTTGCTTTTTATAAATATGGCAGTTTTTATTCATCCTTAAGATATAAATAAGTATCTTTTCCTTTGCGCCTTTGATATTTTTCCTTAAATATACCTTTTCTAAAAGTGGAAAGAATTACACCGTTTAGAAACAGGTTAATGGGGCAAAGGATGGTTGAAATGGCAGTTCCTAGAAGAGATGTTGATGTCACAGATCTTTTTTAGTGCTTTGTCAGAACATACAGTATAGAATAATTGTAACTGTTTTGTTGCCTTTTGAAATTGAAGTCTGGTACCCATAAAATGCCACATGAGAACGTGAAACAAAAATTATTTGGTTATTTAGAAGTAAAAGTTCATTTACTTCTATACATGTTTATTTGTGGAGAGATATGTATATGGAATTATTTTTATAAATTTTCATATATATGTTTGTGTGTTTTAGCTCTCTCTCAGGCTTATAGTAGTAGATAAGTGATGTATAAAAATATATGGGAGCATTAAAGACCTATAAGGAGAATTGAACTCTGGTAACCCAAAAATAAGCAGTAGGAAAGCCCAGTATATAACTTTAAATTAGCTTAACAGTTTTGCTTTTCCGATTTTGTTGTGAAAATAAGTACAACATCAACAGTGATCTTTTTATGAAGTATGAAGCCCTAGTGGCTTTTAAAATAAACTCATAATGACAAAATTAAATATTGACATGGCAAACAGTGATGCTAGTCATTCAGAATTCAAGAAGAAACTTTAGCCAGTGATATACCCCACCTGCCATGTCTCTCCTCTCCATAACCAGACATAGTTTTTAAGCTGTAACTCCTCCTGCCTTGAAATTTAATTCTTGTTATGTGGTATATTTCTGTCTAATAGTCAAGGAAAATGAAAAATTAAGATCTAGATTTTCTGGAAGGTTGGCTGATTAAGTGCCAGTTTGCTTAACTATATTTATATAAACATACTGAATGAACAGAAAGAACCTTAGAGAAGAGGATTTATAATCTCTACTGAAGAACCTCTCAAATCGCCCTTCTAACAATCTTTTTGGTGGTAGGTCTTGCAGGATCTTAGTTCCCCCATCAGGGATCGAACCCAGGGCCCTGGCAGTGAGAGCACAGAGTCCTAACCACTGGACCTCCAGGGAATTCCCAGCCATTCTAAAAATCTTTAATCTAAGCCATGTGAGAGATGGGGTGGGGATACTCTAATCATGCCCTTGCCCCACCAAGGAAAGGCTGGACTGAAGGAAAAACCACACTGCTATTCTGTTTTTCTTTTCATCAGTATGATTTTCTCAAAAGGATGCGCAGATTTTGCAGGAAAGGAGGGCAGCAGTGTCCTACCATAATCTTTGCAGCTGTTGACCAAAGTCAGTGAAGCAGAGAGAAATATGTGTGTTAACTCATTAAACAAGGTACCTGAACTTCAGTGCTTCACATTGAATTAGTCTCTCTTCATTTTGGTCTGTTTTTCACAGGCAAGGGTATATGTAAGAGCCAGCAAACTGAAGGAACTTTCAAATATATAGTGACCAAGTATACAAACTGTGGGGAGTTAAGAATCCACCTGTATTCTTGAGCACAGTAGTAGTCCTTAAGAAAACTATCATAATTAGCAGGCTGAAAAAACCTTTGTTCTTTTAAGAAGATTAAAGTAAACATAGACTCTATGAGATAAGGGATCAAAGATAAATTGATGAAACAACAGAACAAGACGAAAAGGAAGCGGACAGAACTAAGAAAAAAGATAAAGGGACAGCAGTAATCTTGCAGAAGATAAAACCACATTGGCAACAGCAAGAAATAGAGCAGATACTATGGAAAATGGAGATACGCAAGAGAAGAAAAGGACAAAGAAGGAATTAGTAGATGGTAGACAAGGAGGAAAATTAGCAAAGCCTGGGTACATATCAAGCAGGTCTTAATAACTAAAAGCTCTTGAAGTAATTACTACCTGAATGGCATTTCAAAAGAGAAAGTTAAATGCTAAGATAAACCGTACAGAACTAAACTTAAAGAATGAAGAAACCTTGTCTACCTGTCAGTTGAAAAATGATTTGAATTATAAAATGAGAATTATTTTGATCACAGACTTCAATAACAACGGGTACCAGAAGAAAATGGAGGCTGTCAGTATAGAGAATATTGGGGGTAGGGTGGGTAGGATTTTGGCCAAAGTGAGCATTTGAATACAATTAAACATTTTAATTATGTCTAAGTAATTAATTAGGGCTATCAAGCTTAGGAAACAAAAAGCAGTTTTTACTATTCTTGAAAGAAAAGCTATATAATGTCAAAACAGTGTAATAAGTGAAAAAATTATGTAAAATGATAATCAACTGGGAAAAGCTTCAGGAAGTTCCAAACAAAACTATAGGGTTAAGTGTAGGGTCATATAATACAAGGACAATCAATGTGTTATTGAAAGTTGGCGAAATAGGTTTAAGTACCCATTTTAAGTTATGTTTAGTAAAAATAAATTAGACTTCAGTATCTTTCAGAAAACCATAGCAGAGTCATTGGTGGACAAAGCAAGTAATAAATAAAAATAAAGAACAAATTTTAAAATGTTACATTTCTGTAAAATGGAACTTAAATGAAAAAAATTTCTAGGCCTGCCTGCTGTGATCAGCAATATGAGTGGATTCTTCAACTCCCCATTCTGTTTACCTGGGCTGTATTTGAAAGCTATTTGCCTTCTATAATGGACCAAAAACTATAAACTCTAATATATTGCTATCTTTAAGAAATATTCCTAAATAAAGGAATTCAGATTTATTATCAGGTATCATTAAGAAGTCACTCTTTTCTTTAAAAAGAAATTGAACGCTTATAGTAAGATTCTTCTAGGTACTAGGACTACCTCAGTAATAAAATAGTCCTCATGGGGTTTACATTCTAGCAGGAAAAACATAAAATGGCGATTACAGAGTTAGTAATGTGATATGTTGCACTGGAGTACAGAGTACTGTGAGGATGTAATACAAGGGAACCTTACCTAATTGGAGGGGGAGGAGCTGTCGAAGAAGATTTGTTTGAGGAAGTGCAGTTTAAGCTGAGACCTAAGTAAATGGTTAGACATTTGGCTTAAAATAAAATGGAATCCCTGCTTTCCCCCTTACTACACAAAAATAATTTCCATGTGGATCAACAGTTTTAATGGAAACAGTTTAAAGGAATGACCTAAATCATGAATGAATTTTTTTAGTCTTTGGGTATAGAGATCTTTTTAAAAACTTCATATGAAATCCATAAATCACAACAGTGTCGCATCGTAAATTTGCCTACATAAAAATTAAAAGTGGCACTTAAACACCATTAAGCAGGATTCAAAGACAAGTTAGAAGCTGTGGGAAGAAAGCAATCCATAAAACAAAGGGTTACTCTTCCTGTTTACATACTGAACTCATAAAATAATAGCAAAATCTTCACAGAAAAATTAGTGAAGTTCAGCTTCACTAATAAAGAAATGCAAGTTAGGTCTAATTATTTTCCCCCCATCAAATGGGACAAGATTTTAATCCAGGATTGTTATATGTGGAACATCTCTAAATGTCTTTCAGTATAAGGTTGGTTAAGTAAATTATAGTATATACCTGCTGGGAAATATTATGCAACAATGAAAAATATTGTAGACCCACCCATGCTCATGACAAAGATGTTACATATTGTTCAGTGAAGAAAGCAGGTAATAAGCCTGGAATATGAGATTACATGAAATATGCACATGTCTGTTTGTCTGTATTTGCATAGAATGCTGTCTAGTCTGTTCACCAAAGTATAAGGAGTTGCTAATTTTGTGTAGTTAAGTTTTAGATGCCGAGAGTTTGTCTTTTTTTGTGAGCATGAATATATTTTTTATAAAAGCAAGGGGTTTAGCTGGTTTACCTATTCATACTAAGTGTTAGCTTCATACATTTTCTGTTTTTCAGATAAAACTTACATCTTAGGTTTTTTTCAGAGATAACCTTTGTAGGAGAGCATTTGATTTATCTGCTCTTTATATTTTGATCAGGGACAACTTCATATGAGTTCCCCTTTTATAATATGTTGACATTTTGATTGATAGCTTGACCAGTTCATTGACACATAACTGTAGTCAAAGTATTTATAAAAAGATATTTATCAGTCTTAGGAGAGTGATGTGGTTTGTTCTCATGAGTGATTTTCCAGAGATGTAGCAAATGCTTTGAACAAAGCCTGAACAAGACTTCCACTAAAAATATTGAGAATCTCTTGAGTATCGATTATTTTTAACTTGAGAACCTCCTGCTTATATATAAAGAACATTGTAGTTATTTAAACCTAGACTTAACAAGCTAAAAAGTAAATTGATCAGATTCCATGTTAATATTTTTGCTGGTTATATTGATTCACAAATTGAAAGTTTTTCTATCTATTGCTTTTCCATTTAGAATATTAAGGTATTTCAGGAGGCCAAAGATCATGTCTTAACTGGATTAATGGTAGATATTGTGCTATTTACCACTGTCTTCTGTCAAGAAATTTACAGTTCAGTTGAAACTCTGTAGCTAGTACTTGCCATACCATGCTGTTGACATATTAGATGGTGAACTACTTCTATATATTTAGATACATATTTTATGAAAAAGCTAATGTATAGATTATTTGATACAAAAACTTTTAAAGATACATTTTTTGTTTCCTCCTTCTTCCCTTTTCCTATTAAAAACTATTTTAAAAGAATATTTAGAAAGCAAGTCTTTTGTAGAATGAGACACATGTAATAGTTTCATTTTTTAAATGATTTGTGGGATAAGGTATGCTTTATAGGTGGTTTACTTGCTAATATATTTAAACTGGTATAACTAAAATTATTAATAAAATGAATTCATTGGTATAAAATATAGCCTAGCCTTCTGAAATACCATTACTCTTCATAAGGTCCCACTTAAGAGATAGTACAACTTTCATCCTTAGGTTTTAATTGTCGTGTTGTTAATATTACTAATAGCTTAACCTCTCATGATAGAAACAAACTAAACAGTGTCAAAATAGCAACAAAAGTTCAATCTGCTTTCATACACATATGCTTCTGTATGCTACAGTTTGTAGCCATACAGCTTATTTTTTCTGAGCAAGAAAGGTTATGGTCTTGGTTTAATTTACTTCATTGACTTTCCCTATAGAAAATCAGGTTTTTGGAGAGCTCTAACAGTGTGCTATTGCTGGGCTCTCATCCTTTCTGTTTAAATAATGCAGGTACTTTGATGGAAACCTGGAGAAGCTCTTTGCTGAGTGTCATGTAATTAATCCAAGTAAAAAGTCTCGAACACGCCAGATGAATACAAGGTCATCAGCACAGGATATGCCTTGTCAGATCTGCTACTTGAACTACCCTAACTCGGTGAGTATCTGGTAGTTTAAGGCTAGCACTGACTCTGTATTTCAGAGGGTAAATCAACTTTTCATTATTTAAATAAAGGAAGATCTGGGAGTCTGGGATTGTAGCAAAGCAGTAACCTATCAATATATTAAGGATAAAGAAAGGAAAAGAAAGAGTAAGAGCTTGTTCTCTCTCAGTCCTCCCCCATTTGCTCTGTGTGTGTGTGTGTGTGTGTGTGTGTCTGCGTTGGGTCTTCGTTGCTGCTGCTTGTGGGCCTTCTCTAGTTGCAGTGAGCGGGGGCTACTCTTCGTTGCAGTGCACGGGCTTCTCATTGTGGTGGCTTCTCTTGTTGCGGAGCACGGGCTCTAGGCACTTGGGCTCAGTAGTTGTGGCGCATGGGCTTAGTTGCTCCGCGGCATGTGGGATCTTCCCGAACCAGAACTCGAACCCATGTCCCCTGCATTGACAGAATTCTTAACCACTGCGCCACCAGGGGAGGCCCCCATTTACTTTTTAAAGCAGCAACTTGTCCAAGTTGTCATTACACACTTAAATCTTTTCCATTTTATATTACCACAGTGAGAGAATTGTGTAATAGGTAGGCAGCAAACAGAATTATTTTCCATCCAAATTAAAATAGATTTAAAACTAAGTTTTTAGAATAAATATCCAAAACACTTATAAAATGTCTTTAATGCTATTTCACTAGGGAGCTTTCAGGATTTTCATACAGATCCATTCTAATGGAGATTCTTTAGTACAAGTATTGCTCTTAAAAACCTATTGAATTTAGATGATTAACTTTGGGGTATCTAGTGAAGAAATTTTAGGCTTAAATAAACATAGTCTTCCTATGAAGGCACGTTATTAGTAACCATAGGAAAATTACATTTGTGGCCAAAAAAAGGGGTTTAGTTACTTGGAATTCACCTCTTAAGATGTTTCAGGATATCTAAGAATAATTTAATTATACAACAATTATAACTACCTTGTTCATATTCTCTAATAGTTAAGCAGCTTTTTCTAGTAATTAGTGTATACCAGGTCGTTGTCACCTATGTTATATATTTTTACATATTGAAGGTTTTTCATTGTTAATCTTAGAGTTTAACATGTGTAGCTCTAAAGGTTCCCATTTGAAGGAAATTAATTTGTTTACACATACAAGTGCTTAGAAAAGAAGTTTTAAAAGAAAGTTAATTATATTCTCTTAGAGAAATGGAAAATCAGAGTTAAAATAATTTAGTAGGTAAAATGCTTAATTGAATTTCCAAATTCTCAAGTTTTGATCACAGCTCTGACACCAGCTTTTTGGCTTTGGGTAGTAAATCATCTAATCTTGCTGGGCCTCAGTGTTTTTAATCTTTCAAATAAATTTAATAAGATATTCTTTCAAATCTCTATCAGCCTGAAACTACTATTTATTCATTTCCCTCTCCTTAAATCACAATCCTAACTTAAGTATTTAAAAAGAACAATCAGCACTCCTATTAAAAATACATTAATTTCATGTTTTGACCATTTTATCATCTTTCTTTAATAGTTGACATTTGTGTAGTGTCTACAGTTTATAAATGTTTCTGTGAGGTAATACTGAGACCCAAATAATTTGTCCCAGCTTATACAAGGTTTCCTTATTCCTTGGCATTTCCCTTGGCACTCTATTATAGCAGCTCCTCCTTAGTTTAAATCTTAAATGTAATTCGAGTACTGAAGCTAGCTGCTTGCAAATAACCCCTGTAACTTCCTCAGTGCCCTTGGTATTGGCAGTCTGAACAAATTAGAATTGAAAATCATGAGTAGATATTCGCAGTGTAAATTGTGCTTGCACTTGAACTGATAATGGAGAAACCACTATTTATTCATTCAATCATTCAACACACCAGGCACAATTCTAAGCGTTAGAAACAACGGAGAATAAAGGCATAATGCCTGCCTTAGATAATTTACAGGTTAGCTGGGCAGATAAGTAAAATGACATAGTCAGAAAAAATGGTAAGTGCTTTGATAGGGCATGATACTGTGGGAACATGTTGAAGAGACACCTAACCCAGTTTTGGATCAGGGAGAACTTCCCACAGACACTGATATTTGAACTAACCTCTGAAAGTGTGGTAGTTAGGTAAACTAGGAAATACAGAAGCCAAAGGAAGAGAATGCAGTTCCAAGAATGGTAAACAGTGCTAGCTTCAGAGAAAAGAATTGAAAGGTGAGTTTGGAATTAACAACAAGAAGTTGACTGATGATCCTGGAAAGTTATCAGTATTTTAAGTATTGTGGTAAGATGGGAAACCAAACTGCATGGGCCGAAGAATTATTGACTTGAAAGTAGTAAAGGAAGGGGAAGCAATAAATATAAACAGATTACTTTTTTAAAGGAAGTTTGGCTATGTAAATGACAGGAAAAGCAAACAGCAGCATGGGTTGGAAAGTAAGTTAAAGTGTTAAGGAAACCGTGTTAGGAAAAAGTAATCATGGTGAAACTAGGACTTCTTTTCTCACAGTTTTTAGGCTAATGAAGAAGGATAATTTTAACCTCTTCAGTTTTGCAAGTAAATGTCACCTGAGATTCTTCATTCATGCTTTATTAATTGGATGGATGATTTCTTTACTTACATTACTTGAATAACTCCCATGTTTCAGTTTCCACTACTCTCTTCAAACACTGATACTAGCCTTTTATTATTGTGTATCTTTGATACCTTTCCCCTAGAAAGCAACTTTGCTTTATTACAGTACCACATGAAAACAGATTTTAAGTAAATGCTTCTGACAGCTTAGTTTATAATACTTTGGAGTTAACTATTTTGGGTGGTCTCTTCTTTAAAAACAATTTCCTGAGATTTTGGAACACTCTTTAAGTTCAGAGATTCCTCCCCCATCCCTCTGCCCCCTTGTGTTGTGGCCAGTTTAGGGGGTTCCTGGTCCTGGCAACAGTTACTCACTTTATAATAATGTTCTTTTGAATCAAAGCGTAAGATTTAGCTCTACTAGGAAATATAGCTTGGGCTACCTTATTATTTTTATGAGATAAATAATTTGTATTTTCTAAGAATAAGGTATGTTAAATAGATAAAAGCAAAGTTGAAGATTGTGATGATTGTCCACCCTCGGCTTCCTCATTCCTGGGGCACTTCTGAATCTTTGTGCTCTATCTTCCTTTTTAACTCATTCCATTTTACAGATGAGGGAACTGGTGCCCTGATTATTTGCTCAGTTTTTATGAACAAAATGACTTTAAGTTTAGAGATTATATGGGCAACTTCTGATAGAAGAAAGATAATTCTTAATGTTCTTTTCTTCGACATTAGTTGCTATCTGTAAATGGTGGAGATAAATGAAACTTTTAAGAGTATGTATTTTTTCAGTTCTTTTTCTTCAGCACCATTAATTTCTGTTGTAGATAATATTTTATATATTTTTAGTGTATTTGTGGTCAGATATATTTATGATATAAACAGGGGTAAGTTTAACGAATAGATAATCTGATCCCCTGAATCAGGGAAAGACCCAGGGAGCCAAGTAGGTAAACACAAGGTAGTAAGGGAACAAATATATCAGAGGAGGAGGAAGGAAAGGGAACTAAGACAGGATGATACCCTGATATATCCATGATGATAAAACTCTTTTTTTAAAAAAAGTTAATTTATTTTATTTTTGGCTGTGTTGGGTCTTCGTTGCTGCACACGGGCTTTCTCTAGTTGTAGTGAGCAGGGGCTACTGTGCGGGCTTCTCATTGTGGTGGCTTTTCTTGTTTCAGAGTACAGGCTCTAAGTGTGTGAGCTTCAGTAGTTGTGGCTCATGGGCTCAATAGTTGTGGCGCGCAGGCTCTAGAGCGCAGGCTCAGTAGTTGTGGCGCACGGGCTTAGTTGCTCCGGGGCATGTGGGATCTTCCCGGACCAGGGTTCGAACCCATGTCCCCTGCATTGGCAGGCGGATTCTTAACCACTGTGCCACCAGGGAAGCCTGATGACAAAACTCTTGAGCACAATGAATATGTCTTTATACTACAGGTTAGTTTTTGCTTTATCTTTGGGCATGCGTGTGTGATTTATTTTTGTAATTTATCTTATTTAGTCTTGTTATCTATTTAATTAGAAAACTTATTGGGGGACTTCCTGGTGGTCTAGTGGTTAAGACTTTGCCTTCCAATGCAGGGGGTGCGGGTTTGAGCCCTGGTCAGGGAGCTAAGATCCCACATGCCTCCCAGCAAAAAAAAGCCAAAACATAAAACAGAAGCAATATTGTAACAAATTCAGTAAAGACTTTAAAAAATGGTCCACATCAAAAAAAAAAAACAAAGAAAAGTTATGGGAAAGGGAGGGGAAAAAAAGCTTTCTTTTTGTCTTTTTATCTTATCTTATAATGAGCCCTGGTGTAGAAGTCCCAGAAGTAAAGGTGTTACTTAAAGTGATCACTTACTAACCATTGTGACCTTTAATCTCTCAGTCTTTGAAAAACGAATAAAGCACATGAGGATGTGTATGTGTTCTTTTTTTTAAGGCCATTTTCTTTTTATTTATTTATTTTCGGTTGCGTTGGGTCTTCGTTGCTGCACACGGGCTTTTCTCTGGTTGTGGCGAGTGGGGGCTACTCTTTGTTGCGGTGCGCAGCTTCTCATTTTGGTGGCTTCTCCTGTTGTGGAGCACAGGCTCTAGGTGCATGGGCTTCAGTAGTTGTGGCTCACAGGCTCTAGAGTGCAGGCTCAGTGGTTATGGTGCACGGGCTTAGTTGCTCCGCGGCATGTGGGGTCTTCCACTACCAGGGCTTGAACCCATGTCCTGCTTTGGCAGGTGGATTCTTAACCACTGCGCTACCAGGGAAGCCCTGTGTGTGTGTTTTTAAGTCACCAGTAAAACATTTTAGAATTGCTGATACATGACTCTACTGTATTTGTCATTTACAGAATGCCCCTTCTCATTATAGTTTCAAAAATCACTCTCCTTTAGTAATCTGGCAACAGGTTAGTGCCAGATCTCCTTCACTACTGGGGAGTAATGAGAATAGATTCTTTTTATTGATTTCCCGGATCTTTTTTTTTTTTTTTTTTTTTTTGCGGTACGTGGGCCTCTCACTGTTGTGGCCTCTCCCGTTGCGGAGCACAGGCTCCAGACGCACAGGCTCAGCGGCCATGGCTCACAGGCCTAGCCGCTCCGCGGCGTGTGGGATCTTCCCAGACCGGGGCACAAACCTGTGTCCCCTGCATCGGCAGGCGGACTCTCAACCACTGCGCCACCAGGGAGCCCCCAGATCTTTTTTTTAATGGATGAGAATATTGATTTCCCAAATATTTATCTTCACTCATTTTGTGAATGAGTTAGAATCATTGTCAATCTCTGAATAGCACCATATTTTTAAAAATTAATTTATTATTTTTTTGGCTCCGTTGGGTCTTCGTTGCATGCAGGCTTTCTCTAGTTGCAGTGAGTGGGGGCTGTGCTTCATTGTGGTGTGTGGGCTTCTCATTGCAGTGGCTTCTCTTTTTGTGCGGCGTGGGCTCTAGGCATGCGGGCTTCAGTAGTTGCAGCATGTGGGCTCAGTAGTTGTGGCACATGGGCTTAGTTGCTCCGTGGCATGTGGGATCTTCCTGGACCAGGGATCGAACCCATGTCCCTTGCATTGACAGGTGGATTCTTAACCACTGTGCTACCAGGGAAGTCCCCATATATTTTTTTTTAAGATTTATTTATTGTTTATTTTAAATTTATTTTTAGCTGTGTTGGGTCTTAGTTGCGGCATGCGGGATCTTTTGTTGCAGAGCGTGGGCTTCTCTCTAGTTTTGGTGTGCAGGTTTTCTCTTCTCTAGTTGTGGTGTGCAGGCTCCAGGGTGTGTGGACTATGTAGTTGTGGCACACGGGTTCCAGAGCACATGGGCTCTGTAGTTTGCGGTACGCAGGCTCTCTAGTTGAGGCTCGCAAGCTCAGTAGTTGTGGCACGTGTGCTTAGTTCCCCGACGAGGGATTGAACCCGCGTCCCCTGCATTGTAAGGCGAATTCTTTACCACTGGACCACCGGGGAAGTCCCTGAATAGAACCATATATTTTTATTTTTATTTATTTATTTTTTTTGCAGTACGCGGGCCTCTCACTGCTGTGGCCTCTCCCGTTGCGGAGCTCAGGCTCCGGACATGCAGGCTCAGTGGCCATGGCTTACGGGCCCAGCCGTTCCACGGCATGTGGGATCTTCTTGGACCGGGGCACAAACCCGTGTCCCCTGCATCGGCAGGCAGACTCTCAACCACTGCGCCACCAGGGAAGCCCTAGAACCATATTTTAACCTTGATATTTTATGTGATGTGTTCTGTAAAGCCAGTCTCAGGGCTCTGAAACATTTTCTTCCCTGGCTACTTTCCAGGTATTTTTTATATAGTTGATATGCTGTAATATTGTATCCTGACTATTTTCATCTATATCATAAGCAACATCAGAAATTTTGTAAGCATATTTCAAATAACAGCTAATTAGAAAATGTTATAGAATTTAAAATGCCACTATAAGAGCCACAGAATGAATAAAAGAGCTGGGAATAAACTTGGCAAGAAATATGGAAGATCTGTATGAAGAAAAGGGGAGATAAATGAATGCCATTTGTATTTGGAAAGAGGAATAATAATGAAATAAAGAAAAAGAATAGATTGATGGTGGTAGGGAGGGAACTAGTCCTACCAAATTCAGGAATAGGTAGTGCAGTGATTTCCCTGGTGGCACAGTTGATAGGGCTTTGCACTCCCAGTGCAGGGGGCCTGGGTTCGATCCCTGGTCAGGGAACTAGATTCCATATGCATGTCCCAGCTAAGAGTTTGCATGCCACAGCTAAGGAGCTTGCGAGCCGCAACTAGGACCCGGGGCAACCGAAAAAAAAGGAATAGGCAGTGCGGTGGAACAGGAGAGTCAAGTATACATGAGGAGAATTTAGTATACAATAGAGGAGGCATTTCAGATAAGGTGGATTATTTAATAAATGGTTGATGGAACAACTTGGTAGCCATCTGGAAACTTCGATTCTTACGTAACTGCTTATATCTAAATTAATTTAGAAGCCATAGATTCTAAAACGAATACGTTTTGCCTCATATGGATACAGAGCTTCTGCATAGCAGCAAAATGTAAACATTGAAACCGGGAGAAAATATTTTCCACACTTATAAACAGCCAATTTTCTACATAAGTAAAATACCCCAGTGAATGATTTAGAAAAAAAGCTCAGAGGAAAAATGGGCAAAATAGGAGAAGAAATTTCACAGAAAAAGAAATATATAGCCTTAAATCTTCTTTCATATGTTTAAACTTCACTCATAAAAAGAAATTAAAATGAAAACTAATGGTAGTTACTTCATTTTCACCTGTTAGATTGGCAGAGATCAAGGAGTTGGATAATACACTGTTTTGACATGGGTCACCAAAGTTTTGACCTGGGTCAGCAAGGGTCACCAAGGTCATATTCCCACCAAGGTTCTCTTCTATAGTATAAATTGCAACAGCCCCTATGAACAAAGCTTTGTAATAATCAAATTCTAAATTTATACTGTTACTATTTCACTTCTACAAATTTTTTCTGATACACATTCACAATCACAAAGGTAATAATAATGAAGAAAACCAAGATGCAGAAGAAAGTTTGTGGTACTTTTACTGTGTGTGTACCTGTATACATTAGAACATCTCTGGAAGAATATAATATGTAAGATATTGGAAATAGTGATTACTTCTGGGTAGAGAGGTAGAGGACAAGGTAGAGAAGGATGGGGATGAGGGAGACTTATTTTTCCAACATAAACTCATATTGTTAAATAATTGTCTTTAACATCAGCCTGTATTACTTACTCATTTAAAAATAATTTGGTAGGGCTTCCCTGGTGGCGCAGTGGTTGAGAGTCTGCCTGCCGATGCAGGGGACACAGGTTTGTGCCCCGGTCTGGGAAGATCCCACACGCCGCGGAGCGGCTAGGCCTGTGAGCCATGGCCGCTGAGCCTGTGCATCTGGAGCCTATGCTCCGCAATGGGAGAGGCCACAACAGTAAGAAGCCCGTGTACCGCAAAAAAAAAAAAATTGGTAGTAAATATTGTAAAATATTCTTAACTAAAATATGATAACCATTGGACTTCTCTGGTGGTGCAGTGGTTAAGAATACGCCTGCCAATGCAGGGGACACAGGTTTAAGCCCTGGTCCGGGAAGATCCCACATGCTGCGGAGCAACTAAGCGTGTACCACAGGTACTGAGCCTGCGCTCTAGAGCCCATGAGCCACAACTACTGAGCCTGTGTTCTTTAACTACTGAAGCCTGTGCTCTGCAACAAGAGAAGGCACCACAAGGAGAAGCCCGCATACTGCAGTGAAGAGTAGCCCCTGCTCAGTGCAACTAGAGAAAGCCCGCGCACAGCAGCGAAGACCCAACGCAGCCAAAAAAAAAAAAGAAAGAAAATCTAAAAAAAAGAAAAAAAAAAGAATTAAAAAAAAATAAAGTATGATAACCATTATTTGTCTTTTGAAAATACAGTCCTCTAGACTCTGTTAATATTATTTAAAGTACCTGCTTTTAATATCCCATTATAGAAGATAGTAGTATCCTTCATTTAACCAGCCGTCAAACAGATAGTATTTCAAATCATATAAGTAGTATAAGATTAGACCAAAATGTTACTATTATTCAAATGTTACTATTATTCTGAGTAAATATTTTGGTTTCCATAGCATTTTATTTTCTAGGTTGGCCATGTTCCATGCAGCTCCATTAAGTGCTGTATTTGTGTCACATTTGAAAAATAACAGCTTTGGGAGCTCTCTGGCGGTCCAGTGGTTAGGACTTGGTGCTTTCACAGCCGTGGGCCAGGTTCAGTCCCTGGTTGGGGAACTAAGAATCCCACAAGCCACGTGGCATGGCCAAAAAATAAAAATAAAAAATAAAATAACAGCTTTATTAAGATGAATTCACATACCTTACAACTTGCCTATTTAAAGTGGTCTTCAGTCACAGAGTTGTTCAGCCATTACCACAATTAATTTTGGAACATTTTAGTAACCCCCCAAAGACCTGTTCCTTTTACAGTCACTTCTCATTCCTTCCTAAGCTTCCCAGCCCTGAGCAACCACAAATCTACTTTCTTTCTCTATGAATTTACATGTTATGGACATTTCATATAAGTGGAATCAAACAGTATGTGCTCTTTTGTGATTGGCTTATTTCACTTAGCATGTTTTCAAGGTTCGTCCACATTATAGTATGTATCAATACTTTGCTCCCTTTTATGGCTGAATTATATTCTGTTATTATTGATATTTCACATTTTGTCAGTTGATGGACATTAGAGTTGTTTCCACTTTTGGGTTATTGTTGATAATGCTGCTGTGAACATTTGTGTACAAGTTTTTATGTGGGATGTATGTTTTCATTTCTGTTGGGTATATACCTAGGAGTGGAGTTGCTGGATCATATGGTATATTTAATTTTTAATTTTTTTTTGCGGTACGCGGGCCTCTCACTGTTGTGGCCTCTCCTGTTGCGGAGCACAGGCTCCGGACGCGCAGGCTCAGCGGCCATGGCTCACGGGCCTAGCTGCTCCATGGCATGTGGGATCTTCCTGGACCGGGGCACGAACCCGTGTCCCCTTCATCGGCAGGCGGACTCTCAACCACTGCGCCACCAGGGAAGCCCTCTGTTTAATTTTTTGAGAAAATGCCAGTGTTTTCCAAAGTTCCTATAGCATTTTACATTCCCACCAGCAGTGTATGAAAGTTCTGATTTCTCTACATGCTTGTCAATGCTTTTATTATGTCTTTTTGATTATAGCTGTCCTAGTGGGTGTGAAGTGATGTCTCACTGTGGCTTTGATTTACATTTCCCTGATGACTAAGGATATTGAGCATCTTTTCATATGCTTATTGGTACAAACTTGTTTTGTGCCTTTCCTAAAAATTATAGGGGCTTCCCTGGTGGCGCAGTGGTTGGGAGTCCGCCTGCCGATGCAGGGGACACGGGTTTGTGCCCCGATCCGGGAAGATCCCACATGCCGCGGAGCGGCTGGGCCCATGAGCCATGGCCGCTGAGCCTGCGTGTCCGGGAGCCTGTGCTCCGCAACGGGAGAGGCCACAACAGTGAGAGGCCCGCGTACCACAAAAAAAAAAAAAAAAAAAATTATAAATATCTACTGCAGATGCATTTCTCATTAATTAGGTGTTTTGTGTTCAATGAATTTGCATGTATAGATTTCACCACCTAGAAGTTCATTTTAGGAACCCATCTAGTCATGTCAAATTGGACATTTTGGCCACTGCGAGAAATGTGACCTAGTAGAGCCTTACTGAGTCACTATATATAGTGATTCTCCTGATAATGTATTTTCAAAGTCCATGTATTATTTTTGTTGCAGTATTTCACTGGCCTTGAATGTGGACATAAGTTTTGTATGCAGTGCTGGAGCGAATATTTAACTACCAAAATAATGGAAGAAGGCATGGGACAGGTAAAAATGCTAATTTGTTTCTGAGTTTTTCTTGAATTTCTTATAGTGTTTAGACCCTTACACAAATATAAACAGGTGAAGCATTCTGGGTTGTGAATTGCATGTGGACTTTTTTTCTAGATTAAAACAACTAAAAGATAATTGAGACTTTTTTCTATTTACAATGAGGCATTCCAGTTAAAGATCCAGTCCAGGTAGTATTTTCTCAGCAGGCATTAACATTTGTATTTATCAGGCTAAACTTGTTGAGAATTTTTGTCATATCTCTTGCTTTTTTTTTTTTTTTTTTTTTTTTTTTTTTATTTTTTTTCATATCTCTTGCTTTTGCCAGTCAAATTTTATATTGAAAAACCAGTTGTTTGGGTTAGCAGTTTTACTTACTTTATGGTGATACACATACACACACACGTTTTCTTTAATAGAAAGGAAGTGATTAAGGTCCTGTAAATGTTAAGGTATCCTCAGAACCTAGCAAAGTTCCTGGCAATGGTAAACATTCAGTAAATATTTGTTGAATGAAGACATAGTTTAAATTTTGATCTTTTTCAGACTATTTCGTGTCCTGCTCATGGTTGTGATATCTTAGTGGATGACAACACAGTTATGTAAGTACTTTTGATAGATTCTGCATGTTGAATATTGATTAGTTGGTTAAACCAAATTAATTTTCGCTCAACACCGTAGAGGAGGTAAAATTTTTAGTGTCTGAAGAGACTTTCTAATCTATATTCCTTTGTAGTACACAAGCCTGTTTGTAACCTGGTTAAATGCCCAGGCAGTATTCTGGTAAAGTTGGCAGTACATGATAGCTAGATTTCAGTAAACCTTGTGGTTGGAGAATAGGATATGTCAGTGTGTCAGTTGATGTCTTCTGGGAAGCAGATGCCAAGACAAAGTTAAAAGGGAAGGCGATTTATTGTGGGATAGCATCTGTGTAGGATAAAGAGGAGGAGGAGCACTAGACAGACCATGATACAGTTCTGACACTTGTTAAATGAGAGAAAGAAGGAAGGAGGATTCAATAGGAAGAGACTCAGACTATGTTGCAGCTGTGAGAGTCTCTGTTAACCCTGTGGGGAACTCCAGTGCATAGGTTTCCCACAGAGGAATACCTCAGTAAGCAGAAATGGCCAGGCCCTGGTACCATTGTCATGCTCAGTCTGTCACTGGGAGCTAACCAGGGGGAATGTGGCCTCAGCTGGAACACTGCTACAGATCCCAAAGACCCTGCAGCTGGAGGCTGTTGGCTATCTACTGGCCTTGTGAAATGTTCCCTTTTGAAGTAGAGAAAGAAACTTGAAGAAACAAGCATAGTTAGCTCCTATACATGGGGTAAAATCCCAGGTTGTTTAATTCCTGAGTCAGTGCTGTTTTCATGACCTCAGGCTACCTAATTGATTTCAGTCTAGGAAGATAAACATATGAGGGCCTAAATGATCCACAGTCAAATTGTATAATTAGTCCTGGATAATTGCCTATATAAAGGTATGTCTGTGTTTAAGCACTGGGATTTGAAGGTAATAAAAGTAAAGGCAGCCATGTGCTTTAGTGAGCAAATTTCTTAATCTAATGAAGCCATAAATTGGTTTAACCAGTACAGTTTATAAAGCCACTGATTCCACTTTGTTAATCCCAACCTACTTTGGTTTACTAAAATATATTTACTGTTGTTGTCAGCTTGTGTTAATACTGTTTCTATCTTTCAGTAAATCTTATTTCCATTATTGTTTTAAGCTAACAAACATAAACATGTATCATCTTAAAGTACCGCCATTCTTGCAGCCTTCTTTATCTTGTCCCCTGATACTTTAATTCTTTGTATTCTTTCATCAGTACATTTCATCAGCATAGGTCATTGTATCTTTTCATTCATTCCACAAACATTTACTGGGAACCTACTCATTAGCACATATACACAGGAGAACAACAAAAAAATTACGATACATTTCCTTTCTCTAAGAGGTTCATAATAATAAATAAATAAAATGCATAGTTTAAGTTTTATGTATAAATGTATATATAAAGTACATTTACAAAGAAGCAAATTACTCTACCTGAAGAATTTAGGGAAGCTTTACTTAGGGAGTAATATCAAAGAGTAAAATTTTGGGTTGAGGGAGTGGAGGGTAATATTAAAGAAGGGATGCCAATATTTTTTAAATAGTCCATGAACTTCTCTGTTATGTATTCTGTAGTAGCTAGAGCACAGAGTAGCAGATTACTAGAGATGAGGATGGAAAGAGTTTGACAGTTTATGATGAGTTTCATCATAGAAGGTTATTAGGACTGATAAGAAAGAATTTGGTAATATCTAATATGAGTGAGCATATAGTACAATGGGGAGTATACTGTTGGAACCTTTTTGTAACGCAGTTTGGTGATTTCTACAAATGTATATGCTCTTTGGCTTTTTGTTTAATAGTTTCATCACTTTGAATATGTCATTGTACTGCCTTCTTGCCTCCATTGTTTCTGATAAGTTAGCTATTAATTATATTTTTGTCCCCTGTTTGCTACTTTCAGGATTTGCTGTGTCTTTGGCTTAAAACAGTTTTGACTATGATATATCTAGATGTGGTTCTCCTTGTGCTTATCCTCTTTGGGGTTTCTTGAGCTCTTTGGATGTGCATGCTGGTGCACGTCCACATTTTACCTTAAATAGTTGTATGCTATATCTTCCATATTCTTTCTTTTAAATAAATAATTTCTTTCTTTTAGAATTTAAAAGGTTAATTAAATGAGAGAAAGTGCAGTTTTTCATGTTTAGTCTTAAGATCTGGACTTCTCTGGTGGCGCGCTGGTTAAGACTCTGCCTGCCAATGCAGGGGGCGTGGGTTCGAGCCCTTGTCCTGCAAGATACCACATGCCGCAGAGCAGCTAAGCTCTTGTGCCACAGCTACTGAGCCTGCCCTCTAGAGCCTGTGAGCCACAACTACGGAGCTTGTGTGCCAGAGCTACTGAAGCCCTCGCGCCTAGAGCCTGTGCTCCAGAACAAGAGAAGCCACCGCAATGAGAAGCTTGCACACCGCAATGAAGAGTAGCCCCCACTTGCTGCATCTAGAGAAAGCCTGCGTGCAGCAATGAAGACCCAACATAACCAAAATAAATAAATAAATAAATTTATTTAAAAAAAAATCTTAAGATCCATAACTGAAATATGCTTTTTTTTTTCTTAGTATGAAAGGAACTGAATCCTTCCCAGTGATGGATTATCAGTTTTTTAAAAATTTCCAACTTGAGAGATTTTAAAAATGGTTTCTTGTTTTAATTTGAATTAAACTCATTTGGAACTTGAAACTGAAACCTGATTCTTCCTGAAGACATATTACCCTTTAGCCCTCTCAATTTGAAGCTAGCGTGTTTTCCCCTGTATATTTTATGGTCAAGAGGTAAAGTCATTGTTCCCCTTGGTCCCAAATGCTGTTTTCAGACCATTTCGCTTCTTCACTTTAAAATCCATAAATCCTTTGAGTCTTGTTGTCCAGCTGTATCATGGTCCTTTGTGCTTTTCTCTGCTTGACATCTTGGTCTGTCCCATTTAATTATTTGTAGTGCTGTCACCTCAAGCACAATCTTTTCTTTCTCCCAAGGCTTGCTGTCATCCAGTGTGATTTCAGTGCCCATACGTGTAGTTCATTCTACACCCTAGCCCTGTAGTTCTACAAGTGTGGTCCCCCGACCTGCAGCATCAACATCACCTAGGAGCTTGTTAAGAGAATGCATATTTTCAGGCCCAGCTCCAGACTTACTGAATCAGAAACTCTGGGGACAGGGCCCAGCATTATGAATGACAAGCTGTCTTAGTATGGTTCTGATGCATACTTATGTTTGAAAACTCTTGCCATAGCCTTTCATTTCTGTGATCTACTCGTTTCCAGGAAAATCCCCTTCACCTTAGCCATGTACTCCTAAGGCCACCACCCTAGGCCTACTCTAGTTCTACTCTTACTTTACAAAATCACGTTTATCTGCCTTTTCCTAAAAGAGTGCTCCTTGGGGTCTGTCTGTCCCACTATTCTCACTCTATGCACTTTATACACTCTCCCTAGGCATACATTGGAAATTCCCAATTTTTTAAAAAAAATTTTATTTTATTTTTTTTGGCTGCATTGGGTCTTCGTTGCTGTGCACGGGCTTTCTCTAGTTGCGGGAGCAGGGGCTACTTTTTGTTGTGGCGTGCAGGCTTCTCATTGCAGTGGCTTCTCTTGCGTGCAGAGCACAGGCTCTGGGCGTGGGCTTCAGTGTTGTGGCACACAGACTCAGTAGTTGTGACTCGCAGGCTGTAGAGCACAGGCTCTGTAGTTGTGGCACATGGGCTCAGTTGCTCCATCGCATGTGGAATCTTCCCGGACCAGGACTCGAACCTGTGTCCCCTGCATTGGCAGGCAGATTCTTAACCACTGTGCCACCAGGGAAGCCCTGGAAATTCTCAAATTTATATCTCCAGATTAACACTCTTTTTTGATCTTGGGACCCATATATCCTAGTGCCTATCAGGCATCTTCATTTGTACATTACTCTGGCTTTATCTTGTCCAGCCCTCCTACTACCTTTACCACCACCAGAATCATTCTTTTTGCTTCTCAGTATCATATAATGGCATCACTTGGTGTTAAAGATTTGCCTGAATGAGAAACCTTGGTGATATCTCTGATTCACTTTTCTCCTGCATTTTTCAGTCATCCTTGCACGAAATTCTGTAAATTCCACATCCTAATTACCTTTAAATCCATCCATTTCTCTCTGTTTCTACTGCCATTAACCTGATTCATGCCATCATCTTGTCTTAGCTGGGAATCTGCAACTAGCTCCTAAGTGGTTCCCTTATACCCAGTGTTACCACCTTCCAGTTCTTCTTCACAAATGGCTTTCGTTGTCCTATATTGCTTACCTATGCAACTTCATCTTTTGCCTCACCTTTTCTCACATTATTCTAGCCACGTAGAGCTTGGTTTCTTGAAAGTACTGTGCATTTTATTTGCATTTGGTTTGGTAGGATTTTTTTTACTTTTTTTTCCTACTGTCTCTTGACTTTGTTTCTTACAAGCAGTACTCGCTTTCTGTTTTACTCTTCAGTTCTCTTAATCTACTCATCATCTTAGTCATTCTTAACACCTCAGTTTAACTCATTTTAATTTTGGTTTGGATAGACATCCTATGTGTTCCTTAGCTCCTCCATATTTCCCTTACCCTGCACTTTTGTAATTGCCTGTATCCTTGTCTTTATTCTTTCTTAGGCTGTAAGTTGACCCCAGGTACCCTATTTATGTTGACTGAATTCTTTTCTTATTTCCATTCAGGATGTGTGACTTTAACCTTGGTAAAATACTACACAGAAATTATTCACTGATCTTTCAGTGCTTCTTAGACTCACTTCTTAAGATTAGTGATTCATTGGATTCACCTTTTTACTCTTCGCAATGGGTGTGTAATAGGCCCGTGTCCTTGAATAAGTAACTGGAAATATATTATTCTCCCTGCTTTCATAAGCGTATGTTATCATTGCTAACTCCAGTGATTGATTTGTGCTATGATACCATTAGGGCTATTTGGCTAAGTGGGGCTCCCCTTCTTTGATGCTTTCATGAGATTAATTTAAACTATTTATCTAAATTATTTATCACTTGAGACTGAATAAATCTTTGTCTCTTTCTGTTCATACTAGTAGTTGGTTAGTGGTTTGTGGTTTTTTTTTTTTTTTTTGGCTGCACCGTGCAGCTTGTGGGATCTTAGTTCCCCGACCAGGGATTGGACCCATGCCACGGTAGGGACAGCCTATAATCCTAACCACTAGGCCACCGGTGAACTCACAGTAGGTTAGTTTTTTTATGTAGTTGTTTGGGGCCTAAATTTCTTTTTCTGTGTATAGCTTCTCTAGTAATCTTAGGGATGATAAAGGTAAACTTGTATCTGTTTAATCTTTAAAGACCTGCAAGTAATGTATTTAGTCACACCTTGACCAATCATTGTTATCATTAACACATATCTGGAATTGTGATGTTCTGATTCAACATCCTGCAGGGTGTGTCTAAAAAATGGAATGGTTTATTTTCATATATGGGGGTTTTTAGAAACAGATAAGCAGAGATGATGACAGACACTCATTGCCACTCAGTTCTAGCAAAATTATTCCAGATGATTTTTTTTTAAAGCTTTAAGTGATACATAAGATTTTAAAAAATGAACTAAAAATAGAGTTACCATATGATTCAACAATCCCACTCCTGGGCATATGTCCAGACAGAACTGTAATTCAAAAAGATACATGAACCCCTGTGTTCATAGCGCACTATTTACAATAGCCAAGACATGGAAACAACCTCAATGTCCGTCAACAGATGAATGGATAAAGAAGATGTTGTACATATATACAGTGGAATACTACTCAGCCATAAAAAAGAATGAAATAATGCCATTTCAAGCAACATGGATGGACCTAGAGATTATCATACTAAGTGAAGTAAGTCAGAAAGAGAAAGACAAATACCATATGATATGACTTATATGTGGAATCTAAAATATGACACAAATTAATTTATCTACCAAAGAGAAACAGACTTAGAGAACAGACTTGTGGTTGCCAAGGGGAGGGGGCATGGGGGAGGGATGGTTTGGGAGTCTAGGGTTAACAGATGCAAACTATTACGTATAGAATGGATAAACAACAAGGTCCTACTATATAACGCAGGGAACTATATTCAATATCCTGTGATAAACTGTAATGGAAAGAATATAAAAAAATAATGTGTATATATATATATATATAACTGAATCACTTTGCTCTACAGCAGAAATTAACACAACATTGTAAGTCAAGTATACTTCAATTATAAAAAAAGATTTTTTAAAAATGTATCTTAGGATCTTGGTATTGATAATCCATACCTCTATTGGCTAATTCCTCACTTGTCTGAAAAGGGCAGAAATGTTCTTTTAAAAATAGATTGTCTTAAATTAGATAATATAACTTAAAAGCTATTCTTCGATAGTTATTTCCTGTTCCATCAACTTTAAGCAGTAAATCTTAACTACTTACTATGTAAGGTGAGGAAATTGCTGCCTCTGTGCTGTCATTCACCTTTAATCTCTTCTACCCCCTAATTTCTGTTAGATACATAATTACTTTATATTGTCAACTTTATACTTAAATCTATTCTGGAACAGTTTCTTTTATGTTTTGTCAGTAGGTTTAGTCACGAAATGGTAAGCCAGTGCTTTTATAATATTATAATTGTAAATATTACATAAAACCAAGTAATTGAATGGATCCAGAGCAAAGTAAATGTAGTCCTGTAAGTCTGTGCTGCTCCAAGAAGAATGAATATTCCAAGCATCCAAGTCAGACGATTATTTTTTACATTCTATCACATAGGCTTGTGAAGCTGTGTAGACCCTCAGATGATTTGTACCATCTGAGGCAAGAGACAAACTAAACTTTGATATGTGTATTAATCACAGTATAGTAGAGCATCTCGTCTTTTACAGTGGAAATACATCATTTTTATTTAATTATAATCAGTTCAATTTGCTGTGCATTGGTTTTTGTTTTTACTTTTTGAATTAAGTTCTAAAATAAATTCAATAAAGTGTGTAAAGTACATTTACTTTAGAAATATGTTTTATTAACCACCCAGATCAAGGTACAGAATTTTTCCAGTACCCAGAATATTCATCCTTGTGACCCTTCCCAGACAGTATCCATCTCACCCCCACTACCTATTCTGACTTCTGTCACCACCAGTTAATTTTACCTGTTTTTGAACCTCATTTAAATAGAATTGTGTAGCATGTTCTTTTTCTGAGTGTGTATTGGCTTCAGTTAATGTAATGTGTTTCTTTGAGGTATGTGCATGTTGTTAAGTATATATGTATGTTTTTAGGTTTGTTTTGTTTTTGCTATGTAGTATTTCATTCTCCTGATAATAGATACTTGGAGTTTTTTTGGTTTGTTTGTTTGGTTTTGACTACTGTGAAAAAACTACAAAGAATATTCCAGAAGTGTCTGGGTAGATATGCACTGATTTCTTTTGGGTATATACTGAAGAGTGAGATTTTTAGCCTTACAATAGGTACTGCCAGAGTATCTACTTTTCCAGAGTAGTTGTACCTCCGCTTCTCCTAGTTATGTGTGACTGCTCTAGTCCTTGTTCACACTTGTATCACTAGTCTTTTCTAATTTTAGCCATTTTGGTGGGTATATAGGGATATCTCATGGTGGTTTTAATTTGCATTTCCTTGATGGGTAATGATGTCAGACACCTTTCCTTGGATATCCCTTTTTACGAAGCGCCCATTCAAGTCACTTTCTCATTATTAAAATTTTGTTATTTTGTCTATTTGTTAATTACTTTCTAAGAATTCTTAAAATATTCTCATATGAGTCTTTTGTTAGATATATGTATTACAACTATTTTCCCCAATGTGTGGCTTACCTTTATTCTCTCTGAATGATGTTTGGTGAACAGAAGTTTTTATTTTAATGGCATCTAATTCCTTATTTTCCCTCATTTATGATTATTGCTACTTACGAAATCTTTGCTTACCCCCAAGGTTGTATTTATTTTTAAGGCAGTCTACAGAGAGTTTATGGAGAATGCTTTGAAAACATGTGACTTTAAAGTTGTATGTCTCATGGTGGAGTAAATTAATGCTCCCCCCCCATCATTTCTCTACGATGAAACAGAAAAACACTACTTCAGTATTCTAAGTAGGAAATTAATCACAAATGTATAGAATACTGTCCGTTTTAAAATATATGCTTAAGGGATCAGAACTCAAGTTCACACTGAAAATAATTTCCTCGTCTCATTGAAATGCAAAATGAAATAATTTGTCAAGCTTTGGTAATTAATAAGGTAAAGTGTATATATATAGGGATTAAATTACTGATAATTATTAAACTTTTAATAATGTTTTTGAACTATAAATGTGAAGTTCCAGATTGAAGGGAAGCAGAGAAGGGTGTTGGAGGGCTGCGTGAAGCTGATTGTGTCAGGCCTAATAGGCCATTAAGGTTTTTGGCTTTTATTCTAAGATAGAGTCATGAGAGGATTTTGAGCAGAGGAATGACTTGGTCATAGAGGATTGCTCTGACTGCTCATATTAAAAAGAGACTAAGTGGGAGCAAGGAGATGGCGAGACTATTAAAACAGTCCAGAAGAGAAATGATGTTGGTTTGATCCAAGACTGTAGCCGAGGAGGTAGTGAGAAATGGCTGGATTTTGGATGTGTTTTCAAGGTAGAGTTAGAGTCAAACTCTGATAAAAGAAGGAGATGAGCCAGAGATGATTTTAAGATCATTTTGACCTTTGATTGTGATTACATGAATTCAGCTCATAGTATATGTTACATTTCTTTTTAATGACCAGAAATTTGAGCAGAGTTTTTTTATAAAGTTGTTAATCATCCCATTGTCATAATCCTACAACCCAAAAAGCCTACCAGTAGGGGAAGATGGAACGTAATAGCAGCTTTTAAAAAGATTTATGAATTATTTTAATACATTGGAAAATGCCTATAATGTTAGTTTTAAAAAACTAAGATATGAAATAATATGTAGTGAATTTTCTATTTAAAATTATATATCATACATTTACAGAAAAGAAGAGGAAAGAGTCTAGATTCATAAAAATCTTGAGTGGTTATTCCTCCTGAGCAATAGGGTTAAAGGTGATTTTTATTTCATTCTTTATACTTACCTATAATTGGTTTGTCAGGGGGAGAAAAAACCCTTTTTAAAGAAAAAATATTTCATCATTAGTCCTAAATTGAAGCATAATATTGTTGACTTATTCAGGGTGCTATATAAGTATAAGACATATAAGTATTATATGTTTAGTGTAAGTATACTAAAGTACTGGGCATACTAAAAAAAAAAAAAATCCTGTGTTTAAAGTTACCTGGTTTCAAAGCACAGCTCTCTAGTTATCTCATTTGTAAAAGCATAGAATTATCCCAAAACTCAAGGGCGTTTAAATGCTTCTGACCCTGTGCTCAGAATGTATATATAGATGGCATTCAGTAAAAGTCTTTTTTTTTTTACCTTGATAAAGAGCTGCCTTCTACGGTGAGAATTGGCATAATAGCTATTTTCAACATAAGTGATGGCAGCAGGACCTTGTGAAGATAATTAGCTTATTAATGGCCAGGTTGACACTTGCCTTCTTGAGAATGCTTATTCTCAAAGATGGGAGATCACTTTCTTTTTCTTCCCTATCACCAACTTAAGGCTTAGTCATTTTGGCCTAAAGGTCAGCTATGGCTGACCTTTATTCTCACCAGTTATGCTTAGGCTAGAATCATCTATAAGAAATCATTAGGGTTTGTCTCATCAGAGAAGCATTATGGGTAATAGAAGGAGTAAGATGTATTTGGAAATCAGGGATTCTGAATTTGAGTCTGTTTCTTAATTATTTTTTAATTGATGTGAATTTCATATAGCAATAGTCACCATTTTGACTAGTTTAAAGTACACAATTCAGTGTACCAAAAGAAATCCCATAACCACTAAACAGTCATTCCTCACTCCCTCCTCCCCCTAGACCCTGACAACCACTCATCAGTTTTCTGTCTGTATGGATTTGCTTATTCTGGACATTTCATTAAAATGGAGTCATACAGTATGTGATCTTTTGTGTTTGGCTTCTGTCACTTAAACATAATGTTTTCAAGGTTCATCCATGTGGTAGCATGTATAAGGATGCCGTTCCTTTTTATGGCTAAATAATATTCCATTATATGGATATTCCATATTTCTCCATTCCTCAGTTCTTGGACATTTGAGTTATTTATACTTTTTGTGGAAACATTTGTGTTATTTGAACATTTGTACGCAAGACTTCTATTGAACACATGTTTTCGATTCCTTGGAGTGAAATTGCTGGGTCATATGGTAATTCTGTGTTTAAGTTTTTGAGGAACTGCCAAGTGCACTAATCATTTTTATACCTCATTTTCAACATCTGCAAGATGTGGAGGTTTACTCATTTTAAAAATCCTTATTAAACACAGACCAGGCACTGTACTGAACATAAGAGATCTTTTCATGGAGGTTATTGTTTGGTTGGGGATAGGGACACAAGAAGGCAGATATTAAACAAATGATTATACAGATAGCTGTCTAATGAAAATTATGACACATCCTATAAAGGAGAGGTGTATCATATGCCATAGGAACTAAGGTAAAGGTGGTCTGTGTCTAGACTGATATGGTGAATTGTCAGAAAAGATCTCCATGAGTAACAATATATCTTAGCTGAGTGAAATAAAATATAATAATAATAGCAACTTCATCTTATATTTATTGAGTGCTTACTATTTGCCAGGCACTATTCTAGTCGGCCAGCTCTATTGCTTCTCTCCATCTTACAGATTAGTAAACTGAAAAATGGAAAAGTCAAAGAACTTACCCTCAGTTCATAGTAAGTACGTTGTGAAGCCAGTATTCTAACCTAGGTTGTCCCACCTCAGAGCCCCACTATGATAATCTTTTGTTTCCTTTCCAAGGGAGGTGGCCCCAAGCAAAAGCCTCTGAGGAAGTGTGGTGTATACTCTTTTGAAAGAATACAGATATGAGGGGAGTACACTGAAAGTAGCTCAGGACAGGTGGGGTCTTTTTTTTCTTTCTTTTTGGCCACACTGCGCCACATGCAGGATCTTAGTTTCCCAACCAGGGGTAGAATCTGTGGTCCCTGCAGTGGAAGCTCAGAATCTTAACCACTGGACCACCAGGGAAGTCCCAGGGTGGGGTCTTATGGAAGAAGAGAAGTGAGTGGGATAAGAAACTCAAGAAATAGATGAAGCCAAATTGTACAAAACTTTCCTGTTCATTTAAGAGAGTTTAATGAGATTGGACTATGCATTTTTTTTCACATCTTTATTGGAGTATAATTGCTTTACAATGGCGTGTTGGTTTCTGCCTTACAACAAAGTGAATCAGCTATACATGTGCATATATCCCCATATCTCCTCCCTCTTGCGTCTCTATCCCACCCGTCTAGATGGTCACAAAGCACTAAGCTGATCTCTTTGTACTATGTGGCTGCTTCCCATTAGCTATCTATTTTACGTTTGGTAGTGTATATATATCCATGCCACTCTCTCACTTTGTCCCAGCTTACCCTCCCCCGTGTCCTCAAGTCCATTCTCTATATCTGCATCTTTAGTCCTGTTCTGCCCCTAGGTTTTTCAGAACCTTTTCTTTCTTAGATTCCATATATATGTGTTAACATACAGTATTTGTTTTTCTCTTTCTGACTTACTTCACTCTGTATGACAGACTCTAGGTCCATCACCTCACTACAAATAACTGAATTTTGTTTCCTTTTATGGCTGAGTAATATTCCATTGTATATATGTGCCACATCTTCTTTATCCATTCATCTGTTGATGGACACATAGGTTGCTTCCATGTCATGGCTATTGTAAATAGAGCTGCAGTGAACATTGTGGTACATGACTCTTTTTGAATTATGGTTTTCTCAGGGTATATGCCCAGTAGTGGGATTGCTGGATCGAATGGTAGTTCTATTTTTAGTTTTTTAAGGAACCTCCATACTGTTTTCCATAGTGGCTGCATCAATTTACATTCCCACCAACAGTGCAAGAGGGTTCCCTTTTCTCCACACCCTCTCCAGCATTTATTGTTTGTAGATTTTTTGATGATGGCCATTCTGACTGGTGTGAGGTGATACCTCATTGTGGTTTTGATTTGCATTTCTCTAATGATTAGTGATGTTGAGCATCCTTTCATGTGTTTGTTGGCAATGTGTATATCTTCTTTGGAGACATGTCAATTTAGGTCTTCCACCCATTTTTGGATTGTGTTGTTTGTTTTTTTGGTATTGAGCTGCCTGAGCTGCTTGTATATTTTGGAGGTAAATCCTTCGTTAGTTGCTTCGTTTGCAAATATTTTCTCCCACTCTGAGGGATGTCTTTTCATCTTGTTTATGGTTTCCTTTGCTGTGCAAAAACTTTTAAGTTTCATTAGGTCCCATTTGTTTATTTTTGTTTTTATTTCCATTTCTCTAGGAGATGGGTCAAAAAGGATCTTGCTGTGATTTATGTCATAGAGTGTTCTGCCTATGTTTTCCTCTAAGAGTTTTATAGTCTCTGGCCTTACACTTAGGACTTTAATCCATTTTGAGTTTATTTTTGTGTATAGTGTTCGAGAGTGTTCTAATTTCATTCTTTTACATGTAGCTGTCCAGTTTTTCCAGCACCACTTACTGAAGAGGCTGTCTTTTCTCCATTGTATATTCTTGCCTCCTGTAGCAAAAATAAGGTGACCATATGTGCATGGGTTTATCTCTGGGCTTACTGTTCTGTTCCATTGATCTATATTTCTCTTTTTCTGCCAGTACCATACTGTCTTGATTACTGTAGCTTTGTAGTATAGTTTGAAGTCTGGGAGCCTGATTCCTCCAGCTCTGCTTTTCTCTGTCAAGATTGCTTTGGCTATTCGGGGTCTTTTGTGTTTCCATACAAATTGTGAAATTTTTTGTTCTAGTTCTGTGAAAAATGCCAGTGGTAGTTTGATAGGGATTGCATTGAATCTGTAGCTTGCTTTGGGTAGTATAGTCATTTTCACAATGTTGATTGTTCCAATCCAAGAGCATGGTATATCTCTCCATCTGTTTGTATCATCTTTAATTTCTTTCATCAGTGTCTACAGTTTTCTGCGTACAGGTCTTTTGTCTCCTTAGGTAGGTTTATTCCTAGGTATTTTATTCTTTTTGTTGCAGTGGTAAATGGGAGGGTTTCCTTAATTTCTCATTGAGATTTTTCATCATTAGGAAAAATGATGTATAGGAATGCAAGAGATTTCTGTGCATTAATTTTGTATCCTGCTACTTTGCCAAATTCATTGATTAGCTCTAGTAGTTTTCTGGTAGCATCTTTAGGATTCTCTGTAGTATCGTGTCATCTGCAGACAGTGACAGCTTTACTTCTTTTCCAATTTGGATTCCTTTTATTTCTTTTTCTTCTCTCATTGCTGTGGCTAAAACTTCCAAAACTGTGTTGAATAATAGTGGTGAGAGTGGGCAGCCTTGTCTTGTTCCTGATCTTAGAGGAAATGCTTTCAGTTTTTCACCATTGAGAATGATGTTGGCTGTGGGTTTGTCATATATGGCCTTTATTATGTTGAGGTAAGTTCCCTCTGTGCCTACTTTCTGGAGAGTTTTTATCATAAATGGGTGTTGCATTTTGTCGAAAGCTTTTTCTGCATCTATTGAGATCATATGGTTTTTCTCCTTCAGTTTGTTAATATGGTTTATCGTGTTGAGTGATATGTGTATACTGAAGAATCCTTGCATTCTTGGGATAAACCTCACTTGATCATGGTGTATGATCCCTTTAATGTGCTGTTGGATTCTGTTTGCTAGTATTTTGTTGAGAATTTTTGCGTGTATCTTCGTCAGTGATATTGGTCTATAGTTTTCTTTCTTTGTGACATCTTTGGTTTTGGTATCGGGGTGATGGTGGCCTCATAGAATGAGTTTGGGAGTGTTCCTGCCTCTGCTATATTTTGGAAGAGTTTGAGAAGGATAGTTGTTAGCTCTTTTCTAAATGTTTGATATAATTCGCCTGTGAAGCCATCTGGTCCTGGGCTTTTGTTTGTTGGAAGATTTTTAATCACAGTCTCAATTTCAGTGCTTGTGACTGGTCTGCTTATATTTTCTATTCCTTCCTGTTTCAGTCTCAGAAGGTTGTGGTTTTCTAAGAATTTGTCCATTTCTTCCAGGTTGTTGGAATGTAGTTGCTTGTAGTAATCTCTCATATTTCTGCAGTGTCAGTTGTTACCTCTCCTTTTTCATTTCTAATTCTATTGCTTTGAGTGTTCTCCCTTTTTTTCTTGATGGGTCTGGCTAATGGTTTATCAATTTTATCTTCCCAAGGAACCAGCTTTATTTTTATTGATCTTTGCTATTGTTTCCTTAATTGCTTTTTCATTTATTTCTGGTGAATATGATTTCTTTCCTTCTGCTAACTTTGGAGTGTTTCTGTTCTTCTTTCTCTAATTGCTTTAGGTGTAAGGGTAGGTTGTTTATTTGAGATTTTTCTTGTTTCTTGAGGTAGGATTGTATTGCTATAAACTTCCCTCTTAGAACTGCTTTTGCTGCATCCCATAGGTTTTGGGTCATTGTGTTTTCATTGTCATTTGTTTGTAGGTATTTTTTGATTTCCTCTTTGATTTCTTCAGTGATCTCTTGGTTATTTAGTAGTGTATTGTTTAGCTGCCATGTGTTTGTATTTTTTTTTACAGATTTTTTCCTGTAATTGATATCTAGTCTTATGGCGTTGTGGTTGGAAAAGATACTTGATACGATTTCAGTTTTCTTAAATTTACCAAGGCTTGATTTGTGACCCAAGATATAATCTGTCCTGGAGAATGTTCCATGAGCACTTGAGAAGAAAGTGTATTCTGTTGTTTTTGGTTGGAATGTCCTATAAATGTCAATTAAGTCCATCTTGTATAATGTATCATTTAAAGCTTGTGTCTCCCTATTTGTTTTCATTTTAGATTATCTGTCATTGGTGAAAGTGGGATGTTAAAGTCCCCTACTATGATTGTGTTACTGTCAGTTTCCCCTTTTATGGCTGTTAGTATTTGCCTTATGTATTGAGGTGCTCCTATGTTGGGTGCATAAATATTTACAATTGTTATATCTTCTTCTTGGATCCATCCCTTGATCATTATGTAGTGTCCTTCTTTGTCTCTTGTAATAGTCTTTATTTTAAGGTCTGTTTTGTCTGATATGAGAATTGCTACTCCAGCTTTCTTTTGATTTCCATTTGCATGGAATATCCTTTTCCATCCCCTCCCTTTCAGTCTGTATATATCCCTAGGTCTGAAGTGGGTCTCTTGTAAACAGCATATATACGGGTCTTGTTTTTGTATCCATTCAGCCAGTCTATGTCTTTTGGTTGGAGCATTTAATCCATTTACATTCAAGGTAGTTATCGATATGTATGTTCCTATTACCAGTTTCTTAATTGTTTTGGGTTTGTTATTATAGGTCTTTTCCTTCTCTTGTGTTTCCTGCCTAGGGAAGTTCCTTTAGCATTTGTTGTAAAGCTGCTTTAGTGGTGCTGAATTCTCTTATCTTTAGCTTGTCTGTAAAGCTTTTAATTTTTCCGTCGAATCTGAATGAGATATTTGCTGGGTAGAGTAATCTTGGTTGTAGGTTTTTCCCTTTCATCACTTTAAATATGTCCTACCACTCTCTTCTGGCTTGCAGAGTTTCTGCTGGAAGATTAGCTGTTAATCTTATGGGGATTCCCTTGTATGTTATTGTTTTTCCCTTGCTGCTTTTAATATTTTTTCTTTGTATTTAATTTTTGATAGTTTGATTCATATGTGTCTTGGCGTGTTTCTCTTTGGATTTATCCTGTACGGGACTCTGCGCTTCCTGGACTTGATTGACTATTTCTTTTCCCATATTAGGGAAGTTTTGAAGTATCATCTCTTCAAATATTTTTTCAGTCCCTTTCTTTTTCTCTTCTTCTTCTGGGAACCCTATAAATCGAATGTTGGTGCGTTTAATGTTGTCCCAGAGGTCTCTGAGACTGTCATCAGTTCTTTTCGTTCTTCTTTATTCTGCTCTGCGGTAGTTATTTACACCATTTTATCTTCCAGGTCACTTACCTGTTCTTCTGCCTCAGTTATTCTGCTGTTGATTCCTTCTAGAGAATTTTTAATTTAATGTATTGTGTTGTTCATCATTGTTTGTTTGCTCTTTAGTTCTCCTAGGTCCTTGTTAAACGTTTCTTGTATTTTCCCCATTCTCTTTCCAAGATTTTGTATGATCTTTATTGTCATTACTCTGAATTCTTTTTCAGCTAGACTGCCTGTTTCCTGTTCATTTGTTTGGTCTGGTGGGTTTTTACCTTGCTCCTTCATCTGCTGTGTGTTTCTCTGTCTTCTCATTTTGCTTAACTTACTGTGTTTGGGATCTCCGTTTCGCAGGCTGCATGTTCGTAGTTCCCGTTTTTTTTTTGGTGTCTTCCCCCAGTGGCTAAGGTTGATTCAGTGGGTTGTGCAGGCTTTCTGGTGGAGAGGACTGGTGCCTGTGTTCTGGTGGATGAGGCTGGATTTTACCTTTCTGGTGGGCATGACCGCGTCCAGTGGCGTGTTTTGGGGTGTCTATGACCTCATTATGATTTTAGGCAGTCCCTGTGCTAATGCGTGGGATTGTGTTCCTGTCTTGCTAGTTGTTTGGCATAGGGTGTCCAGCACTGTAGCTTGCCGGTTGTTGAGTGCAGCTGGGTCTTAGCGTTGAGATGGAGATCTCTGGGAGAGCTTTCGCCGTTTGATATTATGTGGAGCCGGGAGGCCTCTGGTGGACCAATGTCCTGAACTCGGCTCTCCCACCTCAGAGGTAGAGGCCTGACACCTGCCGGAGCACCAAGACCCTGTTAGGCACCCGGCTCAGAAGAAAAGGGAGAAGAAAATTAAGAAAGAAAAAAATAGAATAAATTAAAGTTATTAAAATAAAAGATAAATTATTAAAAATTAAAAAGTAGTTTAAAGAAAGAATAATAATAAAAAAAAGACAGCAACCAAACCAAAAAACAAATCCACCAGTGATAAGCAGCGCTAAAAAGTATACTTAAAACAACAACATAAAAACGGACAGACAGAGCCCTAGGACAAATGGTAAAAGCAAAGCCATACAGACAAAATCACACAAAGAAGCATACACATACACACTCACAAAAAGAGAAAAAGTAAGTATACATATATTTATTTATTTATTTTAAAAAAAGGAAGAGAGCAACCAAATGAGTAAACAAATCTAGCAATGATAATAAACTCTAAACACTAAACTAAGATAATCATAAAACCAAAAACAAATTAGATGTAGAAAGCAAACCCCAAGTCTACAGTTGCTCCCAAATTCTACCACCTCAATTTTGGGATGATTCGTTGTCTATTCAGGTATTGCAGAGATGCAGTGTACATCAAGTTGATTGCGGGGATTTAATCCTCTGCTCCTGAGGCTGCTGGGAGAGATTTCCCTTTCTCTTCTTTGTTTGCACAGCTCCTGGGGTTCAGCTTTGGGTTTGGCCCCGCCTCTGTGCGTAGGTCGCCTGAGGGTGTCTGTTCTTGGCCCAGACAGGATGGGGTTAAAGTAGCAGCTGATGAGTAGGCTCTGGCTCACTCAGGCCAGAGGCAGGGAGGGGTAGGGATGCGCCGCAGAGGCCAGCGTGATGTTGCACCAGCCTGAGGCGTGCCGTGCGTTTTGCCGTTCTGCCGGGGAAGTTGTCCCTGGATCACGGGACCCTGGCCGTGGCGGCGTGCTCGTGGGAGGGGAGGTGTGGATAGTGACCTGTGCTTGCACACAGGCTTCTTGGTAGCTGTAGCAGCAGCCTTAGCGTTTTATGCCCGTCTCTCGTGTCCGCTCTGTGAGCCTAGGCTCGTACCTGTCTCTGAGCTCGTCTAGGCGGTGCTCTGAATCCCCTCTCCTTACGCACCCCGAAACAATCGTCTCTTGCCTCTTAGGCAGTTCCAGAGTTTTTCCCGGACTCCCTCCCGGCCCTCTGGCGCACTAGCCCCCTTCAGGCTGTGATCACGCAGCCAACCCCATTCCTCTCCTTGGGGTCTGACCTCCGAAGCCCGAACCTCAGCTCCCAGCCCCCACCCGCCCTGGTGGGTGAGCAGACAAGCCTCTTGGACTGGTGAGTGCTGGTTGGCACTCATCCTCTGTGCGGGAATCTCTCCGCCTTGCCCTCTGCACCTCTGTTGCTGTGCTCTCCTCTGTGGCTTTGAGGCTTCCCCCCTGCCACCCCCCCCACTCCCCCGTCTCTGCCAGTGAAGGGGCCTCCTAGTGTGTGGAAACTTTTCCTCCTTCACACCTCCCTCCCAGAGATGCAGGTGATGTCCCTATTCTTTTGTCTCTGTTTTTTCTTTTTCTTTTCCCCTACCCAGGTATGTGGGGAGTTTCTTGCCTTTTGGGAAGTCTGAGGTCTTCTGCCAGCATTCAGTAGGTGTTCTCTAGGAGTTGTTCCACATGTAGATGTATTACTGATGTATTTGTGGGGAGGAAGGTGATGTCTATGTCTTACTCCTCCACCATCTTGAAGGTTTCTCTCTGGACTGTGCATTTTTGATATCATTCTTGCTGGGTTTGTGAGTTACTCTTTTTCTGCTTTAACACCATTTTCTTATAATACTCACAGGAGTATTTACCATTAAAATTAATGAAACTTAAGCTTCAGGGTTCTTCACTTTCATGGGTTCCTGTGAGTTCAAGAAATTCTTGTGAATTAAGGTGTTCTAGGTGGATAAAGGAAGCCAGGTTGCAGTCAATAAGCATTTCTGATAAATTACCAAAAGATTTCAGAAGAAGGAGGCTATCAAAATTGTATCTAGCAAACCTGGATCAATTTCTGAACATTCCTACCAACATCCCTTATTTCATACACAGATTTTTGGGAGGGGATCTTAGAAAAGGTGGCTGAGAATTACTGTCTTAAGGCAAGATATCAGAGTCAGAAAACTCTGAAAGGGGCCTAAATTTGACAATATTGGTAAGTCATTAGACTACAATACAAACTGGGTAAAAACAGAATATTTAGAGTATAAGAAATGGGGAAATGTCTACCAAAATAAAACTATAGAAACTTTGAAATTATTGTTTTGATTCCTACAGTTCCATTTGTTGACAGTTTATGTATTTTAGTATTTTCAATTTAAGGCAGTTTTTATAGCACAGAGCATTGAAATTTTATTTTATAAATGTGGAAAATATTCTTAGCTGAAAACTTCCTAATAAACTTTTATTCTCGCTTTCAGGCGCCTGATCACAGATTCAAAAGTTAAATTAAAGTATCAGCATTTAATAACAAATAGCTTTGTAGAGGTAAGTGATCGCATAAGTTTTCCTTCCTTAAGTAAAAGGAATTCTGTTTATTAATAGAAATATCAGTTTGTCTTATATAAGAAACACCTTTACAGTAACTTCAGTTTTTGTCTTCATTTATGAAGCATACCAAAATACCTTTATTCTCAAAGGAATGTGATAAACCAATAAGTAGATGTCTTTTCATCGATCTTGAGCTTTGAAAATAAAATTATTTTATAGTCTTCCTTTTTCCCTAGCAGAGAATTTTAGCTGATTATTAGTGATGTCATGTTTAATCATGTTGGGCCCTCTAACCCTGCTATATCTCTGCTTGTTTTACCTTCCATTACCAGTAAACTTCGTTTAAAAAGAATTATGTAGTGTTTTTTTGTTTGTTTTTATCAAATATGTCTTAACAGAAGTTGGCAAACTATGGCCTGCCTGTTTTTGTAAATAAAGATTTATTTGAACATGCAGTTTTATTCTGTGACTGCTTTTGAGCTGCAGTGGCAGAGTTGAGTCGTTGCTAAAGAGGCCATATGGCCCACGGAGCCAAATATCTCTACTTTCTGGCTCTGTGTGAAAGAAGTTTGCCAGCCCCTGTACAAGAGCACCAGTGTAACTTGGTATTTCAAATTCTAGAATGTAATGTTAATTTTTATTAGAGATTAAACTGAAGGTCGTATCTTCTAGAAAATAGCATTTTTTAGGAATAGTATATTTTTTGAAATGGTCAATAAACTTGAGTTCTGATGGACTGTTCCTTGAGCCATGTTTTGTCTCATAATAAAAATACTTCAAAAGTTATATTTCTTTTGATGAATTAAAATGGAATCTTTGCTGGGGTTTAGGCACTGGCTTTTGTTCTTAGAAGAGCTTTCTATGGTCAAAGAGAGAAACTCCACGTGTATTCCTCAGCTTGTTTCATACTATTCTATAGCATGTAAACGCCTTCCCTAAGTAGAAGCGTATCTTGTTTTCTTTTATCTTTTAAAATTGCCCTGAAATAGAACCATAGACAAATTGATGCTTGTTAATGATCACATAATGGTGATCATTTATTTTAAAGTTCTCAGTGGGATTTTGAAGATAGAATAAGAGATAGGTTATATATTTTATAATACCAGGTCTTCAAGGGATGTATAATCTTAGAAGAACAGTACGTCCAAAAGCATTGCTGTAGGAGACTAAGTATTGGTGGCTGGTATTTTTGTGTCGGTGACACCATCCCCACTTTGTGATAGTGAGGAAGTAGTATAAATAATTGCATGGCGTACTGGAAAATCTTGCATCATGATTTAATTTGCTGTCATTTTTTATGTTCCAACTTGTATTTCAGTGCAATCGACTGTTAAAGTGGTGTCCTGCCCCAGATTGCCACCATGTTGTTAAAGTCCAATATCCTGATGCTAAACCTGTTCGCTGCAAATGTGGGCGCCAGTTTTGGTAAGCAAGTGATTTCTTAAATTGGAGTACTGCACATAGCTTTTCTATTTATTTTTGTTAGTAAAATAGTAGAAAAAAAGCAACTATACCCCAATTTTAAAAAAAGAAAAAGAAAAAAATAGTAGAAAATATTCTTTATCTGAGGTAGGTGGGTGATGTTGACTTTAAATAGTTTGTATTTCTTTTAAATAAAAATTCGATTAAAAAGTCACATTTTAAGATAGTTTTTCCTCTTTGTTGCTCTAACTTTTGGATTTATTTTCTTATGGGAAAAAAAAAATGCGGCTGTAATCACATTCTCTTGTGTGCTCCAGTGGGACGTATATGGCAGCAAATTTAAAGATCTGGGACAAAAACTCAGTTCTTCTCATTTCTTTTTTTTTCAACTTTATCTGTTTTATATTTATATATATTATATTTATATTTTATATATTATATTATTACATTATTTATTGTAAATTTTAAAAGTTCTCATTTCTGATTGACTGCTTATTTTGTCAAATTATGTTTGGTTCCCTTATAGCTCTTGATCTGTTTTCAGGTTCTCTCTTAGGAAATAAAATACACAGTTAGGTGTTTTGTTTTGTTTTTATTTTTTATTTATTTTTGCTGTACGCGGGCCTCTCACTGTTGTGGCCTCCCCCGTTGCGGAGCACAGGCTCCAGACGCGCAGGCTTAGCGGCCATGGCTCACGGGCCCAGCCACTCCGCGGCATGTGGGATCTTCCCAGACCCGGTCACGAACCCGTGTCCCCTGCATCGGCAGGCGGACTCTCAACCACTGCGCCACCAGGGAAGCCCTTATTTTGTTTTTAATTTCCTTTATTCTGACAGGTTTAATCTTATTCCTAAAAATATGCAGAAAATTTGGAAAGATAAAACTTAGTTGATAGATGTGCTTTCTTTAACTAAGAGTTCTTCTATGGGGCCCCTGGCCACAGCTTTCTTGGTAACCTGGATTCCTGGGAGTGCTATAGCATACTCTTTAGCCTTTGAATTTTAGGTTCAGTTTAGCAGGGAATTTCCAATATCACGTATTAGAGAGTGAAGATGATCTTCCATTCCCTTATGGATCTTTTAGGAATGAGAAGCCAGTCAAGCCAGGGGGCTCTGTAACTAACAAATAAACATTTTATTGGTATTCCGTATCATTCTTCTTTTTTCTCCAAACATCTATAGAATTAGACATATACATCATTAATACTAAATATTTCCAAAAAGAGTAGGTAAACTCATAGAGATTAAATTTATGTAAAATACATGCTATTTTGGTAAAGATTAAATATGCATTATTGTTTCAGAGTTTACCCTGTAGACAGAGGGTAGAGTCTGATTCCTTACCTAGTTTCAAATATACTTTTAGTATGAAATATTTCAAATACAGACTTAAGTATAGAGAATAACGAGTACTTACATAGTTACAACCCAGCTTAATCAGAATCAGTATTTTGTTTGTTTTTGTCTAGAAATAAAGCCTGACAGGTACATTTGAAGCTTCTTTTTTTTTTTGCGTTACGCGGGCCTCTCACTGTTGTGGCCTCTCCCATTGCGGAGCACAGGCTCCGGACGCGCAGGCCCAGCGGCCATGGCTCACAGGCCCAGCCGCTCTGTGGCATGTGGGATCTTCCCGGACCGGGCACGAACCCGTGTCCCCTGCATTGGCAGGCAGACTCTCAACCACTGCGCCACCAGGGAAGCGCCATTTGAAGCTTCTTGATGTTCCCTTCTCCATTCCATTCCCCACGTTCATCTCCAGAAGTAACCATTATCCTGACTTCATTTAAACTGATGTAGCACTTTATTCTTCTTATTTGCAAGGGATTTTTAGCATTCCCAAATTACTTGATTAGCTAATTAATCAGCCATACCATGGTTACTTTTTCACAAGCATTTGTGTTTATTCTTAATTTATACTTTTTAAACAAATGTATATACCTTGTGCCTAGAAAACAGAAAGGGATTAGCAGTTAATATAGTCTTAGAGAATATGTAGACATAGTCTTTTGCTTTATACCTTGTTTGGTACAATTTATCTCTACTGGCTGAGATTCATTTGTTTGGATCATGCAGAGATATGACTTGTTTGCTTCCCACATATTGCTTACTGTGCATTAGTACTGAAGTATAGAATTACCCTACAAAGTCATTCTTTAACTCTTCATTTGGAGTGTTAAATAAAATATTTAATATATACCTATGGTAAGCGTTGGTTGAAATTTAAGTTCAAATTATTGAACATGATTTCATTTTGGTTTCAGTTAGATAGTGGTTGCAGCAAGGAATTATGCATATTAAAAACTATCAGAAAAATACAAATCTAACTATACTGATTTTTTTGTCTTTACAGTTTGGTAGCTATTTAAATAGTCATCTATTGTGAAATTGTCATCATAGAATATCTTCATGCTTACAAGTCATTCCTCATTTCACACACAGACACCCAAATATGTGTTGGTCCCAGTACTAAATGCTAAATAATTTACTGTAGAATAAAATAGGCATGGTTCCTGTCCTTGTATTTTGCAGTCACTAGAAACTGGTGAAAGTATTGAGGAACTGTAAAGCATGAAGTTGTTTGTTTGTCTTTACTTACAGTAGGTAGGACTTAATTCTTTTAACTCTTGTGTCACTTAACAGCTTTAACTGTGGAGAAAATTGGCATGACCCTGTTAAATGTAAGGTGAGTTTGCCTGGCATTTTCATTTTTAAATAAGGTAGTAGAGTACTTCTAAGACTTAATGACTGAAAGCCACAGCCCACAAGTTTGTTATTTATTCATTAGTAAATGGAAGATAGTATTTCGCCCTTTTTATTTCAGGTGATGTTTGCAAGTATTCAGGGAACATTCCTTAGGAATAAAGTCATCTCCTGATTATTATCAAGATAATGAGGGTTAAGGCACCTCCCTTGGAAGGCTTTGTAATTAGCTAAGGGGAATGACACACCTTGCAGCTGTGCCTCTCCTTGAGCTCTAGGTTCCCCACTTAGCTTCAGCCAGAGAAAGTTCTCCTTTGGTTGATTTTTTATGTACCTGGACTGGATATGAGAATCACAGGATTTCTTGGTTTAAAAGGTAGTAAACCCAGTGATAGTCTTATCCTTTGGTTTTTACATTTAAGCTTGACTGTATTTAAGTGTTGATGTAATTTGCTATCCTTGAGTCTTCTGTTGTACTGAAAACGGTTCCTGTTTTCAAACAGTGGTTGAAGAAGTGGATTAAAAAGTGTGATGATGACAGTGAAACCTCTAATTGGATTGCAGCCAACACAAAGGTTGGTATTTTCCTTCAGTAAACTCTTGGTATTGAAACGGATAAGGATAGGTGTATCAGCATTAGCAAAAGTAGTAAGTTTACCTAATAAAGGGCCTTGTTTTACCTTTTTCTTGATTAAGGTTTACTTTTTATTTTCAGAATTATTGCCTATTAATAATTTGCCTTTGTTTTACTGTTTGAGTTTATTTTATTGATTACTATAATGCAATATGCACGGTACTCTGCTGTAGAAGTTTTCTTCTATCAGAAAAGCAGTAGTTGATAATTTTTCTACCCTGGGGTTTGATAATATCTTTTCATACTGTTCTTGGCTGCCTTTTAGTATACAAATGTATTATAGAGTTTTTTTCCACCCAGCTTTTTTTTTTTTTTTTTTTTTTTAACTAGGCTATATTTCTGCCTTTTAAAATCCCCAGGGTTTAACTTCTAAGGAGTCATTCTTTAGGGCAGTGTTCAGTCAGAATAACCGAGTAACTTCTTATTATGTAACTGAATTGGGCTTAACAAGTTTAACATGTTAAACTTCCAAAATATGATTTATTAAGAGACTTGAATCCTGAGAAGTAGAAGCTTTGGGGTAATATGAGTATCCTTGGTTTTTTGGCTTTTATTTTTTGAATAACATTGGTCATGATACTAGTTTCAGAATTCAGTATCTTTATGCCATGAACCACTTCTTTAACCCTAGATTAATGTCTTACAAATGCAGATAATCTTGAGCACCCTTCTTTTCTATCACTAAGTATTAAGTAAGCATTTGAATCCGAACTGTGTACCCAGCTAATTTCTTTTTTTTTTTCTTTTTTTTTTTTTTTTTGTGGTACTCGGGCCTCTCACTGTTGTGGCCTCTCCCGTTGCGGAGCACAGGCTCCGGACGCGCAGGCTCAGCGGCCATGGCTCTCGGGCCCAGCCGCTCCGCGGCATGTGGGATCTTCCCGGACCGGGGCACGAACCCGTGTCCCCTGCATCGGCAGGCGGACTCTCAACCACTGCGCCACCAGGGAAGCCCCCCAGCTAATTTCTTAGTAGAAAATTGTGTAAACGTTCAATCTTACATCCTATTCGTATAGGAAGTGACTTGGGTCATGGATAATAGGGCTATTCATGGGCTATTCATTTTTATTATTGTCTTTCATATATGAAGATGATGTTTTAAAGGCAATTGAGTTGTTTGACCAGAGTTAGTTACAGCTTTGCGCTCTTCCATCACTCAATCTCAGCATACTGATAAGAATGAGTGCTTAAATGATGAAGGCCAGCACATGATTTTAAACCATTAGTACCCTGCTCTACCCCAAAAGATTAAAATATATGTATACATTTCTATCTCCCAGAAAGCATTAGCAGTAAAACAGTGAGTCCTGTGGCATAAAACAAATGCCCACATCTTTGAGGAATGTAGTTTTGAAGTTGATATTTCTGTACTCTCTAAAACCATCATGATAAACATACCTTATGGCACTCAAAAAAACCTAACTATAATGTCAGGAAGTGGTTGCTTTTGTTGTTTTTTTAAAACTTTCCTGGTAGCCAAGCATTCTTTTTCAAAAATTGAAGATTTCCCCACCAGAAATGTTCATTAAAATCCCAGAATCTGCTTTCAAACTAGTATTTAGAATAGGGCAGTTATACTTTCCCTAAGTAGATTGATTAAACTGTAGCCCTCTTTCGGCATCTAGAAAAATCCCCAAATACTCTAAATCCCCAAGATGTTTAAAATAGGGAGTATAGGCTTGAATATGTTTTGAGTTTGTTTAGAAGGTAGAATATTAAGCAAGAATGGCAATTTGTAATAACAGATTTATCTACTTGGCAGTTTTGAGATGAAACTGAGGAGTTTTTCTCCTGAGACATTTCAGAAGCTTATTTTTTTTATTAGCTTTTTTAAAGGATTTGCAAATTGTTGTTATATTAAGAAATTAGTACTTATTAGTTAATTATAGCTAAGAAATATAGAATGAAACAGATATATTAGGCCTGGAATTTGCTTCTTTGGGAAAATGTAGTATGTTTTTATGTGAGTGACTTCAAAAATTTGATTGAAAATGTATAATTAAATATTGCTGTACTGACCTATTGAATTACTATAGTTTATGGGTAGTATAGTCTGTTCACAGTAGCTGAATTGCAAGCAATATAATGGGTGATACTCTCGCCCCGTTATGGGAGTAACAGATGTCAGATACAAAAATGTACAACAAAATCCAAGCTTTACATCTTATAGTTTTATTAAAAATAATGAGTAAGTTTAATTTTCTAGATTTTTCAAGAGAAAAAAAAAGTGCCTGCAGGGTAATAACTTTGGCTCATTACCAACCGAGAAAATGATACAGTCTTGGAAAAAAGAAAAGTGATCTCTGTAGCACAATTGTAAATGGACCACAAGAAAGTTGGGAAATTCAGTAGCCACAAAAAGAATTTACCAGTCTTGCTTGCCTGATTCCTGAGGCCAAATTGCTTGGGTTTGTATCCTGACTCTACCATTTGCTACCTGTGTGACCTTGGACTAGTTTCTTTAAAATTTTCTTAGTTTATTCATCTGACAGATGGAAATAGGAGTAGGGCCACTATAAAGATTGTGAGTTAATGCATATAAAACACTGAGTACAGTGTGTGGGATACAGGAAGTACTCAATGATTATTTCTAGATGACACTGGAAGGATATATTATATTTACATGGAGAAAATGTTTAACCTCCCATAAAACTATTATTAGTATGTGTTTGGTTAAAAGTACTTAAAATGTTTTTGTCTCCCAACCCCACTAAAACAAATCCTTAAGTTGTTAATAGCCAGTAATAATAACTCATTTTCAATGGTACTTATTAAGTGTTTGACACTGAGTGCTTTACATGTATTAATCACAATAAATGTGGTATTTAAAATAAACCAAATCTAAAACTGGCTTCTCCTCAGTGTAGCATTGACACCAACTTTATAGTTTCTCTTCATAGGAATGTCCCAAATGCCATGTCACAATTGAGAAGGATGGCGGTTGTAATCACATGGTCTGTCGTAACCAGAACTGTAAAGCAGAGTTTTGCTGGGTGTGTCTTGGCCCTTGGGAACCACATGGATCTGCCTGGTAGGTTGGGGAAATGAAGGGAAGAACATGTTCACATAAGTATGTGATATATCTGCCACATATTATGAATAAGGTTTCTACCTCATGAAAATCACCATTTAGATAAATGAATACAGTGTGTGATCAGTGTTAAAAGTATATGCAAGATATCCAGAGAGAGGGATTAATAAGGCTTATCTCACAGATCATATAACAGTTGAGTTGAACTTCAAGGAGGACTAAGGATTCATTTGTTTAAAAAGTGGTAGGAATAACAGGGCAAAAAGAGCCGCATGAACAATGGTAGAATGATGTGAAAGTACATGACTTATCCAGAAAAGAGTTGCATTGTCTAATATGTCTTTCTAGATAATAGTTGAAAACTAAGAGACTTGGCAAAACCCCTTCCACAGTTGTGTTTTAGTTACCTTGCACCTCCATTAGACAAAAAATTTGTTCCAACTTTAAAAGTTGGAAAAATTGCCCAATGCAATCCAGATTTTTAGCCTCTCTTTGAAACATAGGAACAGGCCTGCATTTCTGTTTGGCAGAAATCACCTGGAATCGATTAGTAGCCCTTTAGATGGAGCCTTTACTTTGCAGTTTGTTTTCCCAAGACCGGAGCTTATTGGCATTTTCATATATCATGATGGCACTAGTCACATTTGGTAGCAATATATACCTTTGTTCCAAGTACGTTTCTTATCAATTTGGGAAAAATGCAAGTTAGATTGAGGATGCCTTGATGCATTTTTCTCAAAATGAGAAAAATGGGAGCTAGCACATCCCCCTGGTAAAAGTGGAAATATTTCTGGGTGTTATAGTATGCAAATTGCCTGTTTCATTCATTTGTATTACTTGCCTGTCTCCTATTGGTGTTGAGTGTGTGGCCGCTCAAATTGTGGGGAACAGGAAAAGAGAAAGTAGGCTGGGACCTAAAGTAGTTTGGACATTATCAGAAGGATTTTAACTGGGAGTGACAAGATTAGATCGTAGTTCAGATGAGAAGGTTCTATTATGTGTTTTACTTACATACGTTATCTGGACATTGTGACTGCTTTGTAGAGCGCGGGTGGGAGGGGAAGAAATTGCAAGTTCAAGACAAGATGAGGAGGATCTGAACTTAAGACAGTGGCAAGTCTTCCCTTTTAGATTCATTAATTAGAGGAATAGTAAGAGGGATTATTTGTCTGAAATTAATTCTGAACCAGGTAAAAACTAATTGCTTAGATAGAAGTAAAGAAAGTGATTTTACCACTGTCAGAGCCAAGGAAAGCTATTTGGGGTATAGGTATTCTAGGTTTTAGGAGGTCAAACTGGAGGATTAGAGTGTTCCTGGAAACTAAATTCACTCAAATTTATTTAAACAAGCCTAGTGAAGGGGAGAGGGAATAGGAAAGAGATATTAAAGAGATTCTGTGTGTGTGTAAGGAAATCTCTGATCACAACTCAAATTTTCAATGAGCTGTATTGAAAAATGGAAAGGGTACAAAACAAATGATGGATACAGAAGAATGAAGAATGGCCTGGACCAGGGGTGTCAGAAATGTTGCCTGTGTCTTTAACATTGCAGGTATATCATGCTGTGCTTTCTTGTTTAAATGTGAAAGTGCCTCAGAAATCTTCAAAAAAGCATTCCAAGTAGCACTATCAGTCATCTGAGTTAGAAGTATAGATGGGCCCTGCTTGCTTTCTTGGCCTTAAAATTCTTAATGTTGGCAGATTAAAGCCCAGAATGACTTGAGGCTTAAAAGTATCTAAAAATATCAAAAGGAAAGTATAAAAGGATGTATCAGATAGAAAGAAGAGGTGTTAATAGTTGACCAGTAGAGGGCAAGAAGAGGCAGTCTTTGGGCTAACTTGAGTAATTATTGGTAAAAGAGGATTATAACCCAGGCTGGGGGAAAATTAATAAGTCTCCTGACTCAGATGATTTGTGATCTGGGTTACTTTAAAAACTTCAAGATGAGATCAGTGAGCCATTGTTGGTTATTTCTGAGTACTTACGGAAAATGGAAAGGTACCAGAGATTGAGAGCAGACAGAATGTAATCCCAAATTTCCAAAATTTCTGATTCCACAAGCTGCATATGAACTGTATAACTTAGTTTTTCTCTTATGTGAAATTCCAGAATCAAATGGTATTATTAGGTTGATGGATTAGGGAATGTTTGGTAGATTTCAGCAAGGTATTTCATTGTGGACTGAGAGGTTTGTGGCCTAGGCTGTGAATACAGACAGGGAGGTTTGGGATTAATTGAATGACCATTTCTTGGAGTACAGATAATAGGTTTGTGCCTTCTAGTGGAATGCTTTAAAGGTTTGCTGAAAGGCTTTGTCCTCATTTTTTTATTCACATCAACTGCTTTTATATACTGCTTTTCTGGTCAGTTGTACTAATGATTTTCTTAAACTAGTATAAGAATCTTGTATACATTTTGGGGTAACATCAAAGAGGGATATTGACTATATAAACCATTATAATCCTGAAGGACTTGGCAAGCTGGAATAATGAATCCAGTTTAACAAGATTTACATTAAATTCAAAATTCTTCTAAGACGATTACTGTTAAAAGACTCTGAAGACATGAACTCACTAGTTAAGAGCATGGGCCTCAGTTGCCAGATGGGCATAAGTTTAGTTTCCATCTCTGAAGCTCTATTTTTGTGACCTTAAATATGTTGCTTATCTTCTCTTCATCTGCTCAGTGAGGATAATATTTCATAAGGTGCTTGAGGGGATTAAACGTGATAGTACAGTTGAAGTCCTTAGTAAGTTGGATGGTATGTAGTTAACACTCAGTAAACATCAGCTGCTCCTATAATGTAGGTTCCCATAAAAGAAAACAGAGGAACAAGGGAAGTGCCAGTTTTATACATCTCCACTCTGAGCTGACCTCTCTAGGAAGATTCAGTGATTCTTGTAAACTGTAATAGCATATAAAGCACATAGCACACAGTACCTGTTACATAGCAGTCTGTCAGCAGTTGGTTTTCTTTGGTGTATACAAGTGAAAATAAGGTGAGTAATTCTGGAAGAACTGGGAATATTTGGCTAAATAACAGACAGCCTAGGAGATGAGGTGATCTCTTTCTTCAAAAATTGAATTAGAAGTTCAAACTACAGTTGGTAAGTGGAAGTTCTAGAATAACAGTGTTTTCTAATGATTGTCGGTAAGCTGATTTGAATGGACTGCCTCAGGAGGTGGAGAACTGCCTGTTACTAGTAGAGAACTGACACACTATTATGGAAAGGATTCAAACACTAGGGGTGTTTGTTTTTTTGCGCCTCAGTTTATCTGTGTAAAGGAGAGTATTGGTTCTAAGTAATCTCTAAATCCAGGCTAAAATTCTGTGATTTGTTCCCTTTTCATTGATTTATGGCTTTATGGAATCCTCTTCACTTACTTTAAGGTACAACTGTAACCGCTATAATGAGGATGATGCAAAGGCAGCAAGAGATGCTCAGGAGGTAAGTGCATTTATTTTCAAACAGTTGAACAGGAGTATGCATTTTATGTTGATGAGGGAATGATTTAGCTGGAGTGTTCAGTTCTGAAAGATTTGTTGAAATGACACTCCAGTAAATACTGGGTATCTGTGTACCTGTAGAGAGGGGATCTTATGCAAAATACGTATCAGGAGTATTCCTATTTATAAGTTTGTTTGCACTTTTAAAATTAATCTAGCACACTTTCAGGTTTCAGTAGTCTTCAGTATCAAGACTTTCCCTTCCCAGCAAGGAGACTAAAGAACAATATTTGTTAAATGGCACTGCTGCAATTTATATGCAGTCTTACTTCTTTTAATTAATTAATTATCTCATTGTTCATCAAGAAGCTCTAATGATTTTAGGTGAGCTGATCTGGAATGAACTGTCTCAGGAGGTAGGGATTTCCCTCTTACTGGATAGGGAAATAACCCACTATTGTAGTAGAAGGGATTCAAACCCTAGGTGTGGATTAGATTCGGTAACACTTTTAGTTCCTTTCAGCCTGATAATTCTGTCATAATTGTAGAATCCTGGAATTTAATCATTCCTTACATTCATCGATTCTGTGTTGGAATTCCCCAGTTGTCCCCCAAAAATCTTTTTAAATGGCTCGTCTTGCCAGGATGCAATCCAAAACAAAACCTGTTTGTTATTGTTTCACTTTTTAAATGCTTCTTTTAAATTTATTATAATTTAAATTACCATAAATACAAAGGAATATATTTATATAACCTAGGCAGTCATATTACAGACATTCAAAATATTTGTGATCCTTTTAAAGGAGGAAAAAAAAACCCCACAAATTCCAATGTTGATTTAAATTTTATTTATTATAATACGACTTAAATATGTTTAAACATAAAACTAGCTTTAAACTCTTAAGCAACTATACAACCAAATCAAGAAGACCACAAAACCAGTGGAACTCAAGTTAAAACTAATTTGACAGATAAGTTATTTGCTGAAATTAAATTACTGTTGTCAGACCAGGTTTTTAAAATTTAGGGTTACCCATACTACTAAGTGCCACGTGATAATTTGTTCTCCCACCAGTTTTCTATATCTCACCTATTGCACATTCACCCTTACAGTGCATCAAAATTTGATTTGATCAGAATTTATCATTAATATATTCTTTTATCACTTATTATTCTCAACTCTGGTGCAGTTTAAGTAATCCTGTTTGATGCCAGTTTTAGCCATTTCACAAATGTAAGACCTGAAAATGTTGATTCTCATAAGTTCATTCATATGGCCCGGAGTGTTTGTGTTTTCTTTAGGTTATTATCAGATTTTTAATACTTAAACATTCCATGGTCTGTTTAAACCAGATCATTTGGCACCCCTACTCCAGTTTTGTCTAGCATCCTTAGACTCCAGTTTGAGAAACATCACCCCATGTAATCTTTATATACAAAACTCTACAATGACAGTCATGCTTTTCCTACCTCCCATTTGGAATCAATTCTACTGCTGCATTTTTATCTAGCTCAGTTTGTCATTGCATCTCCTTCTGTTTTGGGTTTGTTTGTTTGTTTTTAAATCTTAGCCCTCATGGCTTTCTGCTTCTGTTTTAAGCAGTCACAGTTGTTTTAAATGCTGCTGAAGAGACCATAAATTTTCCTAAAATTTTCTTCTAATTTTGATAATATTTTTTGAGTCCATAGAGAACTGTTCTTTTTCTCTTATGCTGCATTACGTTTTTCCTAATAACCATGTTAGACTTTTAGCTTTTACTTATCCTGAATGAAGAGTAGTCTAGTTAGATCTAGCCAGAATATGGTATTTGCTGACAACAAAAAGTATATGGGTTATCCTTGGCCTTACCTGGTCTGCATTTGGGTACTGGTAGAATCCCTTTCTGAGGTCCACAGGGAGGGTGGATTATTGAGCATAGCTTCTAAGCCCTGCTAATGTGTAGATTGTAGATGCTAGAATGCATTATTTTTCTAGCTCATTTCTTTTGGACTAAACTAGAATCTTCTGATCCTTTGGATGTACAGGGAAAAATTTCATATGAGTGCCTGTATTTGTTTGTTTATTTAAGTGGGAACCATACCTCCCAGAATGGAGCACACCATTGCACACATCTAGCATATTCTTTCCTCACTTCCCCTACTTCCATACTCAGGCCTAGTGTTTTCTGGGAGTTGTAGTTCTTAAAAAGTACTAGAAGGTTGGCACACAATACAGAAAGAACATAGATGGTACTTTGAGTGCCTTGGAAGGATGTTATCTGTGTTGTAGAAAGTTGTTGACTTAATATACTATGCCACAGTTATGACGGGGTGGACATTTGAATTTTCTTTTCTTTCTTTTTTTAATTTTTATTTATTTTTTTGGCTGCACTGTGCAGCTTGCAGGATCTTAGTTTCCTAACCAGGGATCGAACCCAGGCCCCTGGCAGTGAGAGTCCTTATCACTGGACCACCAGGGAGTTCCCCGAATTTTCTTATCTACTAAACTTTCTTTCTTTTCATATTAGGTGCTAGAGATAACAAGATTACTTTCTTTTTTTTTTTTTGGCCAGCTGGGCCTCAAGGCTTGTGGGATCTTAGTTCCCTGACCAGGGAATTCCCTGAATTTTCTTATCTACTAGACCTGTGAGTTGCCAGATAGTAAATATTTTCAGCTTTGGAGACTATATAGTCTCTGTTACAATTACTCAATTCTGTCCCTGCTCTTGAAATGCTGACTCAACCATAGACTTAAAAGAGTGGGCATGGCAGTATTCCAAGTTAACTTAGTTTACAAAAAATAGGCAGCAGCTGGATTTCACTCACAGGCCAGTTTGCCTACCCCTGTTCTAAGCAGTCAGGTTGTTGTTTTCTTTGTTTTTCCAAAGTGTTTTCAGGATACTGATTACATTTCTCAATCCAGATTCTGGCATTTGATTAAAAATGGGTCTTATTTGCAGTGTTGGTGTGGGTTTTCTTTCATGTTGATTTTAAAGGTATTTTAGTGATGCAAGCTGTTTGAGAATTGTTGGTCACATTAAATCAAATGCTGGTCACGTTAAGTCCTGTAACATACATTTTAATATGTGATTTAGGTTTTCCATTTCATCTTGGGAATTTGACAGGCTTAAAAATATTAGTGCTTTGGGGGGAGATAAAATGCCAAGCAGTTTATTTTCTACATATTATATTTTTAGATATAATTGGAATAATTTTCCATCGTGTAAGCATTGATTTAAATACCTACCTGACTGCTGAAATAATATGGCTTCTGTAGGTTTTTTGAGATGTTTCAATGTTGTATGATACTGGATCATGTGATTGGCTAGTTATGTGGTTCAGAGATAGTATTTCTAAGCAAGAGGCCAAGCATAGGGCCTAGTAGTATCTGTGCTGTTTAGTAGGCTTTAAGGCATGAGGAGAGGAAGAGGAGGTGATAGTAAAAGAAAAGAAATATGTATGTGTGGTAAGAAACCCTTCCATGGTGGTTGCATTTAACAAGCATTTATCATTTTCTGCATATTAGGTGCTAGAGATAACAAGACTACTTTTTTTTTTTTTTTTTTTGGCCAGCTGGGCCTCGAGGCTTGTGGGATCTTAGTTCCACCAGGGATTGAAACTGGGCCCTTGGCAGTGAGAGCAGAGTCCTAACCACTAAAAGACTCTTCATAAAACTGTAGTACCATAATTATGTTTGTATATATATTTATTGTATTATTTTATAATTATACTATATTATATACTTAAAGCAGTACTTTGTTAATATCATCAACTATCCAGTGTTCAAATGGTCCCCATTTATCTCATAAACTTTCTTTTATAGTTGGTTTAAATCAGGATCCATACAGGTGCACAAGTTGGATGTGATCCTCTAATCTATAGGTCCTTTCAGTTTTTTGGTTTTTTTGGGGTTTGTTTTTCTTCCCTTGCCATTTGTTTGTTGAGGAAACTAAGTTATTTTTCTTGTAGAATTTAACACATTCTGGATTTGCTGATTGCAACTTCCTGGTTTTATTTAATAGGTTCTTCTATCCCTGAATTTCCTGAAACTGGTAGTTAATTCTAGATAATTGAATTCAGACTCGATTTGGGGAGGGGTGTGGAAAGAACACAGAACACTTAACTGGTGGTACTGTATAGCTTCTGTTGCATTATATTAGGTGTTATATGATGTCTGGTTGCCTCTCTTTTGTTTTCTACTTTAAAATATTGATGTACCTTATTACATACCACAGAACAGAGCTATCCAGTAGAACATTCTGTAATGATGGAAATGTTCTTTATTACCACTATCTAACGTGGTAGGCACTGACTGCGATATGGCTGTTGAACACTGAGGAACTGAATTTTTTACTTTAATAGCCACCTGTGACTAGTGGCTGCTGTATTGGAAAGTACAGCTATAGGACATTCAAAAAATATTAAATAACAAAGGTAGCAGTAGATGTCTCTTTGTTCCCGATTTTAGCCTAAATTCCTATACCGTTTCATCAGTAAATATGATATCAGCTTTTGTGTATATATAATACATTTGTTATAATTATGTGACCTTAATTTTTCTTAATGGGACAGCGATCTAGGGCAGCCCTTCAGAGGTACCTGTTCTACTGTAATCGCTATATGAACCACATGCAGAGTCTACGCTTTGAGCACAAACTATATGCTCAGGTGAAGCAGAAAATGGAAGAGATGCAACAGCACAACATGTCCTGGATTGAGGTGCAGTTCCTGAAGAAAGCAGTTGATGTCCTCTGCCAGTGTCGTGCCACACTCATGTACACTTATGTCTTCGCTTTCTACCTCAAAAAGAATAACCAGTCCATTATCTTTGAGGTAGGAATAGTTACTGAGTGGGGAAAAAAACCACCTGTGTGTCATAGGACTACTTGCCTTTCATAGATAAGATATATAGAGTTTTAAAGCTTACTCTCTGCCCAAAAATGTGGATTAAAAGTTTAGTGTTAAGGGCTTCCCTGGTGGCGCAGTGGATAGGAATCTGCCTGACAGTGCAGGGGACACGGGTTTGATCCCTGGTCTGGGAGGATCACACATGCCGCAGAGCAACTGGGCCTGTGCGCCACAACTACTGAGCCTGCGCTCTAGAGGCCGCGTGCCACAACTACTGAAGCCCGCGTGCCTAGAGCCCATGCTTCGCAACCAGGGAGGCCACTGCAATGAGGAGCCTGCGCACCATGGCGAGGAGTGGCCCCTGCTCGCCGCAACTGGAGAGAGCCCTGCGCTCAGCAACGAAGACCCAACGCAGCCAAAGATAAATAAAAATTAAAAAAGAAAAGTTTCGTGTTTATTAGGAAGATACAAGAAATTTAGATTTCTTGCTGTAAACTACGTTCAGAGTGATGTGGTTTAGCCAGCTAGTGATTTAGTGTGCAGGCTCTGGAATTAGCCCTGAATTTGAATCTTGACTTCATCACTTTTTAGCTCTGTTGACTTGAAGCAAATTACTTAACCTCGTCTATATCTCTATTTTAGCATGGGGATAATTTTTCTATAAATGTTAAGAGGTTTAAGTGAGACAATCCATGTTTAATGCTTATGTAACACCTGGCACGTCATAAGTTCTTTCACAAGTCTTTATTCAGGCAAAACTAATACATGGTATTAGAAGTTAATATGGTGCTTGCCTTTTGTGGAGAAGTAATGACTAAAAGGGGGACTTTTAGCAGTAGAGGTTTTTCAAGTAGAGATTCTCATTTAAAATTGATGCATGCAACATTGATGTTGATAGATGGCTGGGTAATAACAGTGACTAGTAGATGGGAATTTATATGGGTAAATATATAGAACTAGCCATAGTAGTAAAGGATAACAAAACTTTAATCTTCCATACAGTGTTCTCTTATAAGAAGTAGATATCTAGCTAGATATAAAGAATAATGGGTTTCTTAGTTTTCCTCAAGCTTTAGCCAATAGCAGTTTTCAGAACTGGAAGATTCCAAAAACTTTTTCTTATGTCCTTTCAGATTGTCCTTAATATTCTTCCAGAGGTAATGGATAAATCTTTAGTTTTTTAATGTTTAAAAAATTGTCTTGGACAAGAAAAAACAGGTTGTTAGGGGTGAAAGTGATGAAGGGCTTTACAGGTGCAGTTAAACCACCTGTGAAAATTACAAAATTGGTGTTGAGCCACAGTCTGTCAAGGAAGCAGCTAAGATGGTTTATCTTTTAGCTTTCTTTTGAAGGCAAAATTTACTATATATTCTTCTTCCTCTTACAGAATAACCAAGCAGATCTAGAGAATGCCACAGAGGTGCTCTCGGGCTACCTTGAACGAGATATTTCCCAAGACTCTCTACAGGATATAAAGCAGAAAGTACAAGATAAGTACAGGTAAGGTTTTCTCCAGTAGTTGTTGAACAAAAATGTCGGCCACCGGTGGTCTGGTATGCCTTAGTGGAGAAGTTAGATGATGGTGAAACTTGGGTTTAGCATATTCAATAACTGAGCAGCTGCCATGTTTCTCACAGATTGCTTCTGTCCTTTGGGCAACAGATTCCAGATAGTGCTAGTCAGGCGTAGGGAGGAAATCAGCCGTTTATCCCACTGGCTGATTGTGCTTCTTCCATGCAGTTTTATCTATGTAGTTGCTGCCCTGACAGGAAGAAGGAGCCCCAAAAGGGCAAGTGGCTATTAGGATGAGGGGTGAGATTAGGATGCTGGCCCTAGCCTAGGGATCCTGTGGATCATGGCTTTTGACAAGTGAGCTACCCAGACTTTTTAAAGAGTTTTTCTAAGGAGAAATTTACTTTGTCCTAGAGATAGGTGATACTTTAAGATATGTTACCACTTAAGTAAAAGATGCAGAATGTTTACTTTCTCAACATGGAGCTCTTTCTCCCACAGTTGTTTTCTGGCAAATACTAATATCTTTTTAATAGTAGTGGAAATCTCTGGGAATTTGGAAGACTTGCAGATTTAGTCCTAAGTAACATTTTCACTTCCCTTAGCCAGCAATAGCTGCCACTAGTTCTTTAAGGTTTTGCAGATGTGAATAAATAACCCCTGAAACTACTTCTTCCTAAAACTGTTTACTTACCTGTAGAATGACAAGATTGAGTCAGATGATTTCTAAGGCCTTTATTTTATTGCTCTAGAATTAATTTCCCAAAACTGGGAACTTCAAAAAATACCTTTTTAAAATGAGAAATAGTCATGTCTTTACATCTAGACCTGAAAATGTGCCTCTTAAAAACAAAAACAGGTGCTTGGGGAATTCCCTGGCGGTCCAGTAGTTAGGACTCCCAGCTCTCACTGCTGAGGGCCTGGGTTCAATCCCTGGTCAAGGAACTAAATCCCACAAGACATGCAGAACAGCCAAAAAAAAAAAAACAAAAAAAAAAAACAGCACAACAACAACAAAAAGCAGGTGCTTGGTTCTAAGTCTGAATAAACTGTAGGGGACCTTAAAAAATAAGTAAATGCCTCTTTTTTTTTTTTATTATTGGAGGCTGACAATGGGTTTTTTTTTTTTTTTCTCTTTGATTACAGATACTGTGAGAGTCGACGAAGGGTTTTGTTACAGCATGTGCATGAAGGCTATGAAAAAGATCTGTGGGAGTACATTGAGGACTGAGAATGGCCCTGCATAAAATGAACTCTGAAAACTTTATCGTCTAGAGTGCTCATGCAATTAAAACAAACAAAACAAAACAAATACAAACAAGGAGGCACTAAGCCTATTCTGACACCGCTGGTCTATAGTACCAGAATTCTGTTTTGTTAATGGAAAGTTTAAGTAAATTATATTGTAATAAAAAAAAGGTAGATAAACCATTGTACAACAGTATTCTAGGCCGCCAACAAAAGTGTGACAGACACACTAAAAGCCCTCCAACTTTAACTTGTAACGTAGCTTCGTTCTCAAAGCTGACTCCTTTTTTTCATTTTCTTTTTCCTGAGTGTAGTACAGTTAAAATTTAAAATAGCTCTTTGACACTGCTTTTCATGTCCAAACCAGCCATTTTGTTGTACTTTGGTAAAGGACCTCTTCCCCTTCCTCCCCTGCACATACAGATACACCCAAACACGCAGACTGTCTCTTTCTCATACCCCAAGGTCATGAGTGAATGATTAGTTCCTTGTAAAGAAAATTCTTGGGGCGGGGAAGAGGGTAGGCAGAAAGAGGGGTTAAACAAACAAACAAAAAAAAACAAAAAAACTTTGTATATGACTTTTAAAACAAGAGGACAACACAGTATTTTTCAAAATTGTATATAGCGCATATGCATGGACAAAGCAAGCGTGGCACGTGTTTGCATAATGTTTAATTACAAAAAATATTTATTCTTTAAAAATCTTCAAGATTATGTCTTTTGCTGTGCATTTTCTTTCAGTTTGCTTTATCTTTCCAGGGTTGAGGGTTGGACTAAAAGGTGTGTTGGTTTAGCACCTCTGGAAGACCTATCTAGAGCTCTTTGATTTCCCTTTCCTGAGATTACTTTGCCCTCTCTGGTTTGATATGTTTGTTGCTAGCCATGGGCCTCATGCCCTGAATTCCCAGCTCCTGATTGGGTATAGAGAAGTCAAGTTCTGACTAAATGCCATGGCCTGATAAGGGCTGCAACAGGGAGCTTTGCTGCTGCAATTCAAGAATCACCCAGTCCCTAACCTCATCCCTCTCCACGGCCTCATGCATCTACGTAAGCCTTTGTGTGCCCGTGTCATATAGCTGAAGGCTTCCTGTCACATCCAGAGGAAACATTTCAAAAAATTTTCCCCTTAATTGCTGCTTTGAGCCTTTTAAGATTTTAGTTATGGCTCTTCTCTCACCCCTTCTTTACGTTAGGGTGTCAGATAGAATGTTTTTCCTTTAAATATAAATAAATAGCCATTCACTTAGTTTCAGATTGTGAATTAAAAATGGCAGATACTGAAATTGCTTATGTGTGTTGCTGTGGGTTCAGTTTGAAGGCAAACACCCTAGAACTTGATATTCCCATCTAGTGCATTTAAATAGAAACCACTGTTTGCTTCTTTTCTATTGTCAGCAAATAGGAGAATTAATAACGTGTTTTAGCTGTGATGTCCATTTTTATGAAATTTCTACTAAGAGCTATGTTAAAAGTAAAGGGTGGTGGTGGTTTTATTAACTATGTATCTGTTTAGGCCATTCTTGCTGTGGTATTTTTCAACAGATTAGCATCCCTAAATCTGTCAGTTTTATACAGGAGTACAGAGTGAACTAGGCAACTAGATTGAGGTCTTAATACTAAATACCACTTGTGGCTGAAGGACCTCTTTGTCTTCCTCTAAATGTCTTGCGCCTAGGGAGTGTTTACCGTTTGTGAGGCAGCTTTGTCTGCTCTTGCATTGTACATCTTATTACATCATTGGGAAGTAGGTTCACTTTCCTCTGGCCTTTTGCCTAAGTTAGGCTTTGCTAAATCAACCCTACTTTTCCTTTTAGAAAAGGTTGTTACATGAGATGTACTTGCAACTATTCTTTTCCCATCAAAAATCAGTGAATGTTTGCTGAATATATTATGCTGCTTCCTTAAACCACTTGTTGCTTTAGGATCAACTTTACCTGTACCTTTTATCCTCCCTTCTCTTGCCACTTTAGGTGCAAATCTGAACTCAGTGTCTGCTTCTTCCGTATTCTCTTCTCCTCCCCTTTCCCTGTCAACCATTTGACTTTATTTTCAATGACTGCATCAATCTTAAAAGACATTTATCAAAACTAAGGATTTTTTTTTTAAAGAAAGCTTGAATAAGTTCCTTTCCCTGGTAACTTTGAAAAGCAGCCAGAGTTGCTATCTAGATATATGTGGTTCCATTAAAATGTTTTGTGTATGTGTGGTGTTTTTAAAAAACCTTACCAGTTAACTGCAGTATGTAAGTTTGAGTGTCATAAATCCTTTTTACATGCTCCCCTTACAACAGGTATCCAAAAACAATGTGTGCACTTCATAATATCAGCCCCCACCCATGGAGGAACAGCGCTTTTTAGAGCTGCTTTCTAGTTTCAGTGTTGGCATATTACCTGAGGGTATAGCAATTGTGGGTGCATTCCCTAATTTGTATGGATCAAGATGAATTGGCATTTTCCACTTCCAAGCTTTTAACAGCTGTCTCCATATTTGACAGAATTCCCTGAGTTAATTGCTTTCATTGTTAGTAACTTCAGTGACCCCAGCTGGGATAGGCAAGCCATATTGTATGACAGCTTCCCTGTTTCACCTACCTAAGTCTTTCTGTCAGAGGGCTCTATTCATGGTCAGCACCAGGGTCTCCCTGTCTTCTTGAGGTTTTCTGAAAAGTGCATGCTTCATCTGAACAATTCATTGAGCAGTAGATGGACTTTAAATTATTTACAATAAAATGTCGATCCAAAGCGCAGGATACAAACCACAGTGGTAAAATTGAGTAGTATATAATATCATCAGACTCTAAATTCTGTGTAATCTGCTGCGACCCAGATTGTATATGTTTTATGTGTGTTTAAATAAATACATTAAATACACAGGTGTATACATACACACAAATATAACAGATCCAAGACTGACTGACTTGATTTGAAATGGTTGAATCTGCAGTGTACAATGTGGATCAACCATGATTAGGAACTGAAATTTAGTATAAGAGAGAAAAGGACTTGATGTAACAAAATCTTTTAGCTACAAATCCCAGTATAGAGCACTTGGGGGATGGGAGGGGGCGGGTTGGTGAGACAATCAGATCGGTAAATTGATTAAATGCTCCTAACCCTGTAATTTTGTGCATAGAGCACCCTGTGCTGTGGAAATAACTGTTCTTAGATTTTCATTGTAACTGGACTGTTCAGGTTGCCCAGAGGGAAAGAACATTCCTAATTCTAATAAAATAAACTTTTATTTTGTTATTCCATTAGTTACTTATGTTTATTTTTATAGTTAAAAAAAAAGACGGTGGCCTAACAGTCACCTGTATTATGTGCCTTATTCACTGTTCCTACTTAACATGAAATGTCAAGGTTTGGTTCAGTTTCTTTTCAGGGAACTGTGAATGAGACTATCCCCAACAATTATCTTGGTTAATGAAGCCTTCAGAGCATTTTCTGGAAGACTTCCAATTTCTGTGTCTTGAACATTGAATTTAGATTGCTATTCATGTTGTAACAGTGATATTAAATGCTCAGTAGATGTTTGTCAATTTATAAAGATAAAATATTTAAAAAGTCATTCTCATGCTTAAAACTGCTTCACATTACTTCCACTTAGCTCACTTTTAGAAGCTGATATCTCCCATAGGAATGGAGGGAGAGTTGTCTTAAAGAAGGTCCCAAAGTTGAGATCTTTGTTATTGATATTCTAGCCAAGTCCAGATTTTAGGACAATTTAATGTGGTCTTATTTGGATCTGTAATTATGAGAGTTCATTTATCACTTGTATCTTCAAAGCACTTTAACTTGTATCGTTGTCTAAAGCAAGTGGGGTAGAAATTACTCTGTTTTATAAAAGAAGGTAAGGCTCAACAAGGTTCAGTAACTTGCCCAAGATTTCACAATTTCTCCTGTCTGGGACTCAAGTTTTCTTCTATCTGATGAACATCATACTACCTCTTTGTATCATATTTTCTTAATCTGGTCTCAGAATGACCTAGCATTCGATACCAAGAAAGGTGGTTCTTATCTACGGTGTTGTACTTTTAAACCACATCAAAGACTATAAATGCCTGTCACTGCTCCTGTTAGAGGAATGCTGTGTACTATCTCTGATCTTCAATTTGCTGTTGCAGACTTTGCAACTAATGTGGCTCTTTGTTTTGCCTCATCAGATCAGCCATGGATAGAAGAATAGCTCTTCCCATCTTGGTGATTAGGACAGGCATCATGAGAAGACTGTGTGATAGTTGACAGTAAACAGTTCAGCGTCATTTGATTTGATAAACAGGGGCCAAGAAATTTGCAGTTGTAGGTCTAGTTATTTCAAATGAATTTCCAATGTGAAGAAGTTTGGATAGTCTATTGGAACTTGTTACAGAAGTTGTTTTGTAACTGAAAATGCCCAGAATAGCTCATTTCCTTTTGTTTCTCAGCATTTCTTCTTGGAACTGGATGACCTATGGGACTTTCAGAAGATAAGTAGTGAGCGTTAGGGGGAAATCTTGGCTCCTTCAGAAACAGGAAAAAGTGTGAACCCCTCATATTTTTTTCAGATTTCTTTGGGGATAAAGTTGGTGTATTTCTGGTTTATTTTAAGGAATTTGTTTCTCCACTTAATTACCCAAGATGAAATAGCTGAGTCAAATGCTCAACTGGAAGTAATCAAATAGTGCCTGCTGCAGGAGCGGAGGCAACTCTGGTTGATGTTTCTCTAAGCAATAGCATTTAGGCTGGGGAAAATAATACGAGATTCTTTTGAAAAGCAGTTTTCAGACTACGATTAAACTATAGATATGCTTGTTTAGGGCCATTTTCAGAGTAGGAGCCAATTGGTATATAAGTCAGTCACACATTGATAGCTAGCAGCTCTAACAATGCCAAAAGCACAACTTTACTACCACAGTAATCCAGGGGTTTCAAGTAATACCAAGAGTCTCAAACTCAGATGTCTACAAGAACTAGGTAAATATTTTAATAGACTACCCTGGGCCAAGTGGACTCTCAGAGGAGCCTGTGAAATACACTTTACGTGGATTCTCTCAATTTTGAAATGGTCATTAAAATATTCTTAAATGTGGCTCAAAGAACTGCACATGGGCCTTGTCATTTTCCAACTTGTGTTCCAATTTAATGTCCATTTTACACATTGAAATCACTGAGAAACTTCAAAAGTACAAACCAAAAAACACTATGCTTGAGTCCTACCCCATAGAAATTGTGAGTTAATTGCTTTGGGTTGTGTACTGAACATCAATAATTTTTAAAGTCCTATCCCCATCCCCAACCCTGATGATTGTGCAGTGCAGTCTGAGACCTGTAGGCAAGGTTGAGACCATTGATCTAGATACCTACATAGTTTCAAAGAGGAATGTAGTTGAGCACTCTAGTCATAAGGGACAATAGGACGTGGGGCGAATTTACAAGCTCAGGAAAGGGCCACACTAGGCCCTAGCTGAATGGGTTTTGTGGAATGGTGCCTCCTCGGGTATAGTGTAAAGCGCCCAATTTGTTTCTTTGTTGGTGTTTTGCTAAGTGGTCCACCTTGGAGAAAATAAAATTCACAAAACTAAAAGAACTGTAGAACCGATAAGCTCAGTAGAATATTCACGTCAACTGGCAATATATTTTCTTATCAAGGGAGAGAGCCCTATCTGGAAGTAAATTAGTGTAGAGTCTGAGCAAGTTGTTGAGTGGTTAAGCTATCTGTTTCAAGTCAATGCACAATTCCATTTAATCACTTAAATTCAGAGCACTTGAAAGTCACAAGTTTCTTGCTGTCACTTTCATTCTTTTGATGAACTTGTATGTTAAAAGACAGTGGATTTTCCTATTTTTATTCCCAGTGTAGTTGGCATAGTAGAAAGAATATCAGTATTTCTCAGCTATAATTTTCCCTTTGTAAAATGGGGATACTAATAGGAGCTATAATTTGTTGAGTGCTTCTTGCCAGATGCCTTACTTATGTTATTTGTATCTTCTAAGCAGCCCTAAAACAAAGTAGGCATTGCTATCCAATTTTATAAATGAGAAGAAAGGTGTATAGACTTATTAACTCGAACTTAACAGTTTATGGCAGCATTGTGCTTGTCTAATTTCATGTGTTCATTCTATCATGTTATATTGTCTTTTATAGGAATATTGTGAGGGTCAAAGAAAATTAATGGGAAAACAAATCCTAGTTACAGATAATGAGCTTACTAGTACTAACTTAGGCAAAAAATAAGGATACAGAGCTGTCTCATAGACTCCCAAAGGCAGAATGAGATCAGATCCAGGAACTAGAAAGCCATTTTGGACTCCTAAACTGGCATTGTCTGCAGTCTGTACATCCACATCATTCTAAAGTCTTCTGCTTTTCCTATCAGCCACACCCATAGCTCTAGGTGTTACATGTTAACTGTCCCAGACACATGTAGACAACCAGACAGAGCCAGGGAACAAGATCATTGGTACAAATGTGGCTTTGGGGGGTTACCCCTGTGGATTGGGAGGCAAATTTTGGAGATCATGGCTCACTGGCTGTACATCACAGGTGTCCTTGACAATACCAAAATGCCCTGAAAGTTTTATTTTTTTGCGGTACGCGGGCCTCTCACTGTTGTGGCCTCTCCCGCTGCGGAGCACAGGCTCCGGACGCGCAGGCTCAGCAGCCATGGCTCACGGGCCCAGCCGCTTCGTGGCATGTGGGATCTTCCCGGATCGGGGCACGAACCCGTGTCCCCTGCATCGGCAGGCGGACTCTCAACGACTGCGCCACCAGGGAAGCCCCGAAAGTTTTCTTTTTTAAATAAATGTAAAGAGTTTGTATATAATAGATAATTATGGCTAACTTATTTAGTGTTTACTAAATGCTTCATGGCCATCTTTTTAAAATTGCAAATCATATGAGATAGTTGCCATCTCCATTTTATAAATAAGAAAATAAAAGCGCAAAGAAGGTGGGTTATTTCTTTGAGGTCATCCTTTTGTAAGTGGCAAAATGAAGATTCAAGCCTAAGTTCCTTCTGTCAGCACCCATGGTGTTGGGCACTGTTCTAGGCACTGGAGGTACAGCAGTGAACAAAGGGGTCTGTTTGTCTGAAGCATTTAATCCTGATTCTACATAGAGATTCAGTAGGTTGCCCAGGGTCACCCAGCCAGTTAATGGCAGATCTGCAGGCACATTTGGACCACTACACTAAATTCTTTTCACTACTATAGCTGCTTCTCAAACAACCTTGCCAAAAGTATCTGCTAAAATTACATAGACTAGTTAGGGGACTTCCAACCTCAGGAGACTCAATGACTAATTCTTATTTTTGGCTCCTCTCTGTTCAAAACATGTCTTTTTGTTGTTAACCTCAGATACTCTACTAAGAAGGACCCAAAGTATGCCTTTTTCTTCTCCCTCACATTTCAGAACCACCCTGGCATTTTAATGAGAGCTTAAAAAAGCAAGTCTCATATTTCCAAACCCTTTCTAGAAGGCAATCTTGCCGATATTGAGCTGATGATGTGGCTTCCTGTGCACAAAATAACATTTCCTGATTCGGTGTTTTATTTAGCACCTGTATATCCCTCCTCACTACTCCACCTGTATAAAAGTTTGGTTTTTAATTTTCAAGCTGCCTGCTTTTTGCCACGGAGTATTCAGGTTTCTTTCAGAGTGAGAATTTGGAAGGTGATGATAGAAATGAATTCTCTATTGTAGATAGGTAATTCTCCAGAAAGCTGTCTAGGATGAAAACTTGCTTCTCTAGATTTTAGATTTCCTTCTGATGGTTAAAATTGGTTTCTGTGTGGCTAACAACAAAGCAGTGCCCTAGGAACCACTTCAGTGTATGTTAAATGATGATTTCTTAGAATTGTGAATCAGGGCTTTTGCAGTGAGGATCTGGTTCTCTGGAATCAGTTGGCCAAGTTGGGATTCCTAAGGAGTGAGCAAACACACTGTCCTGAGTTTTCTGAGGGACCCTATCCAAAAACATCACTACTTATTGAATTTCCCACCTTCCTCTCACAGGGGGACTCCCTGTGTGTACTCCCACCTCTGCAGGTCACATCATTTTCTCAAAGGGAGTGCCGTGTAAAATGATAACCGGAATTCATGGAGCATCTCTTATGGGTCTACTTAGGCAGTAGACATTCTGATAGAATGCTCTAGAATTGTAAGTTCTTGCACCTGCTCTCAAGTCATTTATAACCTAATTGCTGGTCTTCCTGGTATGAACAAAGTTGTTGGTTTGTTAATAAATTCCTACCGTATGACCCTGACTTGTGGTTCATTTCTACATAACCTGGGCAAATACTATAATGTTTTCTAACAAAGGAGGAAGCATGATCTGAGTGTCCACCTGCTTTGGATAGGAAATAAATTTGTATCCAAAATCCTGTGACTGGTTTAGAGCATTGTAAATGTCATGGCAGCAAATACCAGAGAATGGTTTTTATGAAGAATAATAGTGTTCTACATGCCTTTGAAGAATTAATTTTTACTCCATTGTTTTGACTACCTTGCAATAGGGTAAGTTAAGTATTAATACCATCAATTCATGTTAAAATCACATTAGTATAAGTCAGTGCCTTAAAATGGTCAAATGGTTGCTCACTAATCAATGGAAATGAACTGTTGGTTCCACAGAATTGCTTCACAGATTCTAAATGCTACTTCTTAGGGGCACTGGATTGTGTGCCCTTTAAGATAAATTCTATAATCAAGGCCTAGCCCTGAACAGATTAGAGGCCAAAGATCGTACTGAGGAGAACAAATCAGATAGGTCAGTAAAGGGTCGGGGACAGATGCTCCTGGAGTAGGTATCCTCAACTCACCTTTATTTTAAGTTGATATATAGAAATCAACGTTATTATAAAATGCACACACGTTGTGTTCAGATTGATGTTTCAGCGATTGTATACCTCTGTGAGATAACCACCCAAAGGAAGATATAGTTACCATTAACCCAGAAAGTTCCCTTGTGCATCTTTCAATTCATCCCTGCCCCCCTCTCTACTCCAATGATCATTTGCTGATTTTTCTCACTGAAGATTTATTTTGCCTGCTTTTGGACTTTATATAACTGAATCATATAATATGTACTCTTACATCTGGCTTCTTTCATTTATAATGCTTTAAAGACTCATCCATATTGTTGTATGTATTGATAAGTTATTCTTTATTGCTAAGTAGTATTTCATTCTATAAATGTACTACAATTTGTTTATCCATTCTCCTACTGATGGACTTCTAGGTGGTTTCATTTGGGGCAATTATGAATAAGGATATTATATATATATTCTTAAGTTATATTTTTTTGTTTTGTGGGTACATGTTTTTTTTCTTGGATAAATACCTAAGAGTAGAAAATTGCTGAGTCATATGATAACTTTTTAAGAAACTGCCTTCCTGTTTTCTGAAGTGATTTATCATCTTTTACTCTTATCAGTGATGTATGGGAGTTTCAGTTGCTTCATATTATCAGTGTTTTTTATATTAGCCATTTTAGTGTGTATGAAATAACTATGATTTTAATTTACATTGCATTTCCCTGATGATTAGTGATGTTGAGCACTTTTCATATGCTTGTTCTACATTTTTATATCTTTCATGAAATGTCTTTCATGTCTTTTCCCATTTTAAAATTGAATTGTCTTTTTATTGTGGTTTTTCTGTGAATTCTGGATACAAGTCCTTTGATGGGTATATGTGCTGTGATTTTTTTTTTTGTAGACTATGGTTTGTTCACTTACTGGGATCTTTTGATGAACAGAAATTTTTATTTTGATAAAGTCCACCATATCAAGTTTTTCTTTTATGATTTTATGACCCCCAAGCTCACAAAGAATGTATTTTCTTCTAGAAGTTTTATGGTTTGGGGTTTTATGGCTATCTATGATCCATCTCACTGGTTTTAGGTTTTAAATCTATGGTTTGGAGTTTTACATTTAAGTTTATGATCCATCTCCAGTTAATTATTTGTACAGAACGAGGTTTATTTCAACATAGATACCCAGTTGTTCCAGCAACATTTGTTTAAAAAGATTTTCCTTCACCCATTAGATCAACTTGGCATCTTGGTTGAAAATCAACTGACCATATGTGTCTGTAGTTATTTCTAGATTCTCTATTCTGTTTCCCACAGAATACTTCATTTTCCACAATACTTCATTATTATTTCTGTTCATGTTTTCCAGCAAGTCTAGAGTTCCATGTGTTATAAATTCCCTTTAATCTAAAGAACTTTCTTTTTAACATTTGTTCTATTGCAGTTTTTCTGAAGATGAATTCTCTCAGCTTTTCTCTGTCAGAGAATATCTTTATTTTTCAGGGGTATTTTAGTTGAATATTAAATTCTATGTTGACCTTTTATCTCTTCTTTTAGCATTTTAAAGTCATTTATTTGTCCTCAGGTCTCATTTGTTTCTGGTAAGAAATCATCATTTTTATGTGTCTCCCTGTCCATAATGTGATTCTCCCCCATGGTTACATCTGCTCTTTATCTTTGGTTTTCAGCAGATCGACTATGATATGTCTAGGTATGTTTTTCTTTGTATGGAGTTTACTGAACCTCCTGTATCTGTGTTGCTGTCTTTCATTAATATTGGGTATTTCTTGGCTTTTATGTCTTCAAATATTTCTTCTGTTCCATACTCTCCCACCTTGCCTCTCCTTCTGAGACTCCAATTACACCTATATTAGATGATTTGATACTATCCTACGGATCTCAGATGATTTCCCCCCATTCTTTTCTCTTTTTGTTTTTAGTTTGAATACTTTCCATTTAGCTGTCAAGTACCCTGATGCTTTTCTCTTAAACCTATCTGATGAAATCATTCTGATACTGTATTTTTTATTTCTAGCATTTCATTATGTTTGTATAGTTATCATGTTTCTGCTTAAATTTTCCATTTTTTTATGTATGTTGTCAACATTTTCCACTAGAGTTTTTAAAGCATTTTCATCATAGTTATTTCAAAAACCCTATCTATTGATTGTAATATTTTAGCCTCCACTAGATTTTTAAGCATTTTACTTTCAGCCAGAGTTATTTTAAAGATCCCACTGTTAATTCAACATCTGGGTCATTTCTCATTCTGCTTCTCTTGAACCTTTCCTCTGTTACCATGGATCTTATTTTCTTGCTTTTGCACATGTCTTGTATATTTGATTGTATGCTGGACGTTTTGTATAAAAAACAGGAGAGACTGAAGTAAGTATTAACTTCAAATTGGGGCATGCCCATTTTTCTTTCAGTCATTTGAGTAATGGCTCAGTCAATCTGATGTATATTTGACCTAGATCTGGGCACTATTGCAGCCTTAGTTTGATTCAGTTCACCCTGACTTTGCTTCGTAGCTAAGGTGTCAGCTGCCTCACTCTCGGCCTTCAAGAGTATATGTGGTGGATTTATCAGCATTCCTGCTTTGCCTCCTCATTTTAAGGTTATCTTGCAAAGATAACCTTAAAATGTTAGTTAGTGGAAAGTCTCCACTTACCTCAAGGGAAGGAGTAATCTGTCTCAACTTTTCTATTATACACACCCTCTTCCCACTTTTGGTTACTACCTTCCTGTACTTTTTAAGATCCAAGAGGTAAGATTGGTGGGTGGGTGCAGGTTTTCTCTGTGGATTTGGGTCCTCTAGATTCTAATGTCATGCCAGCCTCAATGAGACCGACATTTTTGTTAAATTTCCACTGGCTTCTCTTTATTCCCCTATGGTGGAGCAGCCATGTATCTCTTCTCTCCTATGAAGGACTTAGCATTTTCTGGAGGTTAGTTCACTTAGGGTTTCTTTATGTCCTTAGCTTTCTAATGAGTTAAAAATATTTTTGATTTTCTAGCTAATCTAGCCTTTGTTTGCTAGGGTGGGAGATATATTCTCCTGTGGTTTTCTACATCCAAATGAGAAGTGAATTCTAGGAATGGGAGTTTAAAAAAAAGTTTCATTTACATATTTTAAAAATAATTTTTAAAATTATATATACATGGATAATAAAATGTTAAATTTTATAGAGTGGTGAACAATGAAAAGCGAATTACCTTCCCATTATAGGTTCCCAAGTCCTCTCTACTGCCTCTACAGAGACAAATATCATTACCAGTTTCTTGATTGTTTCTCAAAATTCTGTATACAAAAAGTGTGCATATCTTCCCCCCTTATTTTTTTTAATACAAATAGAACCATACTATATCTTCTATACTTTGTTTTTCTCATTTAACTATTTCACCATCTTGAAGTCCTTTACAGACTGCATAATATGTCTTCGTATGGATGTACTGTGGTTTATTTGAACAGTCCCTGGTGATGGACATTTGGGTTGTTACCAGTTTGTTTTTTTCTCACAAACATTGCAGTATATATGCCTTTGTCCACATTTGTGGTTGAGTATCTGTAGTATCAGGAATGGGCATATTTAAAATGCTTCACGAAGGCCCCTGGAGCTTCATATTAATTCACAGTGTTTCTCAAGGTGTTGGCTGGGCTCTCAGCAGTTGGTGGTATGGAAGACTGGATACTGCAAGAGACTCATGAGGTGCTGGAGAGTTGCCTGGCAGGTGGCGTCAGAACAAAGCTGGCTATAGACCCTACCAGAGTAGGAGTGACATATTAAAATATTTAAGACGTAGAAACTCAACTGTAATTCCTTCTTTATACATATATTGGGGATGTTAAAAAGTTACTGATGTCAGATTGCTCTCTTGCCTCCTCAGCCCCCACCATGGGGTAAAAAAGATAAATACCGTTTTCTTTGGAATGTCTTACCCAGCTATATGACTTGAATGATCCTGATAAATGAGATTACATCCAAGGAGGTTTTCTAAGGGGAATGAAGACTTATACAAGAAGTCTTATACAAGAAACTTATACAAGAAATATTATCTATGTGATTCTGGGATCTTCCTGTGAAGATGTTATGTTTTTTGAGATTTTTTTCTAATTACCTACCTAATTAGCACATTAAGTTTGGTTGTTGACATCTGAGAAACCAACGTGCTTTCTCATGAAAAAGACCCTTGCACAGAAAGTGCTCTTTTTTCTAAGATCTGGGGTCAAAGGAGAGATTTTTAAGCATATAATAATGGCTTCTACTTATTTAATAACATAGGCACAAGAAATGTCATTTACTTCTCACAGGACCCCTTTCAGGGAGATTTTATATATTAGGAAGTATGCTCATGAGCTTTCTACCAACATCATCTTCCCTAAGGCTCCCCATCTCAGTAACTGACTATACTATTCACTCAGTTGCTTTTAAAGTTAGAAACGTAGTAATCTTTCTGTGACATCTATATCCCTTTCCTTCATTCTCCCATATCCAATTCTATACCTTAGGAAATTTGTTTTACCTCCTAAAATTCGTGAGAATCCATTCACTTTTTCTCCTTTTCCCATCACTAGTCCAAGTGAACTGTTTTATCATTTCATCTGCAGTATCCTTTTAGTCACCCCTAGGTTATCAATTCTTGTCCCCCACTCAATTCATTCTCCACTCATTAGCTAACATGAACACATTAATCCATTTAACATGAATTAAATGTTAATTTTGACTATGTCACTCCTTGCCCAAAACTCTCTAGTGCCTTTCCAATGTCCTTAGAATAAAATCCCTCGCATGGCCTCTGTGGATCTGCACCACTAGTCTCTCCTACCTCTCCACCTATTGCAACCAACTCTTTTCCCCTTCCTCTTTCCAGCCATGCTGGTCTTTCTGTGCTGCAAACTGGCCAAGCTTCTTCCATCCTCAGGGCCTTTGCACAAGCTTTTCCTTTGCCTTAGAATTTTTCCCCAGCCTGCCCACTTCCTCATCCCCCTTCCCCAAGCTAATGCCTTATCCTTTAGGTCTCATTTTAAACATATCTTACCCAGGGAAACTTCCCTGTCCAAACAAGTCTAGATTGGATCTCCCTGTTATTATTTGCTTTTACTACTCTGTATTTTTCCTCAGCATTTATCACAATTCTAATTATATAGTTATGTTGTTCTTTTAATTTTCTCTGTTATTGGAATAGGTAATACATCCATTTCATACAAAATTCAAATTGTAACAGGGTATAGAGTTTCTTCCCTTCCCCGTCCCTCTGCTACCCAGTTTTCTTCCTTACAAGTAACTACTTTTAGCATTTTGAATATCCTTTCAGAGATTTGGAGTATATAAGCAATTATGTACATAAGTTTCATCTTTATTTTTGCCTTCTCTTATTAACACAGATCCTATGTACATTTTTCTGCACTTTGTTTTTACCTGTTAATATATCTTGGCAATTCTTCTATATCGCTATGTAAATGGTTTCTTTTTCATGTACCATACAGTATGGGCTTATCATTATTTCTTTAACCTTAATTATTGGGCATTTAGGTTGTTTTCAGGCTTTGGTTATTACGAACAATGCTGCATTGAATAACTTTGTATTTAAAGTCATTTTCCACATTTATACCTATAGAATATATTCCTAGAATTAAAATAAAGAAGTTAAAGGTTATGTGCATTTTAAATTTGGGTAGTAATTTCCAAACTGCTGTCAATGGAGGTTGTACCAGTTCACATTCCCTCTAGCCACAGATGAAGAATGCATGTTTACTCACAACTCAATGAAAATTTTTGTTCTCTGACAATGTAAGAGGTGGAAAATATCTCTTGGAAACTTTAATTTGCATGTTTTCTCTTCCTTGCAAAGTTATATTTTCGTATGTTCAAGAGGCATTTGTATTTCTTCTTTAGTGAAATGTTTCTTCATAAACTTTGCTTACGTTATTTAATGTGTGACTTCCTCGCTACACTCGAAGGTCAGGGATCCCGCGTATTTCGCTCGTCGCATAGCTCCTGGTACTGGAATGAATGAAGCTCAAAGAAATGACTGGCTCACGTCATGCAGTAGTCACATACGGAACTCATGTTTGACTCGAAAGCCCACGTATTTCCACGATCACCCAGTGGAAAGACTGAGCATTTAATTCACCACAGCAGGGGCTAGAAAGGTAATGTAAAAACGGCTGAAGTGTGCTGGGAAGAGAGGACTGTGGCAAAAAGGCCAACAAATGCCTAACTACAGTAGCAGCTGTTTTCAGATCTATTTTACCGCCAAGCAGGAATGCAGGCCCATTGTCGGATCTTTATTTATTCCGAGGCCGGATTTCTGGCTTTCTTGCGAGATCTCCTGGTTTTTAAGTATTTCCAGTCAAAACAAGACTGCCTTCAAATGCAGCCCACCAGCAGCGGATTTGCAAACTCTAGCGTAAACAGAAGTGGGAGGCTGATGAGGCGGGTAATACCTTAGTTGGACAAACAGCCGAGAAACAGGGAATTTTTATGTAAGGCGAGAATGAGGTTCTCCGCCGTAGGGTTTGGGTTTGGGGGCCGGGACTCCCGGGCTGGAAATAAATGCTGGGTGGCATCAAAGCAGAGCAGGGCCAGGCGACGGGAGGGCGCGCCGCCGTCCCAGTTGTGGCTGGCCACTCCACCCAGCGCTGTTGGGGGTTTCTCAAGCAGCGTCCACACAAAGGTGTAGGGCGGTAGGGGCTGGCCGGGATAAAGGGGACGACTGGCTTCGCATTCCCTCACCGGCTCCTTTAGAGCCAAGTGGACCGCAGGAAAGCACCCAACCCCTTCCCCGCTTCCAGAAGACTCTCGCCTCCCAGGCAAAGCTTTCCGCTCGGCGATCTACTTCTTTCCCTACTCAGGCCCCTCCCCACTTCCCCAATCCTACGACTTCCGTTTGCCTGGTTTTTTGGGAAACCGCCGACTTCCGGCCTCGCAGCGGCGGGCGGAGCAAAGATGGCTGAGCAGAGACTCGAGATGGTGAGCGTTGAGGTTCTGCTTGGTGTCCCGGCTGCCAGGCGGGGTTGGGCAGGGCCGGGCGGAGCGGAGAGGGGGGCTGGCGGTAGGCCTGTGTCCCACGCAGCTGCCGCTGGGGAAATGCGTGGCCGGGGCTGGAGCGCCTCGGGGTGGCCGGGGCAACACGGTTCGACTCCCGGGAACTGCTCCGTCTGGGGCCCTGCTGAGTTCTTTGCAGCTCTGGGCCTGTGCTAGGACTGGGGTATTTCTTGGGGTGCTCTAGGATATTTTCATCGGAAATGGTTCTTTCCCTAGCTCCATGTTTTCTGTCTCATGAGGTTTGGAAAGAAAGCACTACCGCCCGTGCAGAGTCTGTTTCTGTTAATCCCCTGGATTAGGCATTGAATGAGACAAATCCTGGAAGCTTTCAGCGTCAGTACCTTCTGCGGATGGGGCGAGAGCATGTTTTCGCAAGTTTAGGAATTCACCTGGCCTGAGTTAGTTGTTGATTTAAACTCCACAGAACTGCTAATACAGAGTAACTCAGGTGAATTCGGGATGACCCAGTAGTAGTTAATTTTGAGGCGTAAATTCATAATTGGATCTAATTTCTATAAATTTCCAAGTGTGAAACAGTGTCTACCTTGTTTTAATATTGAATTTCAGAGCATGTTCTGCGCGTTTATTAGAATGACTTTAGTTATTTATTCGGGATTTATTGCCCTTTGAAAACCCCCCTGGAAAACTTAGGAGACAAAATAGCAGCCTTTAACAGACTGTTTTATAACTTAGTTTTGGCTGCTAGGGAGCAAGGCCAGTATTACCTTGTCAGGGGGCCTGTTTGTTTTTTCTAGTCTCTCTTCATTTGCAGCGAAATCAAATTATTATAGTGTAATTAGAAAACTCTGAATACAGACCAGGAGGAGGCCCAAAGCAAAGTTTTTGTTAAGCTACGAATTAAAAAAAAATTAAAAGCATGATTAATGTTTCTAGAGTTTAGACATTGAAAACATACTAAAGAAAATACTTCAGCTACATAGTCTTAAATGTAAGGTATAAGGGTAACATGACATTGTTGCAAATATAGCTTATCCTCTAGTCCTCACTGCAGGTATAGGTAGGTGTTCATGAACGGAATAGGAACGTGATGGCAGAATTGTTCTATACTTTTGAATTCCTGGTAGTGTATTAAAGAGGATGACGTTTTTGTTCTTTTTTTAAATTTATTTTTGGCTGCGTTGGGTCTTCATTGCTGCATGCAGGCTTTCTCTAGTTGCGGTGAGCAGGGTCTACACATCCTTGCGGTGTGCGGGCTTCTCATTGTGGTGGCTTCTCTTGTTGCGGAGCTCGTGCTCTGAGCCCGTGGGTTTCAGGAGTTGTGGCTCATGGGCTCTAGGGCACAGGCTCAGTAGTTGTGGCGCACGGTCTTAGTTGCTCCGCGGCATGTGGGATCTTCCTGGACCAGGGATCGAACCCGTGTCCCCTGCATTGGCAGGTGGATTCTTTTTTTTTTTTATTTTTTATTTTTGGCTGTGTTGGGTCTTTGTTGCTGCACGCAGGCTTTCTCTAGTTGCGGTGAGCCGGGGCTACTCTTCGTTTTGTTGCACGGGCTTGTCATTGCAGTGGCTTCTCGTTGCGGAACATGGGTTCTAGGCGTGCGGGCTTCAGTAGTTGTGGCACGCAGGCTCAATAGTTGTGGCTCGTGAGCTCTAGAGCGCAGGCTCAGTAGTTGTGGCGCAAGGGCTTAGTTGCTCCGCGGCATGTTGGATCTTCCCGGACCAGGGCTCGAACCCGTATACCCTGCATTGGCAGGCGGATTCTTAACCACTGTGCCACCAGGGAAGCCTAACAGGCGGGTTCTTAATAACCGTGCCACCAGCGAAGTCCAGCTTTTTTTTTTGATATGACTTTAGCACTTCAGCTGCAAGTTAACAAATCATTTCTATTATTATCAAGTTTAATGCTAGCAGTGTTATATTTATAGTAACTCATCTTTCAGGTTACCACTGCATGGAAATTTGAAATTTATTCTTTTTGGAAGTGATATGGCATCTTGTAATAGAATTAAAAGGACTTCGCAGTGCCACTCCTAGACCTGTATCCCATTGAAATAAAAGCAAAACATAAGCACCCAGTCCAAGGTACTCATTGCAGTACTGTTTATAATGGCAAAAAGCTGGAAACAAAGTGAATGCCCATTAGTAGGGTAATGGATGACTTCTGATATGCCCACAATGAGGAATAGTATGCAGCCATTAAAAAGAATGTTAGAACTATATACGTCGATGTGGAGAGATTTCCATGGTTTACATTTAAATAAAAGCTAGTTGTGGAGTGGGGTGTTAAAAAAAGAAAGTTCAACTTGGCTTTATTCAGTGATTCACAAATCAGTCAGCATCCAGTCTAGCAGATAGAAAGGAGCTCTGAGGAGCTGTACAAAATAGAATACTTTTATAGGCAACAAGGAGCAGGAACAAGGAAGTTACAGACAAAAAGTGCCTTGGTTATTGCAAGGTCACTTTCCTTTAGGGGTTAGCAGAGGTTTATCAGTCATTTTATATAACTAGGGCTGATCAGATGACTCCTGATTGACTGGTTTAAAATTCCATTTCTGGGAGAGCTGAAACTGTAATTAAGTCTCCGTTTGGTGACATGAGGCTTAGCAAATATGATTCCATGTTGGGCCTGTTGTCTTGTTTTTAACAAGGGTATATTTTGTTATCTGTTTGTGACACAAAGGAAAAACATGTAAATCTATATATATGGATATACATAGATGTGGATGAGAGAAGACTAAAAGACTTAAAACTCAGAGAATTTTGAACAAATTCATAAGTAAAAATCTAAGAATTCTGCAGCAAAGGCCTTGAGACTAGGAGACATCCCAACAAAATGGAGTAAAACTAGTTCAAGGTGGGACACACAGAAATTCTAATAATGCTACCAAACTACTGAGGATTATTACCTATTCCTTAGGAAAACTAGGGACTGATATTTATGTTTTATTTAAGAATATGTAATAAATAGTTTAGAGATCTTAAAAAAACAAGCAAATAATTCTGGTTTCTATGCTTTATACTTATAAACATTTTTATAACTCCCTAATTACTATTTTTTGGTGTATTTGTATAAATACCCATCAATCTTCCTGTAAATTAAAAGATTAAACCTTTCAGAACAGAAAGCAAAAATTACTACTGCACTAGTTGATTTGGCTCGGATATAGTGCCTAGCACATATCAAGTGCTACATGGATATTTGTTAGATGAATAAATCATCACAGAATACTTAAAAATGAAAGAACCAAAAAAAGTAAAGAACTTATTCTATATATATCCCAGTTATGAATGAGATTGAGTGGGCTAATAGAATCCTTTGTATCTCAGAATGTCCTGGAAGATCTTTTGAGAAAGAGACTCATCAAAAAATTATAATTTATTTTAATTCTGCTTTGTGCAGAAGAAAGCATTGATGACTCATGAAAATGCTTTTTGACCCTTTAAGATTCTTACTTTTCCCCAAAGTAAAAAAAAAAAAACCCCAGTTAGATTAAAAAAAAAAAAGGGTTCTTTTGCATTATAAAAATAGCTGAGGGACTTCCTTGGTGGTCCAGTGGCTAAGACTCTGCGCTTGCAATGCAGGGGGCCCAGGTTGGATCCCTGATAAGGGAACTAGATCCCGCATGCCGTAGCTAAAAGATTCTACTTGCTGCAACTGAAGATCCCGCATGCAGCAACGAAAATCCCACATGCCACAACTAAGACCTGGTGCAGCCAAATAAATAAATAAATATTAGAAAAAACAGCTTTGTTGAGGTATAATACACATACCATAAAATTTACCTATTTTAAGTATGCAGTTTGGTCAGCTTTAGTAAATTTTTATAGTTGAACAATTGTCACCATGATCCAGTTACATCTGTCTGTCAGTCCAGAAAGTTCCCTTGTAACCACTTGCAGCCAATCTCTAATCCTAACCCCAGCCCATGGCTGATCTGCTTTCTGTCTGCGTAGTTTTGCCTTTTCTACAGTTTCATGTAATGGAATCACTTAGTATGTGTTTTAAGGTTCATTCATATTGTGGTATTTAGCAGTAGTTTGTAACTTTTTATTTCTAAGCAGAATTCCACTATATGGAATTCCACTATATGAACATACACATTTTGTTTATCCACAAATTGATGGACATTTGAATTGTTTCCTGTTTTTGGTTATTTGAATAATGTCACTATTGTTACTGGCATGCAAATCTTTGCATGCATATGTTTTCATTTCTCTAGGAGAGTAATTGCTGGGTTGTATGGTAAATTTATGTTTTTAAAAAAAACCTGCTAAACTGTTTTCTAAAGTGGCTATACTCTACCGTTTTACATTCCCATGAGCAGTGTATGAAGGATTCAGTTTTTCCACACCCTTGTCATCACTTGGTATTGTCAGTCTTTTTGATTTTAGCCATTCTAGTGGATGTGTAGTGGTTATTGTGATTTTAATTTGTATCTCCCTAATGAATAATGATATTCAATATTTTTTAATGTGCTTATGCATCTGTATCTCTTTGAAGTGTCTCTACAGATCTTTTGCCCATTTAAAAATGGGTTATTTCTTTTATTATTAAGATTTCTGTATATGTTAAATCAAGGTAATAAAATAGCTAAAAGAACAAATTATGTATTCTCTTTTATTTTGAGGATTTTTTGGTTGCTATGAAATATATCATACTTCTAAAAGAATGAATAAAAGGTTATTTGTAAGTTTTAAAGAACAATGCTGTTGACCTAGGAACAACATGGGGATTAAGGGCACTGATCCTCTGCACAGTTGAAAATCTAAGTAAAACTTACAGTGGCCCTCCCTATCCCCAGTTCCCTTGCATCTGTGGATTCAACCAACCTTGGAATATGTAGCACTGTAGTATTTACTATTGAATAAAATCCGTATATAAGTGGACCTTCAAGGTTCAAACCCCTGTTGTTCAAGCATCAACTCTATAATGAAAACTTGTGTTCCTACCTCACATGTTAAGAAATGAGTCATTAAAAATAACTTTGGGGCTTACCTGGTGGCACAGTGGTTAAGAATCCACCTGCCAGTGCAGGAGACATGGGTTTGAGCCCTGGTCCAGGAAGATCCCACATGCCGCAGAGCAACTAAGCCCGTGCGCCACAACTACTGAGCCTGCACTCTAGAGCCCGCAAGCCACAACTACTGAAGCCCGCGTGCCTAGAGCACGTGCTTTGCAACCAGAGAAGCCACTGCAGTGAGAAGCCCGGGCACCGCAACAAAGAGTAGTCCCCACTCACTGCAACTAGAGAAAGCCTGCACACAGCAATGAAGACCCAATGCAGCCAAAAATAAATAAATACATAAAAAACACAAAACAAAAAAACCTTTGAAACCTAAATGTCTCCCCTACCTCATTTTCCTCCTCCGTCAAAAATGATCTCTTTCCTCAATTTTATGTTAATTATTCTTTTGGTTTTCTTTTTAAAAAATTTTTTATTCAGGGCTTCCCTGGTGGTGCAGTGGTTGAGAGTCCGCCTGCCGATGCAGGGGACGCGGGTTCTTGCCCCGGTCTGGGAGGATCCCACATGCCGCGGAGCGGCTGGACCCGTGAGCCATGGCTGCTGAGCCTGCGCATCCGGAGCCTGTGCTCCGCAACGGGAGAGGCCACAGCAGTGAGAGGCCCGCATACCGCAAAAAAAAATTTTATTCATTTATTTATTTATTATTATTTTTTGGCTGCACCGGGTCTTAGTTGTGGCATGCGGGATCTTCATTGTGGCATGCGTACTTCTTAGTTGCAGCATGTGTGTGGGATCTAGTTCCCCAACCAGGGATCGAACCTGGGCACCCTGCATTGTAAGTGCAGAGTCTTACCCACTGGGCCACCAGGGAAGTCCCTCTTTTGGTTTTCTTTATAGCTTTTATCATACTTAATACCCTTAAACAATGTATTGATTTAAAAAAATTAATGTTTTTTCATTTTTTAATGCTGTGAAGTATCTCATTATAGGGAAATGCTACAATATGTCCATTCTATTAGATAGAGATTTGAGTTATTTCTGATTTTTTTCCAGCTTTAGCGAGGTATAATTGACAAATAAAGTTAGTGTACAACATGAGGATTTTATAAACACACACACAGTGAAAGGATTCCCACCACTGAGTTAATTAAATACACTCATCACCTCACATGTATAACTATTTTGTGTGTGAGAACAGGTAAATTCTATATTCTTAAATTTCAAATATACAGTACAGTGTTATCAACTGTAGTCACCATGTTATACATTAGATCCTTAGACCACATTCATCCTTAACCCTGGCAAGCACTTTTCTACTCTCTGTTTCTGTAAGTTCAACTTTTTTTTTCCTTCTGGTTTTTAATTTTAAAAAAAGAATGCTGCTATGAACAGGGCCAGGACTAGGGTAAGGCAACTGAAGCGCTTAGGGTGCAAAATTTAAGGAGTAAGAGTATCTCAGACCTGGCTATGAACACTCATATATGTCTCCTGATCTAAGAATTTCCCCAGGGTATTCCTCGAAGTGGATTGCTGGTTTCTGGGCTACGTACATCTTCAACTTTATAACTTATGGGAGGTTCTGCGGTGATTGTAACAATTTATGCTTCTACCATCAGCTCCTGTTGCTCCTTGATATAGCTTTAAATTTTGTCAACATGGTGGATATGAAATGAGGTCTTAATGTGATAGTAATTTACATTTCCCTGATTAGTAATTAGGCAGAGCATCACTGGTTGTTTCCATTTCCTTTTCTGTGCAATGCCTGGTTCTTATGTTTTGCTTATTTTTCTACCTCATTATTTGTTTTTCTTATTGATTTATAGTTATTTATAGTTGTGGGCTGTTAATTCTTTGTCATTTTTTGGTTTTGTTTTGTATTGCAAATATCTTCTCTTAGTCTTCTGTCTTTATTTCTTCTTTGGAACAGAAGTTATTATTATTATTATTATTTTTTTTTTTTTTGGCTGAGCTGTGCAGCTTATGGGGTCTTAGTTCCCCAACCAGGGGTTGAACCCAGGGACACTGGCAGTGAAAGCACCAAGTCCTAACCACTGGACTGCCAGGGAAGTCCCCAGAAGTTATTAATTTTAATGTAGTTGAATGTTTAGATCTTTTCTTAATTGGTTTGTGCTTTTATATCTTGTTGGAAGTAATCCTTCCCTACCTTATGTATTTTTTTAACATCTTTATTGAAGTATAATTGCTTTACAATGGTGTGTTAGTTTCTGCTTTACAACAAAGTGCATCAGCTATACATATACATATATCCCCATATCTCCTCCCTCTTGCGTCTCCCTCCCACCCTCCCTACCCCACCCCTCTAGGTGGTCACAAAGCACCGAGCTGATATCCCTGTGCTATGTGGCTGCTTCCCATTAGCTATTTTACATTTGGTAGTGTATATATGTCCATGCCACTCTCTCACTTCGTCCCAGCTTACCCTTCCCCCTCCCTGTGTTCTCAGGTCCATTCTATACATCTGTGTCTTTATTCCTGTCCTGACCCTATGTTCTTCAGAAACATTTTTTTTTTCTTTTTTAGATTCCATATATATGTGTTAGTATACGGTATTTGTTTTTCTCTTTCTGACTTACTTCACTCTGTATGACAGACTCTAAGTCCATCCACCTTACTACAAATAACTCAATTTTGTTTCTTTTTATGGCTGAGTAATATTCCATTGTATATATGTGCCACATCTTCTTTATCTATTCATCTGTCAATGCACACTTAGGTTGCTTCCATGTCCTGGCGATTGTAAATAGTGCTGCAATGAACATTGTGGTACGTGCCTCTTTTTGAATTACGGTTTTCTTAGGGTATATGCCCAGTAGTGGGATTGCTGGGTCGTATGGTAGTTCTGTTTTTAGTTTTTTAAGGAACCTTCATACTGTTCTCCATAGTGGCTGTATCAGTTTACATTCCCACCAACAGTGCAAGAGGGTTCCCTTTTCTCCACACCCTCTCCAGCATTTATTGTTTGTAGATTTTTTGATGATGGCCATTCTGACTGGTGTGAAGTGATTCCTCATTGTGGTTTTGATTTGCATTTCTCTAATGATCAGTGATGTTGAGCATCCTTTCATGTGTTTGTTGGCCATCTGTATATCTTCTTTGGAGAAATGTCTGTTTAGGTCTTCTTCGCATTTTTGGATTGGGTCGTTTGTTTTTTTGATATTGATGTGCATGAGCTGCTTGTATATTTTAGAGATTAATCCTTTGTCAGTTGCTTCGTTTGCAAATATTTTCTCCCATTCTGAGGGTTGTCTTTTCGTCTTGCTTAAGGTTTCCTTTGCTGTGCAAAAGCTTTTAAGTTTCATTAGGTCCCATTTGTTTATTTTTGTTTTTATTTCCATTTCTCTAGGAGGTGAGTCAAAAAGGATCTTTGTGTGATTTATGTCATAGAGTGTTCTGCCTATGTTTTCCTTTAAGAGTTTTATAGTGTCTGGCCTTATATTTAGGTCTTTAATCCATTTTGAGTTTATTTTTGTGTATGGTGTTAGGGAGTGTTCTAATTTCATTCTTTTACATGTAGTTGTCCAGTTTCTCAGCACCACTTATTGAAGAGACTGTCTTTTCTCCATTTTATATTCTTGCCTCCTTTATCAAAAATAAGGTGACCATATGTGCGTGGGTTTATCTCTGGGCTTTCTGTCCTGTTCCATTGATCTATATTTCTATTTTTGTGCTAGTACCATACAGTCTTGATTACTGTAGCTTCGTAGTATAGTCTGAAGCCCAGGAGTCTGATTCCTCCAGCTCCGTTTTTCTTTCTCAAGATTGCTTTGGCTATTCGGGGTCTTTTGTGTTTCTATACAAATTGTGAAATTTTTTTTTATACGGTACGTGGGCCTCTCACTGTTGTGGCCTCTCCCGGCTCCAGATGCGCAGGCTCAGCGGCCATGGCTCATGGGCCCAGGCGCTCCGCGGCATGTGGGATCTTCCCGGACTGGGGCACGAACCCATGTCCCCTGCATCGGCAGGCGGACTCTCAACCACTGCGCCACCAGGGAAGCCCCAAATTGTGAAATTTTTTGTTCTAGTTCTGTGAAAAATGCCATTGGTAGTTTGTTAAGGATTGCATTGAATCTGTAGATTGCTTTGGGTAGTTTAGTCATTTTCACAATGTTGATTCTTCCAATCCAAGAACATGGTATATCTCTCCATCTGTTGGTATTATCTTTAATTTCTTTCATCAGTGTCTTATAGTTATCTGCATACAGGTCTTTTGTCTCCTTAGGTAGATTTATTCCTAGGTATTTTATTCTTTTTGTTGCAGTGGTAAATGGGAGTGTTTCCTTAACTTCTCTTTCAGATTTTTCATCATTAGTGTGTGGGAGTGCAAGAGATTTCTGTGCATTAATTTTGTATCTTGCTACTTTACCAACTTCATTGATTAGCTCTAGTAGTTTTCTGGTAGCATCTTTAGGATTCTCTATGTATAGTGTATTTTTTAAAGTTTTTAAAATTTGCTCTTTCCATTTTAATATTCAGTCTATTTTAATTTGTTTTCATTTTCCTGATGAAGGTTTTTTTCTTGAAGTCTATTTTGTCTCAGTGCTAATACTGCTACTTTTTCTTTTTGCTTCTGTTTTCCTGCTGTATCTGTTCTCATCCTTTTCCTTTGTTTTCCTTTGACCGTATGTTTTAGATGTTTCTTTATACAGATAGCACATATCTAGATTTAAAAAAAATCCATTCTTATAATCTTTCAACCAGAGAATTTCATTTTTTCTCCTTCTTTTCTTACTTTAATCTTCCTTAAGTGAGTACCCAGATTTTTTTTGTTAATACATTTATTCATTTATTTATTTATTTTTGGATGCGTTGGGTCTGTGTTGCCGCACACAGGCTTTTTCTAGCCATGGAGAGCGGGGGCTACTCTTCGTTGTGGTGTGTGGGCTTCTTATTGCGGTGGCTTCTCTTGTTGCAGAGTACGGGCTCTAGGCATGCGGGCTTCAGTAGTTGTGACTCGAGGGTTCTAGAGCGCAGGCTCAGTAGTTGTGGCTCACGGGCTTAGTTCCTCCGTGGCATGTGGGCTCTTCCCGGACCAGGGATCAAACCTGTGTCCCCTGCATTGGCAGGTGGATTCTTAACCACTGTGCCACCAGGGAAGTTCCTTAGCTATTCTTAACATTAGAAGTCTTTTTTTCCCCAGAGCCCTCTTCCTCACCCCAGATAGGTTCTAGAAAGCTTGTTAACACACCTGCTAATCAGCAGCATGAACCTGCCAGCCCAGCATCTTCAGAGGGTCAGAGCTTTCTCTGTATTCTGATATCTGCATACAGATAGCATATATCTAGATTAAAAAAAAATCCATTCTGATAATCTGCCTTTTAACTAGAGAATTTCATTTTTTTCTTCTTTTCTTACTTTAATCTTCCTTAAGTGAGTATCCAGATTCTTAAAAATAATAGATATTTAACTTAAAGTTCAAACGTAAACCTGAATAATACAGGGATCATCGAATGTTTTGTTACCCTTTGCTTTCTGCCAATTCATGCCGTTCAGTTTTTTAGTTTTTGTGTTTCTCAGTTCAGCACCACAAATTATACTTTGTTGTATTCAGTAAGTAGATGCTTATAATATATGTCCATATTTTACCAATTCCTTTGCTTGTTCCACTCCTTCCTTCTGGGGTTGTTTTCCTTTCTTCTAATGTAAATATGTCCATTAAAAGTTTATTTAGGGATTCTAAAAAGTCAAATTTTATTTGTCTGAAAGCCTCTTAAAATTTGCTATTGTTCGTGAACGTTAGTTTTGATTCGTGTAAGAGTTCAGATTGGGGGTTGGCAAACTGTTTTTTAAGGGGCCAATAGTAAATAGTTTGAGCTTCATGGGCCATATATTGTCTGTCACAAGTAAATCAACTCTGCATTTGTAGAGCGGAAGCAACTATAGGCAACATGTAAACACGTGAGTGTGACTGTTGTGATAAAATTTTGGTTGTAGACACTGAAGTTTGAATTTTATATAATTTTCATGTGTTATAAAATATTGTTAAAATTTTTCTTAACCATGAAAAATATAAAAATTATTCTTAGCTTGTGGACCACATAAACATAGGCTGTATCTGACCTGTGAGCCATAGTTTGGTGATCTCATGTCTAGGTTAATATTCGTTTTACTTAGTACTTTACTCTTGGGGATAGTTATTCTGATAATGTCATATGATATTATCTTCCATTTTTAATTGTTGAGAAGTCAGCTGTCAATCTAACTGTCCTTTCGTTGCAGGTAATCTGGTGATATTATTTTTCTTTGGTTATTTTTAAGAACTTATTATTGTCCCTGTGCATGTTCCTGTGATGTATCTAAAGTGTGGATTTATTTTCATTTAACTTGGTTAGAATTGGTTGAGCATCCAGAATCTAAAGATTAGTGTGTCTCGTATACTTCTGGAAATGTTCAGCCATTATTTTTGCTTATATCATACCTTATCATATATAACATGGGAGGTAAATAAAAGACAAATTCATTTGAAGATTTTCTGTGAAGTTATAGTACAGTATAGTATCTATAATATTAAATAATGACCCTTTTAAAATACTCCCTCCTAGAACTGAGTGCTAGAGCATCTCTGTGTAGATGACCTCATAAGCTTCCTCTTATCAGAATTATCACTTTTTTGGTTGGCTGCTAAGAAGTATAGCATTAAGTATAATACTAATATGTTGGACATTAATTTGTATACATTATATCATGCATTATAATTAAAATAAGTATATACTGTAAGTAATTATATATTATAAATATGAATTATACATTATTAATAGTTTGGACAGCACAAGTATGACCTGACATTTGTTTTTTAAACTATATTCAAAATAATTCTTTGTACATGTATGCAGGTAATGGATTATTTGCATGATTGGAGAGCTATTGATGATTGTTATTTTAATGCTTCTTTAAGCTAGCAAGATTTATGGTGGTGTTTTAACAGACTTCTTTCATTTCAGAGAACTCAGTTTCCTGCATCTGCTGAATCTCTAAAACCCCGGCTGAAAAAAGGTCTGTATATAATTTCATTTTGTGTGTTTATTTGCACAATTTCTCCGTCTTATTGATTCTTCTATCCTGTATCCACTAGAGCTTTTACAAATATGATTGTTGGGAAAAGCAGTAGTCTGAATGTTCTCCCATATCTAGCTTTTATTTTGTGAAGTTGTTAGATATTACGGGATTGATTTTACCTATAAATATGTTTATTTATTTATTTCATTATGCTGAGTCTTAGTTGCGGCAGACGGGCTCCTTAGTTGTGGCATGCGAACTCTTAGTCGCGGCATGTATGTGGGATCTAGTTCCATGACCGGGGATGGAACCAGGGCCCCTGCATTGGGAGTGTGAAGTGTTATCCACTGTGCCACCAGGGAAGTCCCTACCTGTAAATATGTTTAAATGGGGTTTTATTATTATATAAATGTGTACTAATTTTCTACTTGTGGAAGAACCACTCTAAAGTTCCTATAGTACATATCGGGCCTCAAATAATCTCATATATACATATGTTAAATAAGTGTGAGGTTTTATAAAAATTGAGTCTGGGAAGCCTAACTAGGTGAGGACCTATACTGTAAAGAACTGCCTTTAAAAATATGATACAGCCATAATTCCCTGGCAGTCCAGTGGTTAGGACTCAGTGTTTTCACTGCCGGGGACCCGGGTTCGATTCCCGATTGGGGAACTGATGCTGTGCGGCGCAGCCAAAAAAAATTTTTTTAAATAAAATAAAATCCAATAGAGATATATATATTTTATGTCGAGGAATAGGATTTCTTCGTTTGTTAACCTATGAAGTCTTAGGAGGGTTTGCATCAAGTTGTCAGTGACTATACTGGATGTTCTTCCACGTCTAAAGGACTGGATGTCCTAGCTACTTGCCAGGCATTGGAAAATACCTGAACTTTTTGTTTAGCAGGAGAGACCATCTGTTTTATTATTTATTCATTTGTTTATTATTTGCTAGATGAGGAAACCATGGAAGGGGAGTGACTTGCCCAGGGTCCTGTGTGTTGCTTTTGTTTGCATACCTGAGCACCAGGCTATATGCCCTTTGGCAGCATGTGTTTTCCTGTTGTATGCTAAGAGTTTTAAAGTTGATTTTGTCAATAAAGTGTTTATTTGGGGCATTTCAGTTACACTTTGAATTTATAATACAAGTTGTTGGAAAATATTAACTTTCAGGAATATACTTTCAAAGATTTTTTTAGGAAAACACTGTAAAGAGCAGTACATGTACAATTTAGATTATTTGTGAAATTTGGATGAATTCTGCCTATGTCTAACATCATCGTTAATAATTTAAACACCATTTCTGAACATGAGAATCATCTTGCTGTGGTATCTGTCATTTCATTTCATCACCAGAGTGAATTGGCTAGTCCGGTGGTGGGGCTTGTGGGTATTGTAATCATCTCTCCAGTGTTCTTTCCATAATTCCTCCAGGGTCAAACCCTGTGGTTCAGTTGACTCCCAGTCCAGGAGAGTTGTAATTAGTATACACCAATCAAGAACTGGCCCATGCCCAATTCAAGCTAATGAGATAAAAACTTTACAGCTCTGGGGAGAAGGGGTACATTTGACAAGATGCTATAAAATGTAACAGTGCCGTAATGCCCTTTCCAATCATTTCTTTCTCCCTTCCCCACTGCAGAGCAACCACTGACTTCTAGTATTAAAGTTTAGTTTTTCCTGTTCTTGAACCCCTCATACATGTGAGTACTTAGTGGGTTCCAGGACCAGTGATAGGTATTTGCAATACACAGATAAATAGGGCATGGATTCTGCCCTCAGGGAATTGACAGTCTTCAGGGCATAGAAAATAAAGGCATATCATTATATTGTATACTCCATAGGTCCTTCCTTCTGAAGGTTAAACATTTCCAGTTTCTTCAACTCCTTTCATGTAAAATGTTTAGAACTCTTTTGCCATTATTACTTTGGTTCTGTAGTGAAATTCGTTGGCCCTCTTGGAAGTATTAGAGTTCAGGACTAGGTAGAATATTCCAGGTATTGTGTGAACAGGGCCAAGTGTAATGTCTGGAAGATAAAATCTGTTCATCTGGATGTTTCATTTCTGTTAGTCCAACTCAAGGTTGCATTGCCTTTTGGGCAACCATTTTACACATTTGCAATACCACTATATTGCACAGTGCCAGGGGTATGATTCGTGTAGAACACAAAGACTTCAATATAAATGATGCCTTTGGAATTGTGCAAGGTGGTGACACAGGCATGTAAAATGTCAAGGGTATAACCCGTTCTTATCCTGCCCTAGATTTCAGGCTTCCATGACCCAAGATTTTATCTATTGAATCACATTGATTGAGTTTTGGAATGTTGTGCCAGCCTTGCGTTTCTGGGATAAGCTCCACATGGTCATGGTGTATTAAACTTTTTATATATTGCTGGATTCGGTTTGCTAATGTTTTGTTAAGGATTTTTGCATCTGTGTTTATGAGGGATGTTGGTCTATAGTTTTTTTGTGATGCTTTTGTATGTTTTTGGTATCAGGGCTATGCTGGCCTTAAAACGAGTTGGGAACTATTCCCTCGTCTAGTTTCTGGAAAATTTTGTATAGAATTGGTGTTATTTCTTTTCTTAAATGTTTGCTAGAATGTGACAGTGAAGCTTGTCTGGGTCTGGATTTTTTTGCTGTTGTTGGAAGGTTTTTAAGTATAAACTAAATTTCTTTAATAGATGTGGGACTATTCAGGTTATATATTTCTTTAGAGACTGCTTTGATAATGTTTCTCTTTCAAAGACATTTGTCCATTAAATTTATTGGCATAAAATTCATAATACTCCTTTATTTTCCTTTTAATGTCTAGGATGTATAGTGATGTTCCCTCTGTTGTTCCTGAGTTTAGTAATTCTCTTTTTTCTTGATCAGTCTGGTTAGAGGTTTATACATTTTATTGATCTTTTCCGAGAAACAAGCTTTGATTTTATTGTTTTTTCTCTATTGCTTTTTTTTTTTTTTTTTTTTTTTGTGGTACGCGGGCCTCTCACTGTTGTGGCCTCTCCTGTTGCAGAGCACAGGCTTCGGACGCGCAGGCTCAGCAGCCATGGCTCATGGGCCCAGCCACTCCACGGCATGTGGGATCTTCCCGGACTGGGGCACGAACCTCGCGTCCCCTGCATCGGCAGGCGAACTCTCAACCACTGCGCCACCAGGGAAGCCCCCTCTATTGCTTTTTTTTGTTTCAATTTCATTGATTTTGGCTCTTATCTAATATTTCTTGCATTTAATTTGCTCTTCTTTTTTCAGTTTCTTGAGAAATTTCCTCTGTTCATACTTTGTTGAGAGCTTTTTACCATGAATGGTTGTGAAATTTTATCAAATGCTTTTTCTTCATAAACTGAGATGATCATATGGTTTTTCTTTATTTTTTGTAACACTACCTGATTAATTAATTTTTCACTTTTTAAACAGCTTAATTGAAAAATCACCCATTGCAAGTGTATCATCTCTACCTCACTTTTTAACAGTTGAATTCCATTGTATGATAACTTATATTTAACCCCTCCTCTATTTTTTCCAACTTTTCACTTTATATTTTTAGTTTATTTTTTATCAAGGTAACATTGGTTTATAACATTATATACGTTTCATGTGTGCAACATTATATTTCTACTTCTGTATACACTACAGCGTGCTTACCACCAAAAATTTATTTTTTATCCCTCATCATACAGTTGATCCTGTTTACCCATTTCTTCCTCTGATGCCCCCCTTCCTTCCTCTCTGGTAGCCACGACTTTGTTCTCTGTATCTATGTGTTTGTTTTTGTTTGGCTTAGTTTGTTCATTTATTTTGTTTTTGTTTTGTTTTTTATATTACACATATGAGTGAAATCATGCAGGATTTGTCTTTCTTCGTCTGACTGATTTCACTTAGCATATCCACCCATGTTGTCTTCTTTTATTTAAGATTAATTTATTATTTATTTTATTTATTTTTGGCTGCATTGGGTCTTAGTTGTGGCCCATGGGATCTTCGTTGAGGCGCGTGGGATCTTTCGTTGAGGCATGTGGGCTCTTCCTTGTGGTGCGCGGGCTTCCCTCTAGTTGTGCCATGCAGGTTTTTCTCTTCTCTAGTTGTGGCATGCAGGCTCCAGGGTGCATGGGCTCTGTAGTTGTGGCATGCGGGTTCCAGAGCGCGTGGGCTCTGTATTTTGCAGCATGCAGGCTCTTGTTGAGGTGTGCGAGCTCAGTATTTGTGGCGCGTGGGCCCAGCTGCCTTGTGGCATGTGGCACCCCAGTTCCCTGACCAGGGATTGAACCCGAGTCCCCCGTGTTGTAAGGCGGAGTCTTTACCACTGGACCACCAGGGAAGTCCCCATGTTGTCTTAAATGGCAAGATTTTGTCTTTTCTATGGCTAAGTAGTATTCCATTGTATATATATACCACATCTTATTTATCCATTGATCATCATGTAGTTTCTCGTCATTGATATAGTGAACTACTTTGATCAGTTTGTTTTGTTTTGTTTTATTTTGTTTTGTCCATGCTGCGCAGCATGCAGCAGGGATCTTAGTTCTCCAACCGGGATCAAACTTGTTCCCCCTGCAGTGGAAGCATGGAGCCCTAACCACAGGGCTGCTAGGGAATTCCCCTTTGATCAGTTTTTTTTAATTTAAAAAAAAAATTTTATTTTTTATTTTATTTTTTGGCCACGCAGTGCAACATGTGGGATCTTAATTCCCCAACCAGGGATCGAACCCGCACCCACTGCATTGGAAGAGTGGAGTCCTAACCACTGGACCGCCAGGGAAGTCCCTTGATCAGTTTTTTAATACTGAACCAGCCTTGCATTCTTGTGATAAAGCCAATTCAGATATGATATAGTTTTCTTATTATTTATTATTGGATTTGATTTTCTAAAATTTTGTTAGGAACTTTTACGTCAGTGTTCCTGAAGTATATTGGCATATAGTTTTCTTTTCATATAATATTTTTGCTTGATTTTGGTGTAGGGTAATGCTGACCACCTTATAAATGATTTGGGACATAGTCTCTGCTCTTTAAATTCCTGGAAAAGTCTGTGGAGAATTGACTAATTTTCTCCTTAAATATTTATTGCAATGCCCTCATGAAGCCAGCTGGTCCTGGAGTTTTCTTTGTATTAAGTCTCTTAATAGATATAGGGCTGAATAGGTTATCTATTTCTTCTTGATTATGCTTTGGTAGTTTATGTTCTTCAAGGAGTTTTTCTATTTTATCTAAGTTGTCAAATTTATTGGCATAAAGTTCACAGTTTTACCTAACTGATATTAAAGATACTGTAAAGCCTCTATAATTAAAACAGTATAGTACTGGTACATGAATAGAAGAGAAACCAGTGTGATAGAACAGGAAAAGTCCAGAAAGAGACTCAAATACATTTGGCAGTTTAATATATGATAAAGTATATGGCTTCTCAAATTACTGGAGTTAAAGATGTACTTTTTAATAAATGGTGCTGGGACAACTCGATAGCCATTTTGATAAATAAAAAATTAGACATACACTAGAATAAACTCCAAATGGATCAGAGATCTAATCTAAAAGGAAAATTCATAACCATGCAAGTATTAAAAGAAATACTTTTACCAGAGTATTTTACCAGAGGTAAAATTACCAGAGGCAGTAAAAGTTGATAAATATGACTTCACAGTGAATTTTTTATGTATGACAAAAGGCACAATAAGGAAAGACAAAAGAGAAATAACATTCTAGGTGAACATATTTGCAACATATATCACAGGTAAATGGCTAAAATCACTAACATATAAAGAACTCCTGTAACTTAGGGATAGGGTGGGTGGGAAGGAGACCACAACATGCAATAGGGGCTGCCCTGGTGGCGCAGTGGTTGAGAGTCCGCCTGCTGATGCAGGGGACAAGGGTTCGTGCCCCGGTCTGGGAGGATCCCGCATGCCGCGGAGCGGCTGGGCCCGTGAGCCATGGCCGCTGAGCCTGCGCGTCTGGAGCCTGTGCTCTGCAACGGGAGAGGCCACAACAGTGAGAGGCGTGCGTACCACAAAAAAGAAAAGAGCATGCAATAGAAAAATGGATAAAGCATAATCAGAATTTACACACATACATTATATAAATCTATAGTAACATAAAATAGTTACACATACACACACACAGGATATAAATCTATAGTAACATGCCATTTATAGCCTATCAGGATGGCTAAAATTAAGAAATACGAGTACATATTCAATTTGTGAGGCTGCAGGAAACAAGCACTGTCTTATATTGTTGGTGGGAATATAAATTGTTACAGCTGTTGTGGAAGAGAATTTGGCAATATCCAATAAAACTCCATAATTACATTTCTAGGACTTCACCTTGAAGATACATCTCTGACAATAAACAAATATTTATTCACAGTATTATTCACTGCAGTATTATATGTGATTGTAAAATGTTGGAAACATCTTAAACGTCCATACATAAAAGAGTTCTTGAATAAACTGTAGTATATCCACATAATACAATACTATACAGCTTAAGGAAGATTTTTATGATTTGATACAAGATATTTCCAAGTGGTTTTCAAGATAAATTGTATGTTATAAAAAAGCAAAGTACAAAAATAAAGCAAAGTACAAAAGAGTATTTGCCATATGCTACATTTTTATAAAAAAGAAAATGAAATTAAAAATATATTTGAGCTTATTTTTATAAAAAGAAGCACCAGAAGGATTTCTCAGAAACAAATGGGACTGGCTGTTTACAAAGCCTTGCATGGAAATGCAGTGAAAAGGTTGGAGGATGTAACACTTCTTTGAGTATGTCTTTCTGTGTAGTTCTGACTTTTGAAATCATATATTCATATCAACAAAGATTGGGCAAACAAAAACCTTAAAAATAAAATATAAGAAGCAGCACATATAGGGTAGTTTATTGGAGTCAAATTTTCTTATGTTGGAGAAGGGAATTTACATAATACAGAAAGGAGTGAGATGAGATCAAACCCTGATATACTGGATTGGAAATGGCAGTTATCAGTGTTGAATACATGGTTTTTAATATAGATATGTAGATATAAAATATATATTTTTCTTAATTCTGTCCATTGACAAGGGGTAGCAGCAATGACACCCTAGTAGTAGCAGTGAGTACAGTTAGTGCCCAGACCTTATTTTCTAGACATTATTCTGCAGTAAAAGGAACACGGATGGGTTCCTTGGAGAAATGCCTAATTCCATGGCTAAGGCTGGGAATGAACCTGGGACATCTTGTGCCAGAAAGTGAGGAATAGTTTACCTAGTGATGGGTATTTGTTGGAAAGATGCAGGAGTGGGTTTGAAGGGCTTTCACTGGCCAGTGGCCAGTTCTGAAGTGACTGAAGCCTCAAATAATCATAGCAATGGATTATAACACACTGAATAAAATAAGAATACACCAGTCCATACTGATATAAATATACTAGTAAATAATAAATGAAGCAAAAGGAAAAACTCTCCCTTATAAAATAGAGTGATAAGTAATAAATGTAGAAGGAATGATAGAGTTAGAAAATTACCATTTGGCAACCATCATAGTAATAACTGATCCATGCAAGACTCCTCAATGGATGCTAAAACTAGTGGGTAAAAGTTTGATGAAAAACAGGATATTTACGGGACTTCCCTGGTGGTCCAGTGGTTAAGATGCTGCGCTCCCAATGCAGGGGGCCTGGGTTCGATCCTTGGTCAGGGAACAAGGTTCTGCATGCCATAACTAAGAGCCCGTATACTGCAAGTAAAAGAGCCTGCATACTGCAACTGAAGGTCCCACATGCTGCAACTGAAGATCCCACACTGAAGATCCTAAGTGCTGCAACTAAGACCTGGTGCAGCCAAATAACTAAATAAATATTTTAAAGAAAACCCTCAAACATGCTATTTACATGAGTCTCTAAGTATCTTTCCATAAGGTACATTTTGATTATAGTCTAGTAACTTTATAATGGAAAAACCTACCAAATACCACCCTAACCAAGTGATAAAAAGTAAAAGGTCACAATAATAGGACAAATTGATATATTGTGCCTCCTAAGTAACTTGTGTGGTATTCCTGCCAAAAATAATACCTTCAATCTAATCATTAGGAAATAATAGACAAACCCAAACTGAAGGACAGTCTACAAAATAATTAGCCTGCATCTTCAAAAAAGCTGTTGAGAGAGGGCAGACAGCAGAAGCAAGAAGAACTACAATCCTGCAGCCTGTGGAACAAAAACCACATTCACAGAAAGACAAGATGAAAAGGCAGAGGTCTGTGTACCAGATGAAGGAACAAGATAAAACCCCAGAAAAACAACTAAATGAAGTGGAGATAGGCAACCTTCCAGAAAAAGATTTCAGAATAATGATAGTGAAGATGATCCAGGACCTCGGAAAAAGAATTCAGACAAAGATCGAGAAGATGCAAGAAATGTTTAACAAAGACCTAGAAGAATTAAAGAACAGACAAACAGAGATGAACAATACAATAACTGAAATGAAAGCTACACTAGAAGGAATCAATAGGAGAATAACTGAGGCAGGAGAACGGATAAGTGACCTGGAAGACAGAATGGTGGAATTCACTGCTGCGGAACAGAATAAAGAAGAAAGAATGAAAAGAAATGAAAACAGCCTAAGAGACCTCTGGGACAACATTAAACGCAACAACATTCGCATTATAGGGGTCCCAGAAGGAGAAGAGATTGAGAAAGGACCCGAGAAAATATTTGAAGAGATTATAGTAGAAAACTTCCCTCACATGGGAAAGGAAATAGTAACCCAAGTCCAGGAAGCGCAGAGTCCCATACAGGATAAACCCAAGGAGAAACACACCGAGACATGTAGTAATCAAATTGGCAAAAATTAAAGACAAAGAAAAATTATTGAAAGCAGCAAGGGAAAAATGACAAATAACATACAAGGGAACTCCCATAAGGTTAACAGCTGATTTCTCATCAGAAACTCTACAAGCCAGAAGGGAGTGGCATGATATACTTAAAGTGATGAAAGGGAAGAACCTATAACCAAGATTACTCTACCCTGCAAGGTTCTCATTCAGATTCGATGGAGAAATCAAAAGCTTTACAGACAAGCAAAAGCTAAGAGAATTCAGCACCACCAAACCAGCTCTACAACAAATGCTCTACAACAAATGCTAAAGGGACTTCTCTTAGTGGGAAGCACAAGAGAAGAAAAGGACCTACAAAAACAAACCCAAAACAGTTAAGAAAATGGTCATAGAAACACACATATCGATAATTACCTTAAACGTGAATGGATTAAATGCTCCAACCAAAAGACACAGGCTGGCTGAATGGATACAAAAACAAGACCCACATATATGCTGTCTACAAGAGACCCACTTCAGACCTAGGGACACATACAGACTGTAAGTGAGGGGATGGAAAAAGATATTCCACGCAAATGGAAATCAAAAGAAAGCTGGAGTAGCAATACTCATATCAGATAAAATAGACTTTAAAATAAAGAATGTTGCAAGACACAAGGACACTACATAATGATCAAGGGATCAATCCAAGAAGAAGATATAACAATTATAAATATATATGCAACCAACACAGGAGCACCTCAATACATAAGGCAACTGCTAACAGCTCTAAAAGAGGAAATCGACAGTAACACAATAATAGTGGAGGACTTTAACATCTCACTTACACCAATGGACAGATCATCCAAAATGAAAATAAATAAGGAAGCAGAAGCTTTAAATGACACAATAGACCAGATAGATTTAATTGATATTTATAGGACATTCCATCCAAAAACAGCAGATTACTCTTTCTTCTCAAGTGTGCATGGAACATTCTCCACAGTAGATCACATCTTGGGTCACAAATCAAGCCTCAGTAAATTTAAGAAAATTGAAATCACATTAAGCATCTTTTCTGACCATAACGCTATGAAATTAGAAATGAATTACAGGGAAAAAACCGTTAAAAACAGAAACACATGGAGGCTAAACAATATGTTACTAAATAACCAAGAGATCACTGAAGAAATCAAAGAGGAAATCAGAAAATACCTAGAGACAAATTACAACGAAAACACGATAATCCAAAACCTATGGGATGCAGCAAAAGTAGTTCTAAGAGGGAAGTTTATTGCTATACACGCCTACCTCAAAAAACAAGAAAAATCTCAAATAAACAATCTAACCTTATACCTAAAGGAAGTAGAGAAAGGAGAACAAACAAAACTCAAACTTAGCAGAAGGAAAGAAAGCATAAAGATCAGAGTAGAAATAAATGAAATAGAAACAAAGAAAACAAGAGCAAGGATCAATAAAACTACAAGCTGGTTCTTTGAGAAGATAAACAAAATTGATAAACCATTAGCCAGACTCATCAAGAAAAAGAGGGAGAGGACTCAAAGCAATAAAATTAGAAATTAAAAAGGAGAAGTTACAACAGACACCACAGAAATACAAAGCATCATAAGTGACTACTACAAGCAACTCTATGCCAATAAAATGGACAACCTGGAAGAAATGGACAAATTCTTAGAAAGGTGTAACCTTCCAAACTGAACCAGGAAGAAATAGAAAATACGAACAGACAAATCACAAGTACTGAAATTGAAACTGATTAAAAATCTTCCAACAAAGAAAAGTCCAGGACCAGATGGCTTCACAGGTGAATTCTATCAAACATTTAGAGAAGCGCTGACACCCATCCTTCTCAAACTCTTCCAAAAAATTGCGGAGGAAGGAACACTCCCAAACTCATTCTGTGAGGCTACCATCACCCTGATACCAAAACCAGACAAAGATACTACAAAAAAAGAAAATTACAGACCAATATCACTGATGAATATAGATGTAGAAATCCTCAACAAAATACTAGCAAACAGAATCCAACAACACATTAAAAGGATCGTACACCATGATCAAGTGGGATTTATCCCAGGGATGCAAGGTTTCTTCAGTATAGGCAGTTCAATCAATGTGATACACCATATTAACAGATTGAAGAATAAAAACCATATGATCATCTCAATAGATGCAGAAAAAGCTTTTGACAAAATTCAACACCCATTTATGATGAAAACTTTTCAGAAAGTGGGCAGAGAGGCAACCTACCTCAACATAATAAAGGCCATATATGACACACCCACAGCAAACATCATTCTCAATGGTGAAAAACTGAAAGCATTTCCTCTAAGATCAGGAACAAGACAAGGATGTCTGCTCTCACCACTGTTATTCCACATAGTTTTGGAAGTTTTAGCCACAGCAATGAGAGAAGAAAAAGAAATAAAAGGAATCCAAATTGGAAAAGAAGAAGTAAAACTGTCACTGTTTGCAGATGACATGATACTATACATAGAGAACCCTAAAGATGCCACCAGAAAACTAGTAGAGCTCATCAATGAATCTGGTAAAGTTGCAGGATACAAAATTAATGCACAGAAATCTCTTGCATTCCTATACGCTAATGATGAAAAATCTGAAAGAGAAATTAAGGAAACACTGCAATTTACCATTGCAACAAAAAGAATAAAATACCTAGGAATAAACCTACCTAGGGGGCTTCCCGGGTGGTGCAGTGGTTGAGAGTCTGCCTGCCAATGCAGGGGACACGGGTTCATGCCTTGGTCCGGGAAAATCCCACATGCCACGGAGTGGCTGGGCCCGTGAGCCATGGCCGCTGAGCTTGCGCATCCAGAGTCTGTGCTCTGCAATGGGAGAGGCCACAACAGTGATAGGCCCGCGTACCGCAAAACAACAACAACAAAAAAAACCAAAAAACACCTACCTAGGGAGACAAAAGACCTGTATGCAGAAAACTGTAAGACACTGATGAAAGAAATTACAGATGATACAAACAGATGGAGAGATATACCATATTCTTGGATTGGGAGAATCAGTATTGTGAAAATGACTATACTACCCAAAGCAATCTACAGATTCAATGCAATCCCTATCAAAGTACTAATGGCATTTTTTATGGAACTAGAACAAAAAACTTAAAATTTGTATGGAGGCACAAAAGACCCCGAATAGCCAAAGCAGTCTTGAGGGAAAAAAACGGAGCTGGAGGTATCAGAGTCCCTGACTTCAGACCGTACTACAAAGCTACAGTAATCAAGATGATATGGTACTGGCACAAAAACAGAAACATAGGATTATTGGAACAAGATAGAAAACCCAAAGGTAAACTCACGCACCTATGGTCAACTAATCTATGACAAAGGAGGCAAGGATATACAATGGAGGAAAGAGAGTCTCTTCAATAAATGGTGCTGGGAAACCTGGACAGCTACATGTAAAAGAATGAAATTAGAACACTCCCTAATAGCATACACAGAATAAACTCAAAATGGATTAGAGACCTAAATCAACGACGGACACTCTAAAACTCTTAGAAGAAAACATAGGAAGAACACTCTTTGACATAATTCACAGCAAGATCTTTTTTGATCCACCTCCTAGAGTAATGGAAATAAAAACAAAAATAAACAAATGGGACCTATTGAAACTTAAAAGCTTTTGCAAAGCAAAGGAAACTACAAAAAAGATGAAAAGACAACCCTCAGAATGGAAGAAAATATTTGCAAATGAAGCAACAAAGGATTAATCTCCAAAATATATAAACAGCTCATGCAGCTCAATATTAAAAAAACAAACAACCCAATCTAAACATGGGCCGAAGACCTAAATAGACATTTCTCCAAAGAAGACATACAGATGACCAAGAATCACGTGAGAAGCTGCTTAACATTACTAATTATTAGAGAAATGCAAATCAAAACTATAATGAGGTATCACCTCACACGAGTTAGAATGGGCATCATCAGAAAATCTAGAAACAACAAATGCTGGAGAGGGTGTGATGAAAAGGGAACCCTCTTGCACTGTTGGTGAGAATGTAGATTGATACAGCCACTATGGAGAACAGTATGGAGGTTCCTTAAAAAACTAAAAATAAAATTACCATATGATCCAGCAATCCCACTACTGGGCATATACCCAGAGAAAACCATAATTCAAAAAGACACATGCACCCCAATGTCCATTGCAGCACTATTTACAATAGCCAGGTCATGGAAGCAAGCTAAATGCCCATGGACAGACAAATGGATAAAGAAGATGTGGTACGTATATGCAATGGAATATTTCTCAGCCATATAAAGGAACGAAATTGGGTCATTTGTTGAGACGTGGATGGATCTATTGACTGTCATACAGAGTGACGTAAGTCAGAAAGAGAAAAACAAATATCGTATATTAATGCATATATGTGGAACTTAGAAAAATGGTACAGATGAACCAGTTTGCAGGGCAGAAATTGAGACACAGATGTAGAGAACAAATGTATGGACATCAAGCCGGAAAAGCGGCGGGGTGGTGGTGTCATGAATTGGGAGGTTGGGATTGACATGTATACACTTATGTGTATAAAATGGGTGACTAATAAGAACCCTCTGTATAAAAAAATAAAATTCAAAAAAAAAAAGCTGTCGAGGTCATGAAAGAGAGCAAAGAAGACTAAAGAGACACGATAGCTGAATGTGGCACCTGGTCCTAACTAGAGCAGAGAAACATCTTTTAAAATATTTAAAAATTAAAGAGTTTTGCTACAAAGGAAATTATTATGATGTTAAAATATGAGTAAGGTTGGTATGGTAGATAATAGTATCGTATCAATGTTAATTTTGATAATTTTACTACGGTTATGTAAGAAGTATATTCTTTTTTTAAGAAAGAAAGTTTTTTGGGCTTCCCTGGTGGCGCAGTGGTTCAGAGTCCGCCTGCCGATGTATGGGACACGGGTTCGTGCCCCGGTCCGGGAGGACCCCGCATGTTGCAGAGCGGCTATGCCCATGAGCCATGGCTGCTGAGCCTGCGCGTTCGGAGCCTGTGCTCCGCAACGGGAGAGACCACAACAGTGAGAGGCCCGCGTACCGCAAAAAAAAAAACAACAAAAAAAAAAAGAAAGTTTTTTGGGGTAAAGTGGTTATTTGTTTGTTTTCTTAGGCAGTTTTATTGAGGTTTAATATATACAATATAGCATTCTCCAATTTTAAGTGAACAGTTCGATGAGTTTTTAGTAGAGTTATGTAGTTGTGTGGTGACCATCACAACCCACTTTTAGAACATTTTCATCACCCAAAATGATCCCTAATGACTGTTTGCAGGAATTCTTTGTACTATTTTTTCAGCTTTTTTCTGAACCTGAAATGATTTAAAATAAAAAAAAATTTTTTTTAAAGGAGCTCCTATGGGAGATCGACTTTCCAATAAAATCTACAAGCATATAACAAATTGTTTATTTTCATTCACATAGATAGGCCTCTTTTTTTAAACCATACTTTTCACCCATTTAAAGTGTACACTTCAGTGGGTTTTTGTATGTTACATTATTGTTTTTCTTTTTTAATTTAATTAAATTTACTTTTTTCTTGCTGCGCCATGTGGGTTGTGGGATCTTAGTTCCCCGACCAGGGATTGAACCCGGGCCACCACAGTGAACGCACTGAGTTCTACCCACTGGACCGTCAGGGAATTCCCTCATTATTGTTTTTTTAAAATGTAGGAAAATATACATAGTATGCAATTTGCTATTTTAACCATGTTTTAATTGAAATATTGTTGATTTACAATGTGTTAATTATTTTAACCGTTTTTAAGTGTACAATCTAGTGGCATTAAGTACATTTACAGTGTTTTGCAACCAGCACCACTATCCATTTCCAAAACTCTTTCATCACTCCAAACAGAAACTACCCATTAAGCAGTAGCTCCATTTTCCCTCTCCCCCCAACCCGTCCCTGTAACTTCTACTTTTATTTTTTAAATTGAACTATATAGTTGATGTATAATATTATGTAAGTCACAGGTGTACAGTATAGTGGTTCACAATTTTTAAAGGTTATACTCCATTTATAGTTATTGTAAAATATTGGCTGTATTCCCTGTGTTGTACAATATATCCTTGTAGCTTATTTTATACCTAATAGTTTGTACCTTTTAATCGCCTACACCTATTCTACTTTCTCTATGAATTGCCTATTCTAGATATTTCATATAATCAAAATCATACAATATTTGTCATTTTGTGTTTGGCTTATTACACTTAGCATAATGTTTTAAAGGTTCATCCATGTTGTAGCATGTGTCAGAACTTCATTCCTTTTTAAGGCTGCATAGTATTCCATTGGATGTATATGCCACATTTTGTTTATCCATTCATCTGTTAGTTGACACTTGGGTTGTTTCCAACTTTTGGCTATTGTGAATAATGCTGCAGTGAATATTGGTGTACAGATTTCTTTTTGAATCCCATTTCTCTTGGGTATATACCTGAGAATGGAATTGCTGGGTTAAATACCAAACTGTTCTCTATAGCATCCAAACTATTTTACATTTCCACTAGCAGTGTTTGAGGGCTCTAATTTCTCCACATCTTTGCCAACACTGTTATTTTCTGCTGCTGCTGCTTTTTTTTTTTTTTTTTTTTTTTTTTTTATAAAATAGCTAATCTAGTAGGTGTGAAGTGGTCTCTCCTTGTGCATGTGATTTCCATTTTCCTGACTAAGGATGTTGGCATTTCTTTTCATGTGCGTATTGACCATTTGTATATCTTCTTCGGAGAAATGTCTATTGAAATCCTTTACCCATTTTAAATGGGGTTGTTTGTCTTTATGTTGAGGCTAGGCCTGTTTTAATAGTGATTGAGTTATGTCTTTCTTTTTCTTTAAGAAATACATACTTCAATTATTTCAGTATTTCCTTTAAAAAATTGACTCAAAGAACCTTATTCAGTACCATTTGGTTAAAAAAAAGCCAACACTTTTTCAACATTTTTTTCTCTCTCAGTCTGAAAAAGAAGGCAGATATAAAGGAATTGAGAGTCTAGTCTTGATTTAATTTTATTTTTTGGCTGCTCCATGTGGCGTGCAAGATCTTAGTTCCTGACCAGGGATAGAACCCGTGCCCCCTGCATTGGAAGCACGGAGTCTTAACCACTGGACCGACGGGGAAGTCCTTGATTTAATTTTGGAATGAAAGTTTTAACTAAGCATCATCCTCTTTTTCCCTCACTGTTGTAAGTAGCATGTGGAACTGGAGTGATAAGTTATTTATTATTTTTAAATTATCATGTTACGCACCCTTGTAGGCATAGAAATATGTAGGTATGAATTGACACAATACTTCTAAGTAAGTGCTTGTCCATAAGTTTCAAGAACTTTAAAAGTTCATGTTGTTTAACCTAGTACTTCTTGTCCTAAGAATCTATTCTAATAAAAGTATCCTTCCCTGTGGCGCAGTGGTTAAGACTCTGAGCTCCCAATGCAGGGGGCCAAGGTTCAATCCCTGGCCAGGGAACTAGATCCCACATGCATGCTGCAACTAAGGAGCCCATCTGCTGCAACTAAGACCTGGGGCAACTAAATAAATAAATGAATATTAACAAAAAAAAGAAAGAAAGAAAGCTAAAATACTCCTTAAATCACCATCCAGTCTATAGGTAATCACTGTTACCATTCAGTGTGCGTCTTTCAGATTTTTATTATGTGTGTATGTATATAGCAATAGAAATATATAGCTTACTGTTGCATGAGTGTTTCATATAAATGGTAATGTTACCAAGTCCAAAGTCATTCTGCTGGCTGCATGTCAGGCTAGTAAATCAGGAGATAAGGTGTTGGGGCAAGGAAGATGGTGGACTAATGTCATAGAGAACTGTCTTAACCAAGTCAGAATTCAGGCTTCATTTATACTAAAAGGGAAGGGGCTGTGCTTGGTTGTTGCAGACTTCTTGGTGTAGGAATCCTTTGTTCTTGCAGCTGTCCTCGTAGGTCAGATGTTCCTGTAAACAAGACAAATGTTATGCTCTGTTCTGTAACTTTTTATCTTCTGTATGAATGGAAAAGTGTCATACCCTTAAAGGTCAGAGTCTTGAGAATGGGCTGTCCTCTATATTTCAGGCTATAGGGAACATTCTAAACTTGAAGCAAAAGCAATAGAATACAAAGGTTAAAGTGAAAGAAACAGATCCAATATGGAGTCAGATTTGTTTTTTCCTGTTACAGTAACATATATTTTGCTAGATTGGTGTATCTTGGAGGACTTTCCATGTCTAGGTAAAGATCACTTCATTATTTTTAAATATAATATTCCATAGTATGGATATATTGCAGTTTCTTCTCTTTTTGATAGCACGTAAGTTGTTTCTAATTTTTCACCACTATTTGCTGTAATGGACATTCTTGTACGTGAGTCATTGTGAATTGTGGGGGGGAAAATGCACATTTTAAACTTTAATAATTCTACCAAGTTACTCTCCAAACTGGCTATTTATGTTCTTATCCTTAATATGTAGTACCCAAAGCATTTCTCTCTATATTATTTTTTATTATGTTTACAATAAAAGTAAGAAATATGGAGTACAGTATTGTATGAAGGATGTGTTCATCTTTTTCAGACTTTGTTTTAGCTGAGTTGCTTTCAACACTAAATAACAGAAAGTCCAACTCAAAGTGCCTTAAACAATAAGGAAATGTATTGGTTTATGTAAGATGAAGTCCAGAATTAGAGTGGGCTCCAGGGCTGGTCAAGCAATTCAGTGATATATATGAGGGCCTGAGTTCTTTTTGCCTTTCCACTTTGTTGCCCGGTGTCTGCCTTTTCCTGAATTATAGCTGCCAGTGGCATTCAGGCTCCATTTTTCCAGTGCCAGCTGTATGGTCTGGCTTCTCATGGTTCTCTTTTAAAAATAAGAAAGACTTTTCCCAGAACCTCCTAAGAATACTTTTTTATTGGGCTAAATTGATAGGGGCTGCCAGTCATTGGACAAGGGATATAGGATTACCAGTAATCAGTTTGATTTAATCAACTGATAAGGAGTGGATTTTGAGGAGTCAAGGATAATCATTACTGTTTGCAGAGCACAGGCAGTCAGATAAGTAAGTGATGTAAATATTGTAAGGATACAGGTGCAAATGAGAATGCACAGGAAACTGTCAGACAGTCCCCCCTCCCCCACAGTGTTGTTTCAGGAATCAGCAGCCATTCTAGCTCGCTTGTTTCCATCATCATATGCTCCATCTCTGTTTTATTTCTTTGTGGTTATTCTGACTCTGCTTGTAGTACTGCTACTGATTACTTCTCTTTTACTTCCCTATGCCTCTTATATTGTACAGGTATGTGAATTGGTTGACTCTGAAGAATAGGGTAACAGAAAAGAGTTTGTTTTGTATAAAACTTTGTTTAATATTAGTAATTCCTCTTGAATTCTGATGTTAAATTGGGCTTCCAATTAAGATGGTGCAGTAAACTCATGGTGCAGTAAACTGGTCATTCCTGCTCCAGTTACAGAACAATAATGAGTAAAATGTGAACAGAAAAAACCCAAGATACAGCCAGCCTGAAGGAAAATTGTCTTTAGGGAAAAAGATGACAGAAAAGGAAAGGATAATGGTCTTTATTTTTAAATATAAGTTTATGATTTTCTGATGAGAAAATCAATATAAGCTTATAGAAATTTGGAAAATATAGGGAAGTGTAAAGTAAACAGGAAAAAAATCAGCCTTAAGGGTTAATGAACTTTGACAAAGTGAAAATCAAAGTAGTATTTTAAACAAAAAGCTTCCCCATTTCACTGTGAAATCCTTAGATGTCTCACAGATGGCCAATAGGTACATGCAAAGACATTCATCATTGCTAATTATTGGAGAAATGCAAATCAAAACTACAATGAGGTACCACCTTACACTGGTCAGAATTGCCATCATTAAAAAGTCTACAAATAGTAAATCCTGGAGAGGGTGTGGAGAAAAGGGAACCCTCTTATACTGTTGGTGGGAATGTAAATTGGTGCAGCCACTATGGAAAACAGTATGGAGGTTCCTCAAAAAACTAAAAATAGAGTTGCCATATAATCTAGCAATTCCACTTCTGGACATATACTCAAACAAAACTCTGATTCAAAAAGATACATGCACCCCTATGTTCATAGCAGCACTATTTACAATAGCCAAGACATTGAAAGAACCTAAATGTCCATCAACAGATGACTGGATAAAGAAGATGTCGTATATGTATAATACACAATGGAATATTACCCAGCCATTAAAAGAATGAAATAAAGCCATTTGTAGCAACATGGATGGACCTAGAGATTATCATACTAAGTGAAGTAAGTCAGAAAGAGAAAGACATACTATATGATGTCACTTATATGTGGAATCTAAAATGTGACAGAAATGAACCTATCTACAAAGCAGAAACAGACTCACAGACATAGAGAACAGACTTGTGGTTGCCAAGGGGGAGGAGGTGGGGGAGGGAAGTATTGGGAGTTTGGAACTAGCAGATGCAAACTATTGTATATAGGATGGATAAACAACAAGGTCTTACTGTATGACACAGGGAACTGTATTCAGTATCCTGTGATAAATCATAATGGAAAAGAATATAAAAATATATATATGTATAAATTACTGAGTCACTTTGCTGTACAGCAGAAATTAATACAACATTGTAAATCAACCATACTTCAATAAAATTAAAAAAAATCCTTAGATGTCTTTTTAATTTGTAGTTCAGATTTTCTCAACCTTGGCACTGTTGACATTTTGGGCAAGGTAACTGTTGTGGGAGCTGTCCTGTATATTGTAGGATGTTAACGGCATCCTTCACTTCTACCTAGTAGATGTTAGTAGCACACCCAGTTGTGACAACCAAAAATGTCTCCAGATATTGCCAGGTGTTCCCTGGGGGTACAAAATTGTTCCTGATTGAGAACCACTGCTGTGGTTAAGTAGTATGATACTTCAAAGTAGAAGGTAGGAAGTTGGTAAGTTTAATGTGAGGAATTCACACAGAAGTTGGATTAGCAGGCAGAGAGACTTTATTTGAACAAGCAGCAGTCGTGGCATTTTGACTGAGAAGTTCTGAGTCTAGGTTTGGATGTTGTCGCCCATCCTGCCCCCTTCCCTCCTCAGCTTGAGAGGTCCATATCCTAGCTTGACTCTAGTCTTGAGGGTAGTGAGTGCCAGCTGTGGAAGGGATAAACAACTTTCTATTTGGGATTTTTGTCCAAATATATTAGGACTTTTTCAAGAACAAGCAATTTATTTGGAAATGTTTATCAGAATTACTTGATGCTTCTGAGAAAATAATACCTTACACGGGGCTACTTAAGTCCTCTTCATTTTTCCTCATGATATGACCTCAGATAACTTTCTTCTGGCTTTCAATTGAGGACCTTATCCATAATTGAGGTGAGTCAATTGATTTACTTCATGGGCATATTTCCTTCTTTAAAGGAGTCTTCATTGAAGACCTTATCCATTTTGGGGTGGCTATATAGCCCAGAATGAGTTTTATCTACAACCTGAGACAGTATTTACTATGTGATAAATTTAATCTCAGCTTGTGGTTTGTTTTCAGAGTATTTTTTTAAATGTATTTATTTTTGGCTCTGTTGGGTCTTCATTGCTGTGCGCGGGCTTTCTCTAGTGGCAGAGAGCGGGGACTACTCTTTGTTGCAGTGCATGGGCTTCTCATTTTGGTGGCTTCTCTTGTTGCGGAGCATGGGCTCTAGGCGTGTGGGCTTCAGTAGTTGTGGCATGCGGGCTCAGTAGTTGTGGCTCACGGGCTCTAGAGCACAGGCTCAGTAGTTGTGGTGCACAGGCTTAGTTTCTCCGCGGCATGTGGGATCTTCCTGGACCAGGGCTCGAACCTGTGTCCCCTGCATTGGCAGGCAGATTCTTTTCTTTCTTTTTTTTTTTTTTGTGGTACGCGGGCCTCTCACTTTTGTGGCCTCTCCCGTTGCGGAGCACAGGCTCCGGACGCACAGGCTCAGCGGCCATGGCTCATGGGCCCAGCCGCTCCGCGGCATGTGGGATCTTCCCAGTCCGGGGCACGAACCCGTGTCCCTTGCATCGGCAGGCGGACTCTCAACCACTGCACCACCAGGGAAGCCCTAGCAGGCAGATTCTTAACCTGCGCCGCCAGGAAAGTCCCCAGAGTATTTTTTAATAGAAGATTCTTTTTTAAATTGTGGCAAAATATACATAAAATTTACTTCTTAAACCATTTAAAAGTACAATTCAGTGGCATTAATTACGTTCACCATGTTGTACAACCATCACCACTATCTATCTACAAAACTTTTCCAGCACCCCAAACAAATTCTGTGCCCATTAAATAATAACTCCCCATTTCCCCTCCCCTCTAACCTCTGGTAACCTCTATTCTGCTTTCTGTCTCTATGAATTTGCCTATTCTGGATGTTTCATATATGCAGAATCATACAGTATTTATCCTTTTGTGTCTGACTTATTTCACTTAGCATAATATTTTCAAGGTTTATCCGTGTTATAGCATGTTAGACAGAATTTCATTCCTTTTTAAGGCTGAATAATATTCCGTTGTATGTATATGCAGTACATATTTTGTGTATCCATTCATCTGTTGATGGACATATGGGTTGTTTCAGCCTTTTGGCTCTTGTCATCACTGCTGTGAACGTTGGTGTATAAATACCTGTTTGAGTACCTGCTTTCTTTTTTTTTTTAATAGGACTTCAGCTTTTTATTGAATAAGTTACAAAAGAGATTTAGTCAAAAAGCTCATGTTGTCATTGGACTCCTCATGTTCTTCTTTCTTTGCCTTCCACTTTCTTCTTAGCTGGAGAGCAGTGGTGGAGGTGGTGGGACCTCCTGCTGGGGCAGGTCCACCAGCCCCTACATTGCAGATGAGGCTTCCCAGGTTGGTGATGGCCAGAGCCTTTGCAAACAAGCCTTGCCAGAAGGTTTCAGCATTTACATTGGCTGCTTTAATGAGAACATTGATCTATCCTCTGTGACTGTCACCTATTGTAGTGCAGAATGAGGCCAAGTAGGTGAAGGTGAAAGTGCCCAGCTGGCGGCTGCCGGGCTCGGTGCTATTCAGGGCCTCACCCCAGTGTGGCCTTAGCTTCTTTGGAAGCATCTTAGCAGCAACTGTAGAAAGAGGCTCTCTGCTTTCAGCTCTTTTGGGTATACGCTCAGAAGTGGAATTGCTGGTTCATGTGGTAATTGTTTGATTTTTTTTTTTTTTTTTTTGAGGAACAGTGTTAACTTTTAATTTAAATAAAAAATTAAATTTAACTTTTATTTTTTTCCCAATGCTAGTAAGATCTACAAACCTTAAGTGCCCAACTTTTGAATTTTGATAACTATATGTACTTATGTAATCATCACTCAGGTCGAGTTAACCATTTTTGTCACCCAGAAAGTTTCCTTCAGTTCTGTCCTAGAGGGAACCATTGTTCTGATTTCTGTCCCTGAAAGTTAATTTTGTCTGTGCTTGAACTTCCTGCCGTGCAGTCATAGAGTATGTACTATTTAGCTTTTGGCATCTTTTACTCAGCATAGTGTTTATGAGATTCATCCATGTTGAGATATATATATATATATATATATATATATCAGTAGTTCTTTTATTTTTTGAAAGTGCTGTCTAGTATTCTGTTGTAAGACTATACCACAATTTGTTTATCCATTTTCCTGTTGATGAACATTTGTGTTTCCAGTTTTCGACAGTTATGTAAAAGCCTTTATGAACACTTATACATCTTTTTGTGGGTGTGGGGCATGTGTTTCCATTTTTGTGTAAGGCAAGTACCTAGGGAGTGGAATTGCTGGGTCATATGTAAAGTGTATGTTTTAACTTTATAAGAGATTGCAAACTGTTTTCCAAAGTGGTTGTACTATTTTACTCTCCCACCAGCAATTATGAGAGTTCTGCTTGCTGTAAATTCAAACCAGCATTTGATACTGTCCATCTTTTTCGTATTAGACATGATGGTGGGTATGTTGTATCTTATTGTGACTTTAATTTGCATTATCCTGATGACTAGTGATGTTGGACAACTTTTCATGTACTTATTGGTCACTCATTTCTTTTGTGAAGGAAACGTTTAAGTCTTTTGCTTATTTAAAATTGGGTTGTTTGTTTTCTGATTATTGATTTGTAAGAATTCTTTAATATATTTGGGGTCCAAGCCCTTTGCCTATTATATGTATTGTGAATTTTGTCTCCACCCCTCAGCCTGTGTCTTACCTTTTCACTTCCTTAATGTATCTTTTGCTGATAAGTTTTAATTTTTTATTTATTTATTTTTGGCTGCGTTGAGTCTTTGTTGCTGCACGCGGACTTTCTCCAGTTGCCGGGAGCAGGGGCCACTCCTCGTTGTGGTGCGTGGGCCTCTCACTGTGATGGCCTCTCCTGTTGCAGAGCACGGGCTCCAGGAGCGTGGGCTTCAGTAGTCGTGGCATATGGGCTCAGTAGTTGTGGCTCGCGGGCTGCAGAGCACAGGTTCAGCAATTGTGGCGCATGGGCTCAGTCGCTCCGTGGCACGTGGGATCCCCCTGGACCAGGGTTCGAACCTGCATCCCCCGCATTGTCAGGTGGACTCTCAACCACTGTGCCACCAGGGAAGTCCCCAGAAGTTTTAATTTTGATAGAAGCCTGATTTATTAATTTTTTTCCTTTATGGTTAATGCATTTTGTGTCTTGCCTAGGAAGTCTTGACCCTTACCCGCAGACTGAGTTGTATGTCCCCCCCATCTCTTCTGCATTGGTATTGCAGAAATTAAATTCTTTTAAAAAATAAATTTATTTATTTATTTTTGGCTGTGTTGGGTCTTCGTTGCGGCGAGCCTGGGCTACTCTTCATTGCGGTGCACAGGCTTCTCATTGCTGTGGCTTTTCTTGTTGTGGAGCATGGGCTCTAGGCACATGGGCTTCAGTAGTTGTGGCACGTGGGCTCTAGAGCGCAGGCTCTGTAGTTGTGGCACACGGGCTTAGTTTCTCCGTGGCATGTGGGATCTTCCCGGACCAGGGCTCGAACCCATCTCCCCTGCTTTGGCAGGCAGATTCTTAACCACTGTGCCACCGGGGAAGTCCTGCAGAAATTAATTTTTTTGGTTGAGGAGGTGTTTAGTTTGATTCTTGACACTTTTTTATTGCCATATGCCATACATACGGAAAAGTGCATAAATTATAATTGTACAGCTCAGTAAAGTTTTACGAACTGAACATATTCAGGTACTAATGATCCTGATTAAGTTATAGAACGTCATCAGCATCCCAGAGGCCTCCATTATGCCCCCTACCAGTCATTAACCACTCCTCTCAAACGTGGTTACTTGTATCTAACGTCTACCATGTAGATCAGTTTTGCCTGCTTTTCAACTTAATATAAATGGATGGAATCATTCAGTATGTACTTTTCAATATCTGGCTTCTTTGCTCAAAATTATCTTTGTGGTATTCTTCTGTATTGTTGCATGTAGTAGTGGCTGTTTTTTTTTCATTATAATCTAGTATTATCAATACATTGTGGAGTGATACTCCAGTTTGTTCATTTTACTCTGAATAAACATTTGGGATACTTTGTGAGATGGTATACATAATGCCACCATGAAGTATCAATATATGCCACCATGAAGTATCAATATATGTTTTTTGGGTACACATGCACCTAGGAGCAGGATTGCTGGGTCACTGGAAAGGATGTACTTAGGTTCAGTAGATATAAGCAAACAGTTTCCAAATATGTTTAATATAATCCCCTTTGTGTACATGTGCACATATACATTTGCCCATATGCTTATATAGGCATGGAAATTCCTTAGAAAATACTAACTATTCACCTCTAGTGAGGAGGAGGAATGGAGAGAGTCTTTAATACTCTATGTGTCCTTTCAGTTTTGTCTTACCATAAGTACGTATTTAAAAAAAAACAAAACCCAACCAATTTTTTCAAAAATTTGAAAATCTTGCTACCTTAATACATTAAAAGTCCTGTTTTGCTTTTTTTTTCATAAATTTATTTTATTTATTTATTTATTTTTGGCTGCATTGGGTGTTGGTTGCTGCCCGTGGACTTTCTCTAGTTGCAGTGGGCAGGGACTACTCTTCGTTGCGGTGCACGGGCTTCTCATTGCGGTGGCTTCTCTTTTTGCGGAGCATGGGCTCTAGGCGCACGGGCTTCAGTAGTTGTGGCTTGTGGGCTCTAGAGCGCAGACTCAGTAGTTGTGCATGGGCTTAGTTTCTCTGTGGCATGTGGGATCTTCCCGGACCAGGGCTCGAACCCGTGTCCCCTGCATTGGCAGGCGGATTCTTAACCACTGAGCCACCAGGGAAAGCCTGCTTTTTTTAATAATAGAAAAACTTTAAAATCATTATTAATTTTGTGTTGCTAAGTTATGTCTAGTTGATAGCCCAGACACTTATATTTTAAAATTAGAAAGTCATTTACAATTGGGGCAGAAACTTGGTATAGTTTAACGAGTAACTTTGGGGACCTGGGCTATAGTCCTGCCTCTTTCATTAATTAGTTGTTGAGTATGGGCAAATCACTTAACCTCTGGAGTCTTAGTTTCCTCATCTGCAATGTTGGAATAGTCCCTGAATTGCATGACTCACTAGCCTCATGGGAACATTCAGTGTTATAATAGGGGAGAATACACTTTGATATAGATATATATCAAATACATATATATATAAATTACATATCAATATTATATAATTATAGATATAAGTAAATCATATAAATATATAAAAATATATATAAATACACATGGGGGATACACACACCCATGCACCCCTAAGAAGGATAAAATATAATTAAGTTTTGATTTGAGAAAGGAAAATAAAATGATCTAGGGTATGTAGTAAAACCATAATTGATCTTTTATATGACCTTTTCCTTCCTTCCTCATCCCATTTTAAGCTCATGAGAAGCAAACAAGTTGAATAGGTAGCAGTTTAATATTTTTTTAAAAAGTTATTTTCTAACGTGAATCCTTGGGTGACTCCTGATTCAGTCCAGTTGCCTCCTCCTCCTCCATCACCATCTATGTTCCTGAGCAGAGTTGGTATTTCTGCTGATCCTGGGCCTGTTTGCCCTCAGATCCATTCCTCACCCTTCCCTTCTCCGCTGAGTATTGTGAGCAGCTGACCCTTGTGGGCTTCATTCCTTCCCAGGCTCTGGTGTCAGCAGTTTCTGGCTGGGTTAGCAAGTGAGAGGAACTGGCAAAAGATTGGAGGGTAGGAAGTAGGAGAAGCCAGGGCTTTCCCCTCTTTCTCTCTGCTTTGGAAAGTTGGAGGAGTGGGGTGGTTTCTGGAAGCGTCTCTTTTGTTGCTTCTGCCAGTCAGGCCATTCTGTTTTCAGCTTCCTCCAGGTAACTTCAGCCTTGGAAACTGGTAGCAATACATTCCCTCCCTTTTTCCTTCAGCCTAGAGGTGGTAGTGACTTGTTCCCATGCTAACCTCTGATTTGCATCACTGTTCCCTTTTGGACCTCTCATTTCTTCCCTCACCTGTTCACTGCATTGAAGTCCTTCTGTTCTACATCAAGTGGTTTCTGGGTTTCCTTGTTAGATAGACCCTGTCTGATACAGAGCTCAAATCAATACTAATAAAAATGTCTTCCATTTACACTCTTTTCAAGATTTGTTATATCTTTTGATGTCTCAAATAATATATTGAGGTAGAAAAGTGTTATAATTCCTATTATAACATGAGGAAATTAACATTTTATTGAATGATCACTTTCAGATTTTCCAGTGAAAATTATAGGCATGAAAATGGAGGCCCAGAGACTCAAATAACTTGCTCTAAGTCCCATAGAAGTCTGGTACTGAATCAAGATTGGACTTCTACATATAAAAATTTGATGTGCTGCCTGTCTTCTGGTCCTGAAGAGATCCTTTACCAAAGAAGAGTTCATTTACAATGTACTTACAAAAAGCCTTAGTCATTTTAGAAAATTTTTCAACTAAAAATTCAAAGCACAATAATTTTCTGCTCAACATTAATATATCCAGGATGCTTTTCACTACCATTAATCAGTTTTATGTAAAGTTTTGAGTTTTGGTTATTTCTATGAGAATTTCACACCTAAGGCAAATTACAAGGCAGAAGAATTCTTGTGATGTCATGTTTGTTCAGTTATAGAATTGTTTAAGATAGGTCTTGTGCATCCTTATCGAGGAGGAAAGAAAGAGGTGAAAAGAGTGGAATGGGGGCAGGAGAAGAGAAGGGCAAGGGAATATTGTTGCCAGGTTGCCAGCCTTCTGCCCCCACTGCCTTGGTGATGACTGAAAGGCTTTACCTTGTCTTCATCTCATCAGCTGGCCACCTGACGTCCATGGTAATACGGACTCCTACTAAAGTGTAACATGGGAGATGACCACCTTGCTCTGCTGTAAAACAGAGAAGGCTCTACTTTGCACTTACATGCCTATCTTTTTTAGAGGACCTTTCAGATAGGTAATTCTCATAATACTTGTGAAAGCATATAAGAACCAGTATCAGCATCCCTGTTTGTAGGGGGGAATTGGAGTGAGCAATGATTTGGAATACAAGAAATTCAACTCACACATTTACAGGTAAAATTCTAAGTGTAAATTCAGAGTTCATAGGGATTTATGTGGTATCCAGAACTTGCTCATTTTGGAAAATAACTAATAATAATGATGATAAAAATAACAGCAACAACAGTTAACACTTCTTTAGGGGTTAGCGTGTACCAGACACTACTTGAACCTCTTTATATGTATTGTCATTCAATCTTCACATCTCTGTGGGGTATTTTATCCCCTGACTCTCCTATTTAAATGTGAGAAGAATATCACTAATAATGGAGATTTTATTATCATCTATCCCTTCTGCCAGCACTCTCCGAACCTGCACCCCCCACCCCTGCCCTGATTATAAGCTCCCTGAAAGCTTATTACCAGTTTTGTTTGTTGTTGTATCCCCAGTGCCTGGCATGTGGTTGGTACTCAGTGAATATTTATTGAATGAATGAATGAGTCTCTATTTTATAGATGAGGAAACTAAATTTCCCAAGACTACACAGTTAATAGGACAGTTATGGGGCACTGAAATGATTTATAAAGTCTTTGATGAGCCTAAAGTTCTTTTAGCTTTTAGACAAACTGTATCGTCAGGAGTGTGAAATGGCTGTTAGGCACTTGAATTTGGTGGTGCTTTCCCTTCTTCTCATCCCTAGTACTCCATTTCATGAGCCTCTGGGCCCTTGAGATACCTTACAAATTGAACATTTTTTTCCTCCGTTCTTCACCCATGGAACACAAAAAATGCCTCATCTTTTATTATAAGATTGTAATAGACAAGACTCAAATTTGCATTTTATAAATTTTCTTTTAGGTTGTGGAAGCAATGATACTAAGTGATATTGTAAACTCAAAGGATTCAGTTGTCTCCTTCCCTTTACAGCAGGGGTCCCCAACCCTTGGGCCATGGACCGGTAATGGTCCATGGCCCATTAGGAACTGGGCCTCGCAGCCTGTGGTTAGCCGTGGGCGAGCGAGCGAAACTTCATCTGTATTTACAGCCACTCCCCATCACTTGCATTACCACCTGAGCTCCGCCTCCTGTCAGATCAGCGGCAGCATTAGATTCTCATGGAAGTGGGAACCGCACTGTGAACTGCGCATGTGAGGGATCTAGGCTGCGCGCTCCTTATGAGAATCTAATGCCTGGTGATGATCTGAGGTGGAGCTGAGACGGTGATGCTAGTGGCTGCAAATACAGATTATCATGAGCAGAGAGGTTTGACTGCACAGAGACCATAATAAATCAGTTGCTTGCAGACTCATATCAAAACCCTATCAGTGAGTGGCAAGTGAAAACAACAAGCTCAGGGCTCCCACTGATTTCTGCATTATGGCAAGTTGTATGATTATTTCATTATGTATTACAGTGTAGTAATAATAGAAATAAAGTGCACAGTAAATGTAATGCGCTTGAATCATCCCAAAACGATCCCCCACCCCATCCCCTTGGTCTCTGGAAAAATTGTCTTCCATGAAACTGGTCCCTGGTGCCAAAAAGGTTGGGGACTGCTGCTTTAGAAGGTAGGTAACATTGAGGTAGGCCATACAATTGAGACTTGATCCAAGATTACATGCACACCCACTCACATCCGTCTTGTTGTTGTTTTTTTAAAAAATATTTAGTTATTTAATTTTGGCTGTGCCGGGTTTTAGTTGCGACATGTGGAATCTTTGCAGCATGTGGGATCTTTTAGTTGCAGTATGTGGGATCTTTAGTTGCGGCATGTGGACTCTTAGTTGAGGCATGCATGCAGGATCTAGTTCCCTGACCAGGGATCGAACCCGGGCCCCCTGCATTGGGAGCGTGGAGTCTTACCCACTGGACCACCGGGGGAAGTCCCTCACATCCATCTTTAAGCTTGGTGATTTGTGTGATCTTTAGTAGGAAATTTAATTCTGGAAGTGGTTAGTTAGGCAAAACATGAACGGCTAATATCTGATGATTGTTGGGGCTTGGGAGAAGAGAAGGAAGGAGACAAAAGTCATTGAAGAATCTCACATAGGCCCTTGCTGACTAGAAGAAGGGTGGTCTCAGTCAGAGAATGTGGGTAATCAGAAGATGAAGAGTTAGTTGCTTAACATTTTATCTTTTTTTTCTTTCTTCCGGTATATAAAATCATATCCATACTTCCTGTCATAATTTCACTTCACAGATTCTGTTGCTGTTCCCTATTCTTGGGAAAGAGTAAGCAGCATTCTTAATTTTTGTGTTCCTGCAATGTTAATTCTGGGTCACAGTAAGCTTTTTTTCCTTCCCGTCATACTATGGACATATAAGTCTTGGGTTTTCCATCGATATATCACCTAAGGTTCTGGAACAGAGCGATTACAAATGATTACAAATCATTTCCCTTTCTTCCTCTGCTATACCCTTCCTTTTACATTTTAAAAAATCAGGGAAGTACCCTGGTGGTCCAGTGGTTAAGACTCCGCGCTGCCACTGCAGGGGGTGCAGGTTCCATCTCTGGTCGGGGACTAAGATCCAGCATGTTGCGTGGTGTGGCCAACAAAAAACAACAAAAAGAAAATGATCATTAAAACAGAACAAAACAAAACAGGGATTACCTCAAGCATGTATTAAAATGCATAAAAAATACAAACACCTATGTACTTACAGGCCAGATTTAATAAATAAATACACTTGGCCATGTATACTTTAGAGCTTTTAACTTTTTTGATAAATAAAGCATTTACCAGTTGAAATCTCCTTTTTATTGCTTCCTAATTCTACTCTTCCCTCTTCCTTACTTGAGGTCACCACTGTTCTGAGGTTGGTGTGAATACTTGGCCTCCTTTTTACCATAGAAAAATAATTTCTTAATGAATTTTTACCTGTATTTTAATTGAATTCAAAGAGATAGTAACTCAGGGTTTCTGTATCATGAATCGTTTTCAGTGGCTCAAATATTTTTCTCCTTGTTGACTTCTCATTCCTGGGCAACAGTATAATGTTTCACATTTGAGCTATTGCTAAGACTGTATTTAGCTATTTTTGGTCCTATGATCTATCAGATGTGATATTAACTATGGTATGTATATTTTGTTAGTAACACTCCTGAAATATCCTTTGGAAAGTCATATTATTCACGTTCTAAAACCAAGGAGAGAGAGAGGAAAAGAGGGAAAGAATGATTCTGTTTTTCTCTTCAGGCAAGTTATCAGTTGAGAAACTGACATTATAAATGACCAAAACTGAACAGAAGTATATATTCAATGTGTAATAGTAGGACAAGTATCTCTTAATTTAATAATCCACACATTTTTGATGCACTGTATTCTTATGATCAGCAGCATGAAGAATTTAACGTGATATTACAGTATGCCTGTGGTTAGTTGAGGACAGTGCTCAAGGAGAAAACCTAACAATGACTGTGTTGTTTGTTTTGTCAAAATATGCTACCCAGCTCCAGAGTTTCCTATTTTGGAGAAGCAGAACTGGTTGATACATCTCCACTATATCCGGAAGGATTATGAAGCATGCAAGGTGAGAGGCCAATGATAGAAAACGTGAGAGGCAGGCTTTGGTTAGGCAACTAACTGTGTCTGTCACTCAGAGTTTGTGTGACAGTTTAGCTCTCACTAAAAATGTATGAAATCTCATTTCTCTGCATTTTGTGTATTGGTTAGCTTTTGCTATGATAATGGTGCTTAAGAAGCAACCTCAAAATGTCAGTGGCCTCTAACAACAGATACTTATTACTACCCATGGGCCTTCAGATTGGCTGTAGGTTGGCTGGGTTTGACCACAGGCTGTGGGTCAGGTTAAAGTGTGCTCCATGTGTCTTCTCATTTCAAGATCAGGCTGAAGGAGCAGCCACTCTCTGGGACTTGTTGGTCTCATGGTGGAGAGCAGATGTTCAATATGGCATAGTGTTTAACGTTTGATCTCTGGATAGGTGAAAAATGGTATTTCATTGAGTTTTATAATTCTCTTACTGTGGTGAGCTTGGTCCTTTATATATTTTAAAACCATTTGTATTTTCTCTAAACTGTATCTTTGGTAACTTACTATGTACATTACATACTTGCTGGCAGAGAATAGTATCATCATGCAAAATATATCCCTGGTATTCTCGGTTTTTGGCATTCGGAGCTTTGTAATGCTTTTAAGGTTGTAGTTTTTATACCTGTGACATTTGTACCTATGACAATGTAAAGAACTAGCAATGTTCCAGTATGGGTCTTGAAAGATTTTTTTTTTTCATCTGTGATATTATCCTTTTCTTATTTCCCTTTTCCTTTATTGACCACTTTCTCTGTTTCCTTTTTTTTTTGGCTTCTCTTCTTTTGCTTTTTTCTTAAGAGTTGGGGCTATTTCTAGGTTCTGTCCTTGACTCCTTTCTCTGCTTGTTCCACACACTTCTTCCTGATCTTAGAGATGCGTACTGAATGCTTCCCAGGCATTTCAAATTCATCTTTTCTGTAGCTGAATTTATCTTCTTCTTTCCAAACCTATTCCTTCTCCTGTTCCCTGTCTCGGGGATAGGTACCATCATTCACCCAGCTGTCTGTGTCAGAATCCTCTGACCCACTTTCCCTAATACAGATAATCATCAAGTTCTAGAGATCCTTCTCTTACTATCTCAAGACACTGTCCACTTCCCCCCACCCCACGCCTTAGTTAATCCCTGTCATTTTTATTTAAATTAACCACAAGAGTTCTTATGCCAACATTGCCTCTAATCTTGCCTCCTTTCCATCTATTTCCACAATGTTCCTAAAATGGAGCAAATAGAATCTGGTTACTTCCCACTTAAAATTTATCACGATTTTCCCATTGCTCTCGACCTTTTTTAGCATGGCATTTGAAACCCTTCTCTCTCTGACTCTCTGGGCCACCTCAGCTTTTCCTCCATCCCTTGCTAACACAGGATTTGAAACTGTTTACCCTGGAAGGCCTTCCCTGATTGCTCCAGGTTAGAATCAGGTGATTGCCCTCTGAGCTGTATAGCTCCCTGGTCTTAGCCCATCATAGGACAAAGGTAGAGCCTGTACTTTGCTCATCAGAGAGCTCCTAGCATCTATAATGGTGCATGGAAATCTTTTCATAGTTTTCTTAGCCTGCCTAGTTAGAGTGTAGGTAGGAGTTGGTGAACTTTTTCTGTAAGGGGCCAGATGGTAAATATTTTAGGCTTTGCAGGCCACAGATAATCTCTGTCTCATATACTTCATCTTCTCTTATTTTTTAATAACCCTTTAAAAATTAAAAAAACACTCTTAGCTTGAGACCTGTACAGAAATAGGCTATGTGAGTCGGATTTGGCCTGTGGGCTGTACTTTGCTGACGCCTATTCTAGGGGTCAAATAAATTTAAAAAATCCGAATGAACTACTTTATTAGTCATCATTAGTATTGTAGATTTCTTACATGTACTCCTTGTCCATGTTTACCTTTTCTTAAAAACACTTGAAGACACTTAACCACTACTCAGAAGTATTGTTTCTTTCTTTTTCAGGATGTTATCAGAGAACAGCTTCAGGAGACTCAGGGGTTATGTGAATATGCTATCTATGTCCAAGGTAAGACATATATTTCTTCTCTTCTTGCCAGAGAAATGCACACTCTGCCTAGGTTCTGGAGAAAGAGCAAACAACTTACAAAATACTTAAATTCAAGTAAATGTTCCACAAATCTCTTATTCAATATTACTGTTTTTTGAAATCAGAACATGATTATTGTGCTGGATTTGACCTCAGAAATGACTAGTTCTCTTAAAAAAACTTGCTACTGTCCTTCACCCCTATTCTAGTTTCCGGCTAGTGTTTTTCAGAACAGTTGTTAGGGTCCCTGCCTCATGCAGCAGTTTCAGGTCCAGAAGAGGCTTTTGGAAGGGTTCCTTGTAGTCAAGCTAAAAGAGATAAGGAAAAGCTTGAGGATTTTTTGTAAGGTGAGTCAGGATGAAGGGAAGAAGCCTAGAGGTATACAGGATAAAACAGAGAATAAATGAGATTCATCAGAAATCAAGTATAGGAACCACTGACTGGAATTTTACTCTGTAGTGCCCAGAGTAGCATCCTTAGTTTTCCCAGGAACTATCTTTTTGACTCTTTGATGTAAATGAATAGTTTTGTTTACCACTCATTGTATTTGTAGTCTTCAGATTAATATATAATTTTCTGACATAATTGGTAAGATATTGACATATCTAGGACATCATGGCAAATAATGCTCTTTTTTAAAAAATAAATTATTTATTTGTTTTTATTTTTGACCATGTTGGGTCATTGTTGCTGTGTGTGGGCTTTCTCTAGTTGTGGCGAGCAGGGGCTACTCTTTGTTGTGGTGCGTGGGCTTCTCATTGCGGTGGCTTCTCTTGTTGCAGAGCACGGGCTCTAGGCACGTGGGCTCAATAGTTGTGGCGCACGGGCATAATTGCTCTGCGGCGGCATGTGGGATCTTCCCGGGCCAAGGCTCGAACCCATGTCCCCTGCATTGGCAGGTAGATTCTTAACTACTGCACCACCAGTGAAGCCCAAATAATGCTCTTTTATTCCCAATATCACAAGTTCCAGACTTATAGTGCCTGGTAGTAGTTAAGCATGTAAATTCGTCTGAAAAATGATTATTCTGATTGGTTGCTATACTGAAAACCAAGTCTGAAATATTACTGCATTCTTTGCCAGCATCTCCTTGTTGGACTTGAGTTATTGATTGCATTTGCCCCATTTGGGTGTACTCTCTGAAAACTATCAGGTGGATGTCGGAATTATCATGATAGAGCATCTGATAAGGAGCTATAAGAATGTTCTTATAGTGAAGAGTGTGGGATAATTTACAAGGCACCCGATTATCTGCGTGGTGGAAGCTGGGAGTGGAGGAATAGGTAGATTCCAGATACCTTAAAAAAAAGGTTTTAGGGCTTCCCTGGTGGTGCAGTGGTTGAGAATCTGCCTGCCAATGCAGGGGACATGGGTTCGAGTCCTGGTCTGGGAGGATCCCACATGCCGCGGAGCAACTAGGCCCGTGAGCCACAACTACTGAGCCTGCGCGTCTGGAGCCTGTGCTCCGCAACAAGAGAGGCCGCGATAGTGAGAGGCCTGCGCACTGCGATGAAGAGTGGCCCCCGCCTGCCACAACTAGAGAAAGCCCTCGCACAGAAACGAAGACCCAACACAGCCAAAAATAAATAAATTAATTAATTTAAAAAAAAAAGGTTTTAGCTCATCAACAACTTTGCTGCTTGTTTCAATCCATCTGAAGTCATATCTGATTGTATTAAACACAATTATCCAAAGGATTTCTTTGATATGATTTCCTACCTCCCTCTCCTCCAATTTTTCAGATGTCAGGCTCCATTCTTCCTAGAACATGATTTTATTTTCTGTGTTTTCTCTTTCTTGGCAGCATTGATATTTCGCCTGGAAGGAAATATCCAAGAATCCCTAGAACTCTTTCAGACGTGTGCTGTTCTCAGCCCTCAGTCTGCTGATAACCTCAAGCAGGTGGCCAGATCTTTGTGAGTATTGGCAGCCTGGAGGCCCTAGGGCACTGACAGAGAACAATGTAAAGTGCATTCTCAGGCTGGAGCTGCTTCTGGCAGCCGGATACATAGAGGGAGGGTTGCTTAATGGGTATAATAGATTCACTTTGAAGAGTGTGGATTAATTTTGAAATTTGAGAAAATGAGATAACTAGTATAAAGGAACTGAGTATTTCAAACACTGTATATTCTAGTTTGATGGGGGAACACCGATAATGTTTCTCATATAAATAGGAACATTTTGTGCCTCAAGTACCCTGATGTATTGGCAGCCCATGGAATTTTTCTCACCTACTGTTCCAACACTTAGCATAATACTAGATACACAGTAGGTTTTTAGTAAGTGTTTGTTGAGTGAATGCCCTGGAGGTTCCTGGATGCAGGCAACCTCCGTTGTCTTTACAAGCTGTTAAGTACTAATAGCTTTACTACTCCAGAGTAGTAAAGTGTTCTGTGGAGTTCCCACTCTCACTTTCTTACCTACGTTGTCATTCATAACCTGCACTGTCTTTGCATAGAGGCTGATCTTCCCGCGTCTCCAGAATGATGATCCAGTATCAAGGAAAGAGACTTAGTTTGGGAGAGAAGGGCCTGTCCCTAATAGATCATGATGAAAAATTGTGGTAGTTTTTGTTTAACATGGTCATTAGTTTGGCTTGTTTCTTTTTTGGTCTACATTTGTAGTACATTGTAGAAAATAAATTACAGAAGACTTTCACTAAAATTGGTGTAGAATGGGCCCAAGGCCTTGGAACCAACTCTGTTCCTACCAAGAGAGCTTCTGCTGTTGGTGTACGGCAGCCTCACTGGCTAAACCAGCACAGCCAGCTTACAGGGAAGAGGCGTCCCGAATTCTCTGCTGGCTGGAGCATGAGTCAGATGTGGGACTGGTGGGGTTGTAGTCTCGTAAAAGCTTTGCATTAATAATCACAGAAAATGTGTTTTTTCCCCAGATTTCTTCTGGGAAAACATAAAGCTGCCACTGAAGTGTATAATGAAGCAGCTAAACTTAACCAGAAAGATTGGGTAAGTAGGGAACTTTGTTATTAGTGACATGCTAATGGCTCCATTTATCATATGGCTATCTTTTGTTATTATTACTGAATTCTTACATGCCAAAATTGTATCTTATCCTCACACTTGATCGATGATGTGGCTGGGTATAAGATCAAAAATCATGTTTCCTCGTAACTCAGCAGACATTGCTGCCTAGTTTTCTGGCTGTCAGTGTTGTTGATAAGCAGTCTGTTACCAGTCTAATTCTTGCTGATAACCCCACTTTCCTGTAGAAGCTTGGAGTTCTGAAATGTCAGTAATAGTTGTCTAGATGTGTTTCTTTTCTCTTTTATCCCCCTGATCTGTGGACATTCAGTTGGCTCTTTCACTTTGAAGACCCTTGCCTTTCTTTGGGTCAGCAAGGTTTTTTTTTTTTTTTTTGAGTAGTTCTTTGATTATTTTTTCTTCTCTATTGTCTCTTTGTATTAGTTAGGGATTGTGTGTAACTGCAACAAAACATTTTATTAAACATTGGCTTTATAAATTAGGAGTTTATTTTTTTCTTATGAAACAAGAAATCCAGGTAAGTAGTTGCCAACATTGATTTGGTGGTCCAACGATATCAATGCTGAGGCTTTTTCTTCATGGTTATAAGATGACTGCTGCAGCTCTAACATCACATCATTCTAGGTAGGGAGAAAGAGGAAGCAACAAAGAGAAAAGGAATAACCTTCATCAAGGAAGTATAATTTTCCCAGAAATCCCCAACAGACTTTCACTTACATCACACCAACTACGCCTTTTGTAAGGAAGGTTGGGAAATGTATGGTCACTGTAAACAAAATTAGGGTTCTGTTGGTAAGGTAAACAGAGAGAGTGAATGTTAGGTAAATAACCAGCAGCATTTGCCACACTGTTTTCTACTCTTATCAGACGTGTTCTGTACCTGTTCTACTTGTCTCCTAACTTGCTTCTCATATTTTCTGCCTCCTTGTCTTTGCTGTACATTCAGAGACATTTCCTCAGTCTTATCTTCCAGATCATCACGTCTGTTTTTAGCTATATTCACATTCTGTTATTTAGCCTACGTGTTCAATATTTTTTATTTCAGTAATTACATTTTTAATTTCTAAGAACTTTGTCTTTTCTTGCAGCAGCCTCTCCATGTCTCTGACCCTTTGAAGTTCTGTTCTGCTTTCCACAATTATCTTTTTCTTCCTCTGTTTTGGTTCTTCTCTTTCATGCTATTGGTTTTTTCAAAATATCTGATGATTCTTAGAAAGACATATCTAAGAGTGAAGGATTAGATTGATTAATAGAAAGAGCTAGCATGGGTTTTCCCTGCAGTTCTTATGGCACTATCATTATTATTTTTTTAAAAAAATATTTATTCATTTGGTTGCACTGGGTCTTAGTTGCGGCAGGCGGGCTCCTTAGTTGCAGCTTGCCAGCTCCTTAGTTGCAGCACGTGGCCTCCTTAGTTGTGGCATGCGAAGTCTTAGTTGCGGCATGCACGTGGGATCTAGTTCCCTGACCAGGGATCAAACCCCAGCCCCCTGCACTGGGAGTGTGGAGTCTTAACCACTGTGCCACCAGGGAAGTCTCGCAGCACTATTATTTTTGTCAGTCACTTTTCTTCTGCAGGTCTAAAGACTGAGATGTTTAAGTCTTTAAGCCATTGAGTATTTTATAGCCAAAGGCCAAAGTAAAGCTACAGATAAAGGAAAATTGAGTTGCCGTTTCATTCACTTCGTCCTTCTTTCAACAAATGAACGTCTGTGTGCCAGGCACTGGGCTGCAGATGCAAAGATGGATTGGTGGTTTATGGGACAATCAACTAGAATAGGAAATACAGGAAGGAAGAGGAGCAAGTTTTGGGAGAGGGTGATGATAACAAATCAGAGTTAAGTCCTGTCTTTTAGAAGATTATGGACATGATGAATTGTACCTTCTGGTAGGATATCTAAATCGAGATGTATCCAATACATGGCAGATACAGAAACCTGAAACTCAAGCGTGCTGAGCTAGAGATACACATTTTGGAGTCAACAACTTAAAGGCGATAATTAAAACAATGAAATTGAATGAGCTCACTCTGCAGTGAGCTGAGGATGGAATCCTGGAAAAAACAGTTTGAAGGGCTGAGCTGAAGAGAAAATGAGCCCATAGATGGAGACAGAGAGGAAGTGAGACAGGAGAGCTCAGGGACAGGACAGGGGGAATGGAGAATGTCTTTCAGTTTGTCCAGTTGGTTGAAAGAGCTCATTTGGTATTACTGACTCACCTGGGATAACCAGTCCATTGGTGCCAGTAGAGGTGGTCATTCCCCAAACAGCCACTCTCTGCCCTACGTGCTTCATGAGTGCCTGTGGCCTGTAGTAAACCTTGTAGCCCTACTTCCTTTGACTCATCAGGGTATTCCACAGTCTGGCCGCAGCAGGGGAATCATCATTCCTCCTGCCATGATCTCATTTGACTTGTGGAACAGCTGTTAAGTAGGGAGAATTTCCCATATTGATAGATGAGGAAGCTGAGGCTTTGGGAGATGGAGTGACTTGCTGAAGGGCACACAGTGAGGTAGTGGCAGAACCAGAGCCAGAATTCAGGCCTAGAATCTAGGATTCCTCACTTTCGGCCTGTGATCTTTCTACTGTACCAATTGCCCTTGCAGGATGTCTGCTCCATCTTCTCACCCCATGAAAGACAGGATTTAACTCTGATTTGTTCTAGTTTCCTTTTCAAATTTCAAAAATTTTCTTGGTTGTCAGTTTGTTTAAGGCATATTGCTACTGCTTTCTCAAATAATATCTATGAGAAATGATTTAAAAAGGTTACGGGTTAGTTACCTTCCAGTACATTTAAAGGACAAGTAGGGCTACATTTCTCCTCTCCAGCTCCCTGTGTATATTCTTATAGGGTGATGAAGTGGAAGGTATACAAGTTTTATTTAAAAAAAATTTTTTTTGGCTGAGCTGGGTCTTCGTTGCTGCTTGTGGGCTTTCTCTAGTTTTGGCGAGCGGGGGCTACTCTTTGTTGCAGTGTGTGGGCTTCTCATTGCAGTGGCTTCTTTTGTGGAGCATGGGCTCTAGGCGCGCAGGTTTCAGTAATTGCAGCATGTGGGCCCCAGAGCACGCGGGCTTCAGTAGTTGCGGCACATGGGCTCAGTAGTTGTGGCTTGTGGGCTCTAGAACACGGGCTCAGTGGTTGTGGTGCACAGGCTTAGCTGCCCTGCGGCATGTGGGATCTTTCCGGATCAGGAATCGAACCCCTGTCCCCTGCATTGGCAGGCGGATTCTTAACCACTGGACTGGGAAGTCCAGGGAAGTCTGGTATACAAGTTTTAGAGACAGGCCTGAGTTCAAATCCCAGTGCTTTGCAATGTGTGGAAATTATTTGGATTATGATTTTTTAAAAATAAATTTGTTTATGTATGTATGCATGCATGCTGAGCCGGGTCTTAGTTGCGGCATGTGGAATCTTCATTGCAGCATGCGGACTCTTAGTTGCAGCATGCACGTGGGATCTAGTTCCTTGACCAGGGATCGAACCTTGGCCCCCTGCATTGGGAGTGCCGAGTCTTACCCACTGGACCACCAGGGAAGTCCCTGGATTGTGATTGAAGAAAAAAAAATTTTTTTGTAATGTGACACATTCATCAGAAATTTGAACATGATTCAGTATCAGCAGTTACTAATTTTTTTTCAAGTATGATAATGGTATTGTGGGTAGCTTAAAAAAAAAAGAGATTTTATCCTTTAGAAATACATACTGAAATATTTGTGGATAAAATGGGATACTATCTGGTATTTGCTTACAAAAGTAGTGGGAGAGATGGGGGGGTATGGATTGGATGATTGTTGGAGCAGGATGATGAGTACAGGGTGATTCTGTCTACATTTATATATGGTTGAAATTCTTTAAGATTTAGAACTAAGAAAAAGAAATCCCAGTGCTGATACTTTTTGTCCTAAGTTAGGCAAACTACTTGACTTCTCTGAGCTTCCATTTTCTTACCTCTGAAATCAGAATTGTTATACTTATGTTGCAGATTTGCTGGGAAAATTAAAGTAATGTATATGGAAAACATCTGGCATAGAATCACTGATTGCTATTTTGCTGTTGTTATGTTAGGGAACTTGGAAAACATTAAACCAGTTGTTGTCTCTGAGCCGTATAAGGTTCATGTTTCTTCCGAGAGGGACACTTCTGGGTCTGAATATGCTTCTCCACCTCCCCACTACTAACAAGATGGTCCTTACTGTTTCCCAGGAGCAGTTTTCTCACCCTTGCATTTTCCTTTCTCTAAAGCTGCCTTAAATAAAGGGAGGTTTAATATAAGGGAGTTCGAGAGATTTTACAGAACACAAGGTCAGGAAATACAGATTGGTCTTGCAGTGAACTAGAACTGGAAAGATGTCAGCAACCAAGGTAGCTTCTCTGCATTTCTGCTTGATTTATTTTCTTTCTGTAGATCAGAGGTTGGCAAACTTTTTTTGTAAAGGGCAGGGTAGTAAATATTTTAGGCTTTGTGGATTTATAGTCTTTGTTGCAACTACTTGACTCTGAAGTTCTAGCGTGAAAGAACTGTAGACGATACATAACAAGCGGTCGTGGCTGTGTTCCAATACAACTTGATTTGCAGAAAAAGGCGGAGGATGGATTTGGCCAGTGGGCCAGAGTTTGCTGACCTGTGCTGTAGTCTTCTGAAGATCGGCTCCAATTACATCTGTGTATTCTATCCTAGTGGCCTCCAGATGGCGCAGTCAGTCCCCAAGTCCATACCACCTAGTGAATTCCTAGATTCCTAGGAAAAGGACTCTGACTGACACACACACACACCTCCTTAGGGTTGGAGAAGGGGCTGTGGTAGTCTCTTCTGAGAAGAGGGTTCAGTGAGCAGCCCTTAGAGGAAAAAAGGTGTAGGAATGGGCTGGGCATGCACTCCAAGGTACTAAATAGACCCAGGAATATCACTGGTTTATTCTGCTTTTATCTCTTATAATCTGTTTAAGATTCAAGTAAAAAATTAACCATAGTGCATGTTTTAAAGTTTAAATTTTGCCAAGCAGTAATAATCTCTAGACGCCTGTTGTTTCACTCTAATAGTTACTGTGGAACTTAGTAAGTTGTTTTCCTTTCTTTTGTGTGTAGGAGATCTGTCATAACCTAGGAGTTTGCTACATTTACCTGAAACAGTTGGACAAGGTAATTTATAGAAATGGTGGTGGTGGCTGAGCGGTTGGCTGGGGATTTCACTGAGGGTACACTTGTTACAGAGGTGCCATTGCTCATTTTGTATTATTCCTACTGCTTGCCGAGATTTTTAGAAGTAAAAATTGAAACTGCCGTATACATTTATCCCCATTTTTATTCTCGTTTGTCACTAGTCATCTGTTTTTTTTCTTTCTTTCTGTTTTTAACAAGAAAGTGACAAATTCTAGAAATATTATTAGGGAATGGCAATCTAATTGCTTTCTTCCTCTCTTCTTATTTTCCACCCCCTAGTTTAATTTTCTAGAATGGAAACACAAATGTTCAATAAAACTTAGATATCAAAAAGTGGACCTGTAAGTCTTAAAAGTGTAATTATCACCATGTGAGCTATCTTATGCTCCAGTAGCAACTGATTTTAGTTCTCAAGGTCATTGGAAATGAATTTTTTTTTTTTTTTTTTTGGTGGTATGCGGGCCTCTCACTGTTGTGGCCTCTCCCGTTGCAGAGCACAGGCTCCGGACGCGCAGACTCAGTGGCCATTGGCACACAGGCCTAGCCGCTCGGCGGCATGTGGGATCTTCCCAGACCAGGGCACGAACCCGTGTCCCCTGCATCGGCAGGCGGACTCTCAACCACTGTGCCACCAGGGAAGCCCGGAAATGAATTTTTAATCTTAAATAGATTTGATTTCTGAGAGTTTGTTTTTAAGGTTATTTTCCGTGTGAGATATTTATGTTTCATTTTTATATTTCATTGTGATTAGGCTACAGTGCCTAAGGCTCTTATATCAGATAAAACATTTGCGCTTACCCTGGTACTCAGATAAGGGAAAAAATGTATATATCTTAATTGAGGGATAGACCAAATTATAGAGAACTCTAAAAGTTAATGATAGTGGGGTTGGGTAGAGTTTCCGTCATAAAGCTCCCACTTAGTGATTATGAAGTTTTATTCTCCTTTCTCCAGTGCTGACAGGACTGAGAATCTGAATTAGTTGATACCCATTTGACAGTGTTTAATATATATCAATTTGTAAACTGATGTAACCTAATCAATCCCTCAGGGGTATGAAAAAAAACCTGTACCTCAGCAGTTGAGGTATGAGAATAACTTTTTGCTCCTCTGAGATACATAAAAATAAGTAATACCTATATCTATGTAAATAAAATATACATATTTAGTGGGTCCCTTAGGTTTTCTAGGCAGATCTAGATCTTCATTGTTACATATTTGGTTAGGAGCTTTCTCTCTTCAGAGGATATTTCAAGCATCTACAAGGAAGTGATTAGGATGGGTATTTATGGCAGAAAGTGAAGGGTGAATACTCAGTTGAACTGAGTAAGTACATATCTATTCACAGGATTATTCTGAGCCCAGGGAGAGGTGGAATTGGTTTTTGGTCAGACCTGTATGGAGGAGAAGCATTATATTTAGATTTTACTATAAAGCCTACAGGCTAAGCAAATACAGTACCTGGCATTTATAGAAATACTTGTTGAATCAGTGAAGGACTAAACGAAGCCCTTTTCATCATCTACGAGGACATAAGCTCTTGCGTTAGCTCTGGTATACTAGTACCTAGAGCAACAGGCACTCGATGAATACATGTTGAATGAATAAATGAGGATTCATTCATTCATCAAAATATTGGTGAGGAAAATGAGGTCCACCCTGGGGAAGGGTGTGCATTTGGTCAGCGGTGCAGCTGGGGTCGAGTTTGGGGCAGACCATGATACCCCTTTTGACTTACGAAATACGAGTCATGGGTGTGAATATCAAAAAGCAGAAAACACTCAAAAAGTTTAATCTGTACAAGCCTCCCAAGTGGCTCTAGAGGCAGACACTCCATGTTGCCAGCTGTCCTATGAGCAAGCACGGTTTGGGTATGTTTTAGTTTTTTGGGTAGTGGGGCATTTGCTGAAATGTGATGTTCCTACATTAGTATAGCAGGAGCTCTGTCTTTACATTAGCCATACAAGGTCATTGTCCTTTCACGGTAGTGATCTGGTTCTCTTTACTCTGTCAATCTTGTTAGGCACAAGACCAGTTGCACAATGCCCTACATCTTAACAGGCATGATCTGACTTACATAATGCTGGGCAAGATCCATTTGCTGGAGGGAGACTTGGACAAGGCCATCGAAATCTACAAGAAAGCAGTGGAGTAAGTGTGTCTGTTCCTTTAGAGCAGCGAGAAACTAAAACAAAAATGGGAGCAGACATGAACTCCCAAGTCTAAGAGAGAACACGTGTGACTGTTACACATTGTGAGCTGTAGGAGCCAGAGTTACTGTTAAGCTAAGGTTTAGAGCTCCCGATTGTTTAAATAAGGAAGACAGACATGTTTCTTTCTCACCCATCAGTGTGGCTGGTCTAGCCTAGCTGGGCAGCTTTGCTCCACAAGATCAATCTGGGATCCAGGTTCCTTCCATGTTCCTTCCTCATCATTCCTTAGGTTGTTGCCTTCACCTGCATGGTTGCAGCTAACTTACTGTAGCATCTGTGCTCCAGGCTGAGGTTGGGGGAGGTGGTATAGGAAGCTAAGTACTGAATAAATAGGAAGTTGCACACATCATTCCTGCTGACATTCTGTGGTTCGAAATTAGTGAGGTGGCCACATCTAGCTGCAAGGGAGGTGGGCAGATGTGCTTAGGAGGAAGGAGAGAGCAGATTTTGGAGTCAGCTGGCAGTCTGCCATTGTGGTTTTAAACTTCATAAAAGATCTTGTGTTTCAGGATATTAGGGAGAGAAATCTCCTGATTGAGTAATAAAGATCTGGCCTTATTAGCTTGAGACCAATATCATGCTTTTGAAAAATATCATCAGGGTCAGCCAAACCCCCCTTGAAAATGTAACTGACTGGCTTTCCCAGTGTGGTGTTGTTCTGCGTTTCTTTTCTAGGGCCACGTGCTATCTTGTCTTTTCTGTCTGGGGTCTTGTGTTTAAGTGGGAGAGCTGTAGCAAAATGCTGTAGTGTCTCATTTGTTAGGTCAGTTAATAGAATGCCTCATCTGTGGTTTAAGGCCACAAAGTCTGTTACTCCTGATAATTAGACTTTGAACTAAACGTAGATTTCTATTAATTTGTTAATTACCTTTGTCTTCTACCATGATAGTAACTTTTCTGGTTATATTAGTCACAACACTGCTTTTGGAATTTCCTTCAACCATATTTTATATCTGAAAAGACATAAAAATCCTTTGGTTTAAGCTACAAAAGAGACTTCTGTCATCAAAAGGCTAAGTTTATATGGACAAGTAGGAAGGAAGCCATGTAGCGTATGTTAAAGTCTCTTTGGTGCTGGGTGGAAGCTTTAATCCCTGACCCCTGCATTCTGTAAGTTGGCTCTTCGAGCTTATTAGCTCACATAAATTAATTAGCTCACACATTCTTCTAGTGGCTGGTCAAGGACTTAAGTCACTGAAATTCTCAAAGGAGAAAACAGGTCAGCTGAGCATTTGGAGCCTCACTGAGATTATAGAAACCATTGTTTATGACCCGCAGCTTTGGAGACAGTAGTCATGTTTTGGTGGGGGGATGGACACCCACCAGAATCATGGAAGTTACTTACTTGCTTTGGGGGAGGAAGTGATTAGGATGGGTATTTATGGCAGAAAGTGAAGGGTGAATACTCAGTTGAACTGAGTAAGCTCTGTCTGGCCAGCTCAGGCCTCCCCAGGCTGGGGCTTTGGCCCCTGTGGTTCTGGTCTCCCCATAGGTAACCAGCACCCTACCTCATTCCTTAGAAACAGGAGACACTGTTCTTCACCTTCTGTCATTTTCACTGTTGAAGCTGTCTGGTGATCCTGTAGTTAGATCATGTGAGCTCAGTGTTGCTTTCGTTTTGTGACAAAGACAAATGTCATTGAGGGATTGGAAAGGCAGATAATCTTTTACTTAAGCCGGTGTTTACTCCACAACGCCAACAGCTAATTCTTTCCTAGAGCGGGTGTGTGTCTTCCTTCTTTAGTTTGGCTGTTTAGTATGGCTTTTTGTTTAATGTGGAGAGCAGAGGGTTAGGGGCCTTGGGGTCCTAACTTACGCGGGAAATTATGCTGGCTGGCATTGAGCGCAGTGAGAACAGGAAAAAAAAAATCTCACAAGAGGGAAAGGGCTGAAACTGTGTGTGTTCTAGACTGACTTGGTTTACAGGGCATTATTCTTGAATTCTATCAGTGTAATCAAGACAGTGGCACAAAATATTCCACAGGTTCTTTCTAAGGACTTTGGCCCTAAGAAAAGGTCCTGCGAAAGGAGTCTGGGTTCCAAGTCCCATTCTTTTTTTTTTGCGGTACGCGGGCCTCTCACTGTTGTGGCCTCTCCCGTTGCGGAGCACAGGCTCTGGACACGCAGGCTCAGCGCCATGGCTCACGGGCCCAGCCGCTCCGCGGCATGTGGGATCTTCCTGGACCAGGACATGAACCCGTGTCCTCTGCATCGGCAGGTGGACTCTCAACCACTGTGCCACCAAGGAAGCCCCCAAGTCCCATTCTTTCTTGCTGAGCAATCCTCCCTGTAGCTAGGGTTGAGGTGACCTACTTTGGAAGGAAATTCCTAAATCCCTTTGAGAGTTCCTATGGGGAGTGGGAGGCACAGTGGTGTCTCAGGTAGTGCACAAGGGTGAGTTACTATGTGTGTATCTTAGTGTCTCTCATACACATCTTGTTTCCCTCTGAGCATCTCTGTGTTGCAGGTTCTCACCAGAAAATACAGAACTTCTCACAACTTTAGGATTACTCTACCTCCAGGTAAGAGGAATTCTTTGCTCATCCATGCATTGACGTTGGAAGTGTTTTTGGGTTTGTGTGTGTTGTGGTTTTCCTGCATTTTTACTTTAACACAACTTACTAAAGGTCATAAGAAGGACATGAACTTTACTCTCTGCATTTGATATTCTTTGTCTGCTAAAGGAATTAATTTTCAGCATTCAAATCAGAAGCAAATAAATCTGAGCCTAGTGCAATTACAGTTCTTATCCAACCAAGGCAAGAACACATACGAGAAGTAACTGGGGTCAGAGGGGCTGGCATTTTGTGGTGGGAGGAGAAGCTGTGGTACCGCTAGGGCTTTGGGGCAGAGGCCATTCCTGTTGTTCCTTCTTCCCAGCCACGTCCTCTAGAAAAGAGAGAAGGCAAAGCATTGTCTAGAATAAAAAGTCTCCTCTCCCCTCCACATTCCCGAGTGTGGGTGGGATTCTCTTGGCCCCATCGCTGTTCTGTGTCTGCCTGAGGCCCTGGGACCCAGGGATCCCTCAGGGCTTCTCCCTGCCCCACACACCCCATCGAAGCCCCAGGTTCCCCTCTTAGCTGATTCTGCCTCCAACCCTGCCTTTGTGGTGGCCTTTTCGTTTGTTTCAGTTTTCTTTCAAAGGAGCTTGACCCTGGGCCTTCCTGGGCTCTGGCTTGGGAGGCTGGCCCCAGGGGAGATGCGGTGAACCAGCCCATTTCCTGCCAAGAGGGCTTGGGTGGAACAGCGCTAGTGTGGCAGAGGCTGTTCCTGGCAAACAGCTACTCTGACCTTATCAGGGGACAAATCAACAAAACAGAAGGGAAAACAAACGTGGGGATCTTAATTTCCTCTTTTAAGAATCCGGTATCTGTAGCTCTTTTTCTGTCCGAAGAACCCGGAAAAGTCAGGGTGTGTCCGATGAGGGTGTGCTTGGCCAGTCTCCTTAACTACCGTCCCCCCAGTGTAATTCTCTGGCTTTTGCTTTTTCCCAGCTTGGCATTTACCAGAAGGCATTTGAACATCTTGGAAATGCACTGACTTACGACCCCACCAACTACAAGGTACTGCAGGCTGTCAAACCCCAGAGCCTTCACACAGATGGTCCCACCACTCTTAGAGGTGATCTGGCCCTAGAAAGCGTTCTGTATATCTGAGAAAGTACTTTTTCCTTAGAAAAGTTATAAATAAATGTGGCTCTCATTTGAAAATACTGTAAAGTGTCAGTGCTCTGCTTCTTATCTTCTAAAAGAGCACATTTGTTATATTGGGCCTGTTAACTTATGCAGAAAGCAAAACTGTAGTGCTGGTAAAGTTTTATATGTTACTTAGGAAGTTGGCAGAGCCTCTATAACTACTGTCAGAAATAAATCTGCTGAAATGACTCGATTCCTGATGAATCTGAGATTACAACTCTTGTCCAGATACGACTTTGGGGAGGAGGAGATCATCATGTGGATATGCATCACTGAGGGAGATGCAGCAAAACCGGCTGTTAACAGTACAGACTCAGTCCTATCTTGGAAGTCGTAGTAGCCTGACGTAGCACCCCACCTTAACCCTTTTCCTTAGAGACATGAAAAGCTTGATCAGTGAAGCCTAAGGCTGACTCACCCTCTGCCCTGTGGCAGAAGGAGCTGCACCTTAGTGGCCAAAGACAGGTGCACCTGAGTTGTCTAGAGCACTTGGTGTACCAAGTAGGGGCTGTAGGGAACAGGTTAAAGGTGCTTTTTACTTACAGGGCCCTGATACTCTGAAATAGTGACTTCCCTGGCCACCAGTAGGAAAGAAATAAGCTGGGTAAAGTCAGTGACTTTTCTGTATTATGCCGAAGAGAGCCAGCGTGGGGTGCGGGAGTGTTCTTCATGAGCGTCTGTTCCAATAGCTTGGATATAGTATATAGGTCCCTGGAAGAAGCTTTTCAGTCCCACCAGTGCTGATGGGCCTGCTGAGTATCTACACTCAGGAAGGCTACTTCACTGCAACAGCCTTTTGGGAATGACTGAATTACCAACTTTCCATATCCCATGTTTTCAGGCCATCTTGGCAGCAGGCAGCATGATGCAGACCCATGGGGACTTTGATGTTGCCCTCACCAAATACAGAATTGTAGCTTGTGCTGTTCCAGAAAGTCCTCCACTCTGGAATAACATTGGGATGTGTTTCTTTGGCAAGAAGAAATACGTGGCAGTGAGTGTCTCCTCATTTTCTTGGTTTGTGTTCAGTTGCTGGTTCTGCCAGCTTGCCCCAGCCTCTCACCGAGTGCCTGCTCTCTCCTCCAGGCTATCAGCTGCCTGAAACGAGCCAACTACTTGGCACCCTTCGACTGGAAGATTCTGTATAATCTGGGCCTCGTCCACTTGACTATGCAGCAGTATGCATCAGCCTTCCATTTTCTCAGTGCAGCCATCAACTTCCAGCCAAAGATGGGGGAGCTCTACATGCTCTTGGCTGGTAAGAGACATTTGTGTGAAGAACCCCTTTCGCAGTCTGTACTCAGGGAAAAATGAATTAGAATCATAGGAGGCCAGTGGTTAAATGTCCCATAGAAGCCATTCCCTTGCAGATCCCATAGGAATCTGGATTACTGTCCTGGAGTTTGAAGAAATATGAAAGAAAAAGATGACAAAGCACCTTGTTGCTTCTCACTTAGGGGAATTTCACTCAGAGACCAGCAGGTTCAATCAGGTTCGTCTCTAGTTCATGTTTTAACAGTGGTTTTCCCATGACAGTTCATCTATTGAATCCAGCCAAGCTCCAGTTATCAGCAGGTGTTAAGATCTTGGGCTTTAGGTAGGGTCCTGCCTCTACTACTTACTAGCTATATCTCATAGGGTTGATGAAAGGATTACATGATTAGACACAATGAATGTTAACTGCTGGTTTTGTTGTCATTATATAATTAGTCTATTACTGTTGTTGCTCTACAGTATAAAAGTACTGACTAAATATTCTTTCTGGGGGATTCTTCTCCTTATACTAAATATTCTTTCTGGAGGATACTTCTCCGTATACTAAAGTTAAGAAATGTATACCTAAAAGCAGTTTCCATGTTCTCATTGACAGTAGTCTTCAGGTGTCTTTTTGGTTTTTTTGTTTGTTTGTTTGTGTGTTTTGGTCATTACTGTGAGGTTCTGATTTATAAGAGAAAGGTTGCAAAAACAAATTGAGTGGTGGTTACTTGGGGGCTGTCTGAATACAAAGATAGCCCAGTCATAATGGGATACAGGAATGTAAACAAATAGCTGTACCGTATGGCATAAGCAGCAATTCTAACTTCGCAAAGTAGAGATGATCTTCACAGTGAGCTGTGAAAAGATAAGCTGGAATTCAGTAGTACAGAATGGCTGAGAAGTCCCTGAGTAAAGGCATGCAGCCATGAAACTGCAAGAGGTACCAGGCCATTATGGGCAATAGTGTTGTAGAACGTGGTGGGAGATGAGTCAGGAGAGGTAGTCTGGCGTCAGAGTATGGAGGACCATTGAGTACAGCACAGGGACTGTACACTTGATCCCAGAGGCTCTGTTTTTCCCAGCTGTGTTCGTGGATCTCCTCTTGTGTCTAGTAGAAGTAGATGAACAGCTGGGGAGGTGGAGTGGGCAGGGCTTCCAGAGCAGCTCTGCTGTTGTTTGGGTTATAGGTCAGGCTTTCAGAAAGTACTGATTTAAAAAGGGAGAGTGTTCTGTTGCTAAACAAAAGTTTAAAGGTACGGTTATGGGTGCTGGAGAGCAGTGAGCATGTGAGTATTCCTGAGTAGGCCAGTGACGCGGTCAGATTTGTCTCAGTCAGCGAGATACCTGGCAGCCTGCACTGTGGCAAGCGGGACAGTGCCCTTGGGGAACAAAACGGAAGGCCTGACGTGACTAAACCAGGGCAGTGTCACCAAAGAAGCTGTAAAAAATGGAATTCATGGAACCCAGCCGCTGACTAACTGTGGAGAGGGGACCGTTGAACAAGATGATACCTGGAATCCAAGCTGAGTGGCTGTGCAGACGGTGGTGCCAGGAGCTGGGCGGGCACAGCAGGAGTTAGTTAGGTTTGGCGGCTGAATGAACTGCCGTCTTGAAACATTGCCTGTGTTTTCTCCGCTGGGCTCTTCAGCCACTGCACTCACTCTCTTTGTTGCAGTGGCTCTGACCAACCTGGAAGACACAGAGAATGCCAGGAGAGCCTACACAGAAGCAGTCCGCCTGGATAAGTAAGCCGCCCTGTCGGGAACGCCGCTGGGAGGGCTGGGCGCCGCAGAGCCGCGAGGTGGCGCCACGGCCCCGGCGTTGCCGAGCCAGCCCAGCTGCTCGCTCCCCGGGCCTCTGTGCTGCAGGACGTGGCTCTGAGCACAGAGTGGCTCGGCAGGACCCGATGCTGACTCTTTCTGAGAAAACGTTTCCAGCCCTTAGTAGTCAGGAGGCCAGAGAAAGTGAGAGCTGGCAGTGGGCTTGGGCTGTTGATAGCTGTGGGCTCGCTGGAATGTCACATGGGACTCTGGGCTCAGTTTAATTTAAGATAAACTTGACTCTCCTGGGATTTATTCCATTGGCCTCTGTTAGGCAGCAGGGTAGGGACCTGTTTTTCGTCTCTTTTGAGGGCTGAGATGTCAGGCTTGGTCCCAGTACCTGCTTTGCTGGTTGGGAAGTTAATTCCCTGATTCTTCTCCAAAGGTCCACACAACACGTGTGTGCCCCACCTTGCTGTGGAGTGGAGCTGTCTGTACTTAGCCAGTTTTATTTTTGTGCAGTGAGAAGGATCTCTAAGTGACCATGTGTTGCGAAGCCCCAGCTCCATAAGAATTGCTGTCTGTTTGCACAGGTGTAACCCTTTGGTAAACCTGAACTATGCTGTGCTGCTGTACAACCAGGGAGAGGAGAGGGGCGCCCTGGCCCAGTACCAGGAGATGGAGAAGAAAGTCAACCTACTCAAGGACAGCAGCTCCCTGGAATTTGACCCGGAGGTAAGCCTTAGCTCCTAGGAGTCATAAGCAAGCTGTCAAGAGACTTTTGAATCAAGCCCAAATAACCCAAATATAAGGTGTTATATAGGCTCATGCCTGTTTTGGCTTACACATTCCTAGTGGCATGAATTCTTCAATTAAGAACAGCTTGAGAAGAAACTTTCCTGGACAAAAATAATAAGAGGAAATTCAGGCTTACTGAGTTATATCCAGTATTGATAGACCTCAGCTCAAATGAGTTGTATTATGTCTCTTTGTAGCTTCCTCCCATTCTCCTCACATAGGAAAGGCAGGAATTTAGTCCAACAATGCACCAAACTTGAATTGTTGGGTTTGAGAGCCTTTAAAGAACTCCCTTGCCATCCACTCAGGGCAATGTGGTCTCTGCTGTTTGAGAATGATTTCTTTGCAGTAAGTGTTTCCTCCCTCAAATGCTAGTACAGCAGACACTATTTCAGCTAATCCCCACCTGCCTGCTGAAGACCTGGGATGAGGCTTGTCTCTGCCGGTCAGCCCTGTGACTCTTTTTTTTTTTCCTTCCCACTTGGGCACAAGATGGTGGAGATGGCCCAGAAGTTGGGAGCTGCTCTCCAGGTCGGGGAGGCACTGGTCTGGACTAAACCAGTTAAAGATCCCAAATCAAAGCAGCGGACCACTTCAACCAGTAAAGCCGCCAGTTTCCAGCAGCCTCTGGGTTCTAATCAAGCTCTAGGACAGGCAATGTCTTCAGCAGCCGCGTATAGGAAGCTCCCCTCAGGTAGGAAGCTACACACAGCTATATGAAAACCTGTGGGTACAAGCCACATGTGCCTGCAAAGAGATTATAGCTTGGAATGAGGCTTGTGCTTTTCGGACTCAGGACACATCCAACGTAGTGCTGCCTAGAAGGGGGAAAAAGCCCAAGGGTGGCCGAACTGTCACTTGTTTCCTTAAGGCAATTTGTGTAAAAGTTAACAGCTACTGGCAGGCTTAGCTGGATGTCGGTACACTGGGTCTTTACAATATTCAGGTTTAGAAATACATTGCAGCACCTTTCGTTATGTAGTCTCACTTTAATTCTCACTGCCTTATTATAAGTCAGCATGGTGCAGCTAATTAAACATTTCTTTTATAAGGTCACTGAAGGCACACTTGACTGTTGCTTTATTTCTTCAGTTATGGTCTTCCTTCACAGCTGCCCAGATATGCCACAGTCCCACTAGTCTCAGAAAATATGGGTTTTTTTCTTGAAACTTGACAGTGAAAATATTGATTTCTTCTGGAACCATGGAACTGAGAATTCAAGCTGTTTGTTTTGTTACTAGGTGTCGGAGGAACATCCCAGCTCACAAAGCCACCATCTCTTCCTCTGGAGCCAGAGCCCACGGTGGAAGCGCAACCAACTGAAGCATCAGCACAAATAAGAGAAAAATAGGTGTAGGATGAGCCGAGAGTTGGGGTTTCTTGGGCGAGGATGTTCCAGATTAGGAAATGTCCCGTGACACAGGCAGCACGGAGGCCAGCACATTCCCTGGGCATCAGGAGCTGGAACGCAGAACGTGTTACGATGATCACGAGGAGGCTGAGGCCTGTGCAGCCCCTGCTGCCCCGTCAGCCAGAAACGAGCGAGAAGATGGCCCAGACAGGTTCCCGAAGAATTGAGAGCAAGGCTTCGGCTCTATGTATGTAGTTCCAGGAGCCAGCAGGGCATGTGATGCTATCTGTGTTGGAAAGGACTTTCTCTTGGCTGGCGGACCCCTTCCTTTGTGGAAGGAAAGTCTGAGACAGACCTCCGCGCAGCAGTCCTGTCATGACAAAGCCTTGTCTTAGCTGAGCTGATCCTTGGGCTGTGTGGTATATCAGCCACTGAAGCAAACACAAATCTTTGATTGATAATCCAGCTCTGATAGTCTAAAAGAAAAAAAAAAATGATGAAACAAGCTCTTTAAATTGAGGCCCAGGCTACTGAGTATCCCAGCTGCACTTGCCCAAGAGCATCCAGAACAAGTCCCTGTATCTTGTTCTTGAGAGGTCAGAGTGTAGAGCCAGACCGTGTCAGGATGAAAAGAAGTAAAGGGCTGGTCTGGTGTCAGCACCAAGGATTTAACAAAAAGGAAGCGCTGCTTAACTGAGGAATTTTTATTTGACAATCAATGATACCACTGACCAGATGTTATCAATACATTATATTTATAGATACTTAAAGATTATATATCATCCCTTTGGGGAAAGTTATTCAGGTATAAAAATGAGGGATCACAAAAAAAAACTTTTTGAAAGAACCTTGTACCTGCCCAGTCTTTGGGGCTTGTGGATTTGCAGTCTCTCATTCACTCTGTTGAGAAAGGAGCTATTCTAATTCCTAGTATGGGAGTTGCTCATGTCATCACAGGAAAATTACATGACAATTAGAAAAATGAGACCAAGTACACAGTTACAGATACAGACATGGTTTTAGATGGCTCAAATTAGAGGCAAGAAAGCGGAAGTATGAACTAGCAACGGGAAAAGTGTTCTTCTTACTGAATAATATTAGTACAAAACAAAGTAAAATTTTGGAGTGTATGATTACAATGATCATTTTGTTCTTAAGGAAAAATCCCTATTGTCTGATAATTAATAGAGAGTAGCTCACAATGGACCAATCCTCCCACAGACAACAAATATAAACCAGTGGGTAAATGTAAAATACTATCTTGGTTTAATTTAAAAAAAATACACATAACTGTTCCAAGTAAAAATTATAACATTATAACTAAAGGACAAGGGGGTATATGGAAACTTATGGATGAAAGGTTTTTATATTTCACATGATATGGTACAAAACTAATCCTAAATAGTTTGTGAAAAGTTAAGGCTGTATATTATATTATAATCCCTAGAGTAACCATTAAAAAGATGCAAAGAAGCACAGCTATTGGGTTGGCCAGAAAGTTTTTTTTTCTGTAAGATAGCTCTAGTAGCCCTTAGCTGGAAGACTGTAAAAGGCACCTGGAACAGTTCTTTACTCAAAAAGATAAAAAGTTTTGGGAAGATGGAATTATGAAGTTGCCTGAAAAATGGCAGAAGGTAGTGGAAGAAAATGGTGACTATGTTGTTCAATAAAGTTCTTGGTGGTGACTATGTTGTTCAATAAAGTTCTTGGTGAAAATGAAAAATCCATCTTTTTACTTAAAAACCAAAGGAACTTTTTGGCCAACCCAATAAAAAGACAGTAGAGAGGGGGGTAAAAAAACAGATGGAACAAGGAGAAAATAAATAGCAAAATGTTAAATGTAAATCCAGTCATGTCAATAACTACATCAAAATGTAATTAGACTTAAAAATGTAAGTGGACTAAACATGTCAGTTGAAAAGCACAGAGGGGCTTACCTGGTGGCACGGTGGTTGAGAGTCCACCTGCCAATGCAGGGGACAGGCGTTTGTGCCCCGGTCCGGGGGGAGCCCACATGCTGTGGAGTGGCTGGGCCCGTGAGCCATGGCCGCTGAGCCTGCGCGTCCAGAGCCTGTGCTCCGCAACGGGAGAGGCCACAGCAGTGAGAGGCCCGCGTACCGCAAAACAAACAAACAAACAAAAAAACACAAAGGATAAAAAAAGCCTGATACTATATTAATGTTAGATAAAGTAGGCTTCAAAATGAGGGGTGTTACCAGAAATAAAGGGGGGCATTTCATAATGATAAACAGTCAATTCAGTAGAAAACCATAAATATGTACGCAACTAACATTACTTCACAGTACATCAAGTAAAAATTGATAGAATTTAATCCACGATCATAGTTGGATATGTTAGCACTTTTTCTTTCAGCAATTGATAGAATTAGACAAAAAGTGTAAAAGGACATATTGGCCAGCTTGTCAATTTCTGTTGACATTTATAGAACACTACAAGCAGTAACTGTAGAAAATACATTCTTTGCAAGTGCACATAATACATTTAGCAAAACAGACCAAATACTGGGCCATAAAATAAGTCTCAAAAGTCAACAGATTGAAATTTCCAGAATATGTTCTCTATACACAATGAAATTGTATTAGAAATTAATAATGATATCTAGAAAACCTACATATTTGGAAATTAAACACACATACTTGTAATAAGGAAGAAATCAAAAGAGAAATTAGAAAATATTTTGAACTGAATAATGAAAACAAAATTTGTAGGGTTCAGTTAAGAGCTGTGCTTATAAGGAAACTTAGAGCTATAAATGCTTCTATTAGAACAAATGAAAGAAAATCACTGATAAAGGTTTCTACCTTAAGCTAAAAAAAAGCAAAATAAACCCAAAGTGCAGAAAATATTACAGAAAAATCTAAGAAGCTGAAAGTTCTATGAAAAAACACACATGCACAAAAACGGACAAATCCCTAGCTAAACTGATGAAGGGACAAAAGAGGAGACAAATTACCAATATCAGGAATGAAAGAGGGGATAGCATTACAGGTCCTGTACAACATGGAAAAGATAAAGGAATGTTATGAAAAATTTTATGATAATAAAACAACTTGGATGTAATATACGAAATCTTTGAAAAATGCAACATACCCACACTGAAACAAGATGAAATGTAAAGGCTTCATAGGTCCAATCAAAGGAATTGAATCTATAAATCAAATGCTACCCTAAGCAAACTCTTGGCTCAGATGATTTCACCAGTGAATTCTATTAAATCCAGTCTTACAAAAATTTTTAAAAAACAGGATCAAGAACTTCCCATTATGCCATGAAGAAAATGAAAGTCAATCTACAGATTGAGAATATATTCACAAGATACATCTGACAAAGGACTGATATCCAGAAAATATAAAAAACTCCTACAACTCAATAATATAAAAACTAATAACCCAAACAACAACATACACAAACCAAATGAAAAAAAAAATGGGCAAAAAATTTGGACACCTCACAAAGATACATGAAAGGCCAGTAAGCATGTGACAACGTGCTCATTGTCCATCATCAAGGAAACGCAAAATAAAACCACAATGACATACCCCTGTGTACACATCAAAATGGCTAAAATTAAACAATGACAACTCTAAATACTGGCAAGAACAAGAAGCAACCAGAACTGTCATGCATCATTGGTGGGAGTGTAAAATGGGCCATCCGCTTTGGAGAAAGGTCTGTCACTTATCTCATGATACACATTCTTCCCAGCAATTCTACTCCCATGTATTACCCAAGAGGAAGGAAAATGCCCACACAGACTTGTTGATAACATTATTCATAAAAGCCCCAAACGGAAACACCATATTCACAGTGGAATACTATTTAGCCACAAAAGGCAACAAACTACATGCAACAACATAATCTCAAAAACATTGTGCTGAACGAAAAGGGTTTTTACAGCTACAGTAATTAAAACAGTATGGTACTGGCACAAAAACATAAATATAGATGAATGGACCAGGATAGAAGGCCCAGAAATAAACCCATGCACTTATGATCAATTAATCTACCACAAAGGAGGCAAGAATATACAATGGAGAAAAGAAAGTCTCTTCGATAAGTGGTGCTGGGAAAACTGGACAGCTACATGTGAAAGAGTGAAATTAGAACATCCTCTAACACAACAAAAATAAACTCAAAATGGATTAAAGACCTAAATGTAAGACTGGATACTATAAAACTCCTAGAGGAAAACATAAGCAGAGCACTCTTTGACATAAATCACAGCAAGATCTTTTTTGATCCACCTCCTAGAGTAATGGAAATAAAAACAAAAATAAACAAATGGGACCTAATTAAACTTAAAAGCTTCCAAACAGCAAAGGAAACCATAAACAAAACAAAAAGACAAACTACAGAATGGGAGAAAGTATTTGCAAACGATGCAACTGAAAAGGGGTTAATTTCCAAAATATACAAACATAACAGCTCAATATCAAAAAAAACCCCCCAAACAACCCAATTAAAAAATGGGCAGAAGATCTAAAAAGACTTTTCCAAACAAGACATACAGATGGCCAAAAGGCATGTGAAAAGATGCTCAACATCGCTAATTAGAGAAATTCAAATCAAAACTACAATGAGGTATCACCTCACAACAGTCAGAATGGCCATCAAAAAGTCTACAAATAACAAATGCTGGAGAGGGTGTGGAGAAAAGGGAACCCTCTTGCACTACTGGTGGGAAAGTAAATTGATACAGCCACTATGGAGAACAGTATGGAGGTTCCTTAAAAAACTAAAAGTAGAGCTACCATATGATCCTGCAATCCCACTCCTGGGCATATATCCAGAGAAAACCATAATTCGAAAAGGTACATGCACCTCAGTGTTCATTCACTGCAGCATGATTTACAATAGCCAAGATATGGAAGCAACCTAAATGTCCATCGACGGGTGAATGGATAATGAAGATGTGGTACATATGCACAATGGAATATTACTCAGCCATTAAAAAGAATGCCATTTGCAGCAACATGGATGGACCTAGAGATTACCATACTAAGTGAAGCAAGCCAGACAAAGACAAATATATGATACTGCTTATATGGGGAATCTAAAAAACTGATACAAATAAACTTATTTATAAAACAGAAAGACTCACAGACATAGAAAACAAACTTATGGTTACCAAAGGGGAAGGGGGGGAGATAAATTAGGAGTTTGGGATTAAAATATACACACTACTAAATATAAAATAGATAATCAACAAGGACCTACTGTATAGTACAGGGAACTCTACTCAGTATTCTGTAATAACCTATAATGGAAGAGAATGTATCACTCTGCTGTATACCTGAAACGAACACAACATTGTAAATCAACTATATTTCAACAAAAATTTTAAAAAAAATCAGTGAGGAGACATAAAAAAATAAAACTGAAGAAAAGAGCTTTATACAAAAGGACTAAATACTGTATGATTCCATTTCTATGAAGTTCCAGAACAGGCAAAACTAATTTATGGTGAAAAAGATTATAGTGGGTGCTTCAGGGGGCTGGGGTTGAGGGTGAGGCTGAGTATAACTTGGAAGTAGCCTGAGGGACCTATCTGAGACGATGGAAGCATTCTGTATCTGGATAGGCACTTGGGTTAGATAGGTATATACTTTTCTCAAAACTTACCAAATGGACTTAAAATTTGTAGTTTCACTGTTTGAAAATCTTTACCTAAAGAAAGAGTAAAAAATAAAATGTTAAATTATCATTGTGGTAGCTTTTCAATGATTTTCAGTAGTCCTAAAGACACCCAGAAAATTGCCTGTTCAGTTTAGTAACTGACAGTTATTAAACTTATATACATGCCACATACTGTGCTAATACTTTGCTCCGCATTCCTCTTTAATTAAGAGCCCTACGAAGGTAAGGACCCTTATTAGCCCAGTTTTACAGATGAGGAAAAATGAGGCTCAGGAAAGGTACCTTGTCCAATGTCATACAGTACTCACCACCTCAAACTCTGCACAGAATTTGAATTTCTTCTGCTGATGAATAATTACCTCTGCCCCACTCAAACTTGACCGAGTAAGAGAATAAAATGCAAACTAAATCTGCGCAATAAATATTACTGATTTTTGGCTGAATTCTTATCTCCTGACAGTGTTTTGTGTGCTGCAGCTTTTCCCTGGGTGTTAAATCAATTTCAAGGGAATGCAAGAGTGTTAGAACATTTTTAGGAAGGATCATCATTTTTCACCGGGCACCCTTTCCAGTATAGAGGATTTTCAAGCTTTTCTTCTTCATATAAAATCATACATGGAGATCTCTGTAAAATATAGTTCAAAGCAAAGGGGCCTGAAGCTCCACCTCTTGTTTCTCCTGCCTTTCCAACTCACTTCTGCCTCCACCTGTCTGTCCTGGGTGATACAGCCCAGTTAATCTTACTTCCAAAGCTTAGCCTACTTCTCAACAAGGGGGGACGTTCACAGAGGGATACATGTATATTCATATCTGCACACACACATTCAGGAATACAGAAAGTTTTACAAAACAATACTTAATTATCCCCATAATGTATGATGCATTTGGATACTTTCTATAAACACCAAGTTGATTTAGTAATGATTAATCGTTCAGAACCCACCTTTTGAAAAACACTGCTGTGACCTCACGTGCTGCCCACGTCTCCTGAACGCCTTCCTCGACATCACCAGTGAAAACTGGAGAAATGTTGAGAATATGCTAAGGACAGGGGCTGCCTGTAAGAAAAAGGTCACATGGAGAACACTGCTGCTTAGGTTTAGAACGTAAGTGATGAGTTATTCTAACTCTTCTTGGGAAAATAGAAATCTCTTCTCACTTAAGCTTTTCTAAAAATAGACTAGGAAGTGGTTTAATTATTTTTAATTGAGCTTCAAGGCAGACTGATGAGGTAGCAGCCAGAGATTTTCTTAATAAGCTACTTGCTTTGAATTTCAAGCTGCATAATTCCCTAGGCTTGTCTTTGAAGGAGTAATCAAGCCTTTCCTTCTCATGCAAGGCAGGGGGGAAGGTCATAAATGGAGAACTTGAGCTAGCTTTGAGATTCCAGAAGCTGCTGCTGTGAGCCCAGCGTGAATGATTACCCGTGACCTAAGCTGGCCTGCCACCAGCTGACACGTGTCTATACTGCTCTTTGAACGTACTGAGAAGGCTCACCACACTCTTTCCAACTGCTGGGTCATACTGGCTCGAGTCCTTGATACTAGGATCTTCTGTCACTTTATTTTTTTAATTTTCTTGGCTGCACCGCACAGCATGTGGGACCTTAGTTCCCAGACTAGGGATCAAACCTGTGCCCCTGCATTGGAAGCATGGAGTCTTAGCCACTGGCCTGCCAGGGAAGTCCCTCTTCTGTCACTTTAAACCAGAAGACAGACCTACAGCTCAGACTCAGTGTGAGGGGCTGCCTAACCTAGTGATGGGGAAGACAAGATAATCAAACACCTCAAGAGCAGAGGAATATGTAAGTCACAAGTCAAGATCAAAATGATTTATGGCTCCAGAGTCGTGGTAGAAATGAAATCAATCACAAACAGACTTCACATTCCTGAAACGTAAATTGTTTTTAATATTTAAAAGCACGCTGAAGTCTCCTTGATTTATAAAAAATAAATACATAACATGACAAACTTATTCATGATCCTGGGACCCTTATGAGGTCAAACTCTTTAATGGATGTGATGTGTCAATGTAAAACACACATGATCTGTTATACACCCAGAAGCATATTCCAGTTGTAAGATGCCTTCAAGGATCAGAAAGAACATGGATCAGTCTTCTACTGCAGAAAGCACGTCCAGAGCTGGGCGATGAGGTTGGGCCCAGGCACAGGAGCCTCTGACCAGCCAGCCTACAGTTAAGGAGCCAGGGCAGGAAGGCGCAGCCCTTCAGCTCACAGCCCCACCCTGCAGGCCAGGCAGCCTCCTCAGCTGCAGAGTGACCGGCTCCCTCAAGGGAACCATGAGGCTCCCAGCCTCTGCTGTGTCTCTGACGCATAGGAGGGCCTGTTTTGTCCTTACTTGTGGCTCTGTCCTAAGTTTGAGAGAAGACTGAGAAGGTGTGCTCATTAAATTTTTTCATTAGAACACTGAATGGAAATCATGATCCTGCCATGAGCGCTGAGCTGAGAGAACGCGAGAACTCACACTGCACTTTACCAGAGACATGGGAGCGGGTGAGGGAGCACGCACTCCCGAGGTTGGCAAGGAGGAGTGCTTTTTCCAAACCGACATGCTCTCGAGGGTAAAGAAGTCAGGCCTAAAACACGTGAAGAGGGGATCTGGGAATCAAGTTTTCACCCCTGTAACACACAACATAAAAAAAAAACCAACAAAAAACAAGAAGAAAAATCCAGTCTTGTTAGTAAATAGCTGAATTTTGATTAAAACCTGAAATGTTTCTGTGTAATCGTCAACTGGCTGGAATGTATCTGGTACAGTTTAATCTGCTGTTGTTTCTTTGGCTGTCTTCCAACTAGATCTAGAAACGGTTTTGACACTCTCAATCCTGTTTCCCAAACCACTTAATTCCTGTCATTCTTAGGTTGGCTAGTTTTCCTCCTTCAGAAAAATGACCCACAACAATCTTCCTACTAGTGAGGGTGTACTTCTGAATAGAAGAGTCCTTCGGCTGAAATGGCATCTCCGAGGCCCACAGTTCGAACAGGATCTTTACACACCAACACTGGTGTGAAGTGGAAGGACACTCCCTCCCTGTGCCATTCGACCACTGGCTCGTTTGGGTTTAACATGACCCTGGAGCCATCCGCCGAACGGGAGGTCATGAACTCACGGGGCGCCTTCAGAGACACTCGGCGGGTGTCTATGGTTTCTGTCGCGCAGGCCTGTGTCCCGGCCACGCGAGCTCCTGCAGCCACAGCCGCCAGCTGGTTGGCCCAGTGTCCGTCCACAGTTGCCAGGATGTGGTAGGCCAGCGTGTGGAAGTGGATCCTGGTGAGGTCTGAGGCTCTGCTTTCACTCTTCCCATGTTCCTTCAAGATCCAAAAGAGGATGTCGCTGACCACGCCCACATCAGGAACACCGGTCCAGGAAGAGAGGGAAGAGTGAGGTCCAGATGCCGACTGGCTGAGAAATAACAGCTCCTGTTCATTCAGCCCAAGGGAAGTCACGGCAGAAAAGACCTGCTAACAAAAACAAAATGCGGGTCTTTTTCTGATGGACATCTAGCTCCCAAGTATCCTAGGACACAGCCGACGACTAACGTCAGGGAAGGCAGGCAGGGCCGGCATCTTTCTTCTTTACCACAAGACTCCCTGCTCCTGAAGTCTGTGGGGGGAAGTGACAGATCAAGGTCCCTATTTTGGCTATTACACCTCTATCTCCACGCTCATCATCACTTGCGGTCAACTGGAAAGTTGCAGTAACTCTGTATTAGAGCCAGTCTTCTGTTTATATGCTGGAATACAAAGGCAGAGGGGTACGCTCTGTACTGCTTTCCACGGTGCCCAGTTTCTGCCTCTGCACACACAGCAGAGGCTCTCACCACCGACGGGGCCTGACTCTCAGTTCCTGAATGTCAGCAGGTGTCACACCAGTACGGTGGAGAAGCCCACAGGCAGGGTTGTAAGGGTTCCTCGCACACAACACCAAGAAGCAAGGAGAGTGGCTTCACGTCTGATCTAAGCTTTCTAGGCAGGTGTGGGTTAGGAAGACTGAATTTAGTAATAACACTGTGTGTGAAGGGCACCAAACAAGAGCCATGGTTTTCTATCTTGAGGGGTACCACTATGTCCACCTTGCTATCTTTCTTACTTAGCACTTCCTTCCTTAGAGCCAGGGACCTGAATAAGGTGAATGTTTGTGCAAGAGAGATGAGCCCTGTGGGTATGCAGGGGTGTGTCTGCACGCGCATATATTTTTTTAAAAATCAAGGGCCTGGGAATCCCCTGGCGGTCCAGTGTTTAGGACCCCGCACTTTCACTGCCGAGGGCGTGGGTTCAATCCCTGGTTGGGGAACTAAGATCCTGCAAGCTGGCACGGTGTGGCAAAAAAAAAAAAAAAAATCAAGGGCCTGTCCCTTTGCTAATGTAACACCACTTCCGTTTACTGCATGTTCTGTTACACACTGAGCTACTGGCTCTATTTCATTCACTTCTTACTGTAATGCTCTGAGGGCAGGAGGGATGGCCTCCATCTTACAGATAAGGGGACCGAGGCTTAGAAAGGTTAAGTAGACAGTTACACAGAAAATGAAATAAAAATGGCTTTTTAAAGAAGTGAAAAAATAACCTCAAAAAGAGAAATATGAGAATAAAAATTATACCGAATGGGACTTCCCTGGCAGTCCAGCGGTTAAGACTCCGCGTTTCCACTGCAGGGGGTGCAGGTTCGATCCCTGGTCAGGGAACCTAAGACCCCACATGCCGCAAGTTGTGGCCAAAAAGTAAAAAAGAAAAAAAAAAAAAAAGATACTGAAAAACACCAGGAGTGAACCCTAATGTAAACGATGGACTTTGCGTGATGTTGACATGTGAATGTAGGCTCACTGACTGTTGCAAACGCCCCACTCTGGGGCAGGGGATGGTGATGGGGGAGGCTCTGGGTGTGGAGGGCAGGGGCTACATGGGCTCTACATTCTGCTCACCTGTGCTGTGAACCTAACACTGCCCTAAAAGTAGTCTATTAAAAAAAATTATTCTGAAATACCACTTTTTACCTGTCAGATTGGTAAGAAAGCATGTTCTTAATCACATTCCAGTGGCAAGGATATGAGGAAACAAGCACTTGTAGAGAATTCTAGTGGAAGTAAACTGGTACAGTGCTCATGGACGAGAATTCTGCAATATCAAACTTACAAATGCTTTTTGTGCCCCAATCTAGCAGTTCTACTTCTGAGGACTTATCATACACATGTACCTGCTCACGGGCAAAATAAACTCATGTACAAAGTTACTTGCTGAAGCGCTGTATGGGACAGCAAAGGGCAGACAGCCAAATGCCCAGCTTTGGTTGGAGTTAAAGACACTGGATGTACCACACGCTTCTTCTAACCAAGTGATGACAAAGAGGAGAGCTCCAAAACGCATCCAGTGAAAAAAAGCAAAGTGTACAACAGTGTATGCAGTATGCTATGCTATCTTTGGGGGTAAAAAGGATGAAAAAATAAGGCTATATTCCCATATTTACTTATATACGTACACAATACCTCTGGAGGGAGCAGGTGAAACTAGTAAAGAGGTTACTAACAGTGGATACAGGGGGCAGGAGGAAGCGAGACTTCATGAATATATTTTAATATTTTTTGAGTTTTGAACCACATGAATATATTACCCATTAAAGAGGTTAAATAACAATAAATGAAAGGTTAACTAACCTGCCTAAGTTCACAAAGCTAGTGAGTGGCAAAGCTGGCATTCCAACCCGGTTTCCAAAGTCTGTGCTCTTAAGCACCGCACTCTTGGATTTATCTGATCATTGCTACTGCTGAAAGGCTGAACACCTCAGGGCCTGACGGTGAGGGAGTGAAGCGCCCCCCCAAACTTCCTTTCTCTGAACTTCTTGAAGTTCAACTGAAAGCACCCAAGTTGGGCTTTCAGTTTTCTCCTTTGAGTTCTGCTGCAAAAGGCATTCACTTCTAACTTCCCCATTCCAGAAGGAGAAACATGCCCCAAGAGCCCATCAGTAACACCGCCATATTCCTAATCTAGTAGGAGATCCTGTTCCAGCACAGTCCTGGCTCCTGGACTTGGATCTCACGGACCCAGGTCTGAGTGAGACAACACCCACACCTCAGTGACCCCCCGTGCTGCCCGTGGGTTACCTGATGCACAATGCTGCTCATGAGCTCCCTGTTGGTCATGCTGGCCAGCTCCAGGTGAACTGGAATACCCGTGGGGATGTCAGAAATGGCGGTCATGACCTGCAGAGACGAGAGGAGAGCACTGCCATCAGAAACAGAAGGAAGTCAGGCAAGAGGGAAGGAACAGGTCCCGAGTGACAGTGCATCCTCATGAAAGCTCCCGGCCACGTGGGCGGCCACAGACACTGTGGACAAGGGAGGCTTTTCCCAACAGGGAAAACCAGGCTCTGCAGAGAGGCACTGGGGTTAAGGACTCAGAGAGCACAAGGAACCGCCCCTAAACGTTCACGCAGCCAGCCTCTTCCTGGGGACCTAAACTGAGCAGTCAGCTTCAACTGCTGTGTGAATCTGCAGCACAGCTGATGTGAATGAGATGATACAGAAAACACGAAGGACACAAACTACAGACACTGCAGTCTGCAGCCACGTTCAGCTTAGCACAGGAAGCAGAGGCTCAGGCAAGACGATGTTCTGATCTGTCCTACTCAAGATGCTGCCCGTGCCTGAGAGAACCCCATGAGGAGCCTCGCTGGAGTGGCAGACAGGCTTCTCGGCTGCCACGACACGTCCCGGGAGGCCAGGACCCAGGGCAAGGCAGCGCAAGCTGCAGGGGCTGAGAGAGGCAGGGATCTGAAGGAAAACGCTAGCTGCGATCTGTGAAATCCCATAACAGTGCTATTACCTCCAAGAGTCTCTTCCTCTGGAACTCCTTGCTTTGTCCCTCCATCATGTGCAATCCAGAGAGGACCACCAGGTCTGGCTGAAACTCCTCCAGGCTAGACACAAACACCTCCAGCATATTCATGGCCCCGTTGGAGAGGTCGTGGGAGAAGATGAATCGGTTGGCATGGGGAGCTTTTAACTGGCCCCACTCCTCCCCTAGAAAAGCCCAGTCAACACAATGGGAAGAAAAGGAAGAGGCTTTAAGTCTCCTAGCTGTGCGGGGGCTGGCGGGGGCCTCACTGGAGCCTTGGCTCTGGGCAGGCTGGCCTCTGGCTGAGTGGACCCCGGCTGCCATGGCCTAAGGGAAGCATGGTGCCACAGCCAGGAAGATGGTGGTCAGAAAGAAACAAACCCAAAACCCCAACCCCAGCCCCACAAAAACACAGAAACACAGCACGGGTGCTGTGTGCCTTTGTCAAGGAGCTGGCAAGTAGCTCCCCTCGAGTCCCAGGGAAGCTCTCCTGTCCAAACACAGGATGCCCGTGTCCCTCCCAGTCGCAGAGCACAACTTCCAAACACTGGTGCACAGTGGGCACCATGCGGGTCTCCGAACGTAGGACATGCTGCCTTTCCCAAAGCACCTTCCACCTCACAGTAACGCCCCAGCACCTGTCATTTAGCTGGGACCTAAGGAGGCTGGAATGACTGTACCTCCTCCTCCCTGCCGCCCACTGGTGGTTCCTGGGCACTGGATCCAGAAGCTAAGAGTATCTGGCTGCTCTAGCCTCCCGTGAGCGAGCTGCTTTGGAATAATGAATAAAAGACTAAGTTCAAGTGTTACTACCTCCTGAAAGGGTTGCCAACTGCTCCAGCCTGAGGTGTACTCTCACTGCTTTGAGGATCCAGAGATTCTCCTTTACGTGGTTTGGTGATTCATCACTTTGCTTTGAGTCCTCTCTTCTACTATGTTAACTAGTATTCAAACTTGTATCATTACTTCACTTTTCGCAGGTTTGTGCCCCATCCCCCCCTCAACACTGTATGTCTCTGATTCCCACAGCCCAGTCACAGTCCCCTGCACAGAGTGCCCACTCAGCGTTCCCTAATCTGATTCAAGCAGAGGGAGGCCAGACCCTCCCCGGTGGGGTCTTGGGAGGGGTAGGAGCTGGGAATCTGTGTGCAGCTACAGGGGTGCCTCTCAGCACCGCGGCCAGGAGGAAGCATCTCCAGCGGAACCTAGTTTTTAATGTGCAGGGGGCAGGGCCCCACCCCTGGAGACCGGGATGTGCTGTCAGGTGGGGAACTACCAGCTGAGAACCCCCAGCTGCCAAGCACTTGAGGGGAGGGCGCCAGTGCCCGAGTCCTAGGGGAGGGGGGGCAGTGGGGGGCGGAGAGGCCTCTCCAAGTTCACTCGGTGCCATCCCACGCGCATCCCACATTCCTCTCCTTGAAGTCCTGAAAATCTCAAAACTCAGCCTGAGGCGGTGCCTTGGAGGCCATGTCCCCCGAGCACCAGGAGGAGCAGTCATCCCCAGCCTGGCGCACCGCCCGAGACTGGGGGGCAAGGATTTATGACCTAGGGTTACACAGCTCTCCCTCCACGCAAAGGACCGGTCCCATTTACAAAATCAAAGCCCATATGCTGAAGCCTAGTCTTTCATTGGTTTTATCATTTACTGGCTATTCCTTCAGAAAGTTTTTCCCCACGGCAGCCACCCCAGCAGAGGGTCTCCTCATGCTGCCAGCTGATGTGCCCCCCCAGGGTCAGGGCCCTGCTTCCTGCTTCCTCTGCCAACAGCAGCAGCCCCGCCTCCCTGCAGAGTGTGCGTGGGGGGAGGGGAGGGGCTTACTCTAGAGCGGGTGTCAAGGCGGGGAAAACCTATCCTTCCTTTGCTCTGAGTTCACTTTTACCGAATCCATTCCTCTGAAAACATTTCACATGTGGGTCATTTGTATAACAGGAAAGAAAACATCACCTATTTCCTAAAACCTGATGCAATGGTTATACTTGTTAAAACACCACGTTCCTTTCTTAACTCCTGGCCCATGCCTTATTATTTGTCTAAAGAAAATACCCAGTGGTGATCCACACGGCTGACAGCAGCATTCCAACTCTGCTTCATTTCTGAAGACCCAACGCAGGGACGGCCTCCCCTAGGAAGCCTTTCCGAACTCTGCCACCTCCAAGCAGACTCGATTACAGTACCTCCTTCCCTGGGCCACCACTGGGCCTTATTATAGGACTTGGCACATAACTGTGCAATCATTTATTCAAGACTCCACCTCCTGTAGGGAAATGTGGACTGAGGGTAGGGCCTGTGTCTTCTTCTATCATATTTCTACTGCTTCATATTGCACCCAGCATATAGCCACATGACTGAATCAGCAAAAGAACACACGAGGAAGAGAACAGAACGATGACTCCAATGTCCATGACACAAAAGATGCGGGTATGAATTCTAAACGAATACTTCCCCAACTAACAAGACACTGTACAATGGGAAAAACACACAACATGAGTGTTCTCCACGAGTAGAGACCTGGAACTGCCACTCAGAGTGAAACTGTGAATAAGCACTATCTAACTTAACCTAGGAGAGAAGAGCCACATGGCATTCAAAACAAATTAATCTGCTCAGGGAAAAAGTGAGACAGGCAAAAATAAACAGATTTCCGCAAGGCAAAGACAAGGAGGGATGTGGAGAGCTGTTCACTGGCAGTTTCCACAGGACGCAGGACTGACTGATGGAGTGGCCCGAAAAGCAAAATGATTGAAACGCAGACAGGGTGAGCCCGTAATAATATTCAACGCCCCTCTTTTCTCACTAAGCTTTGAATTTATTCCCTTAAGTGATCCCTTCTCTCAACTTATGATCATGCCCTTCAGTCAGTAAGTCAGCAAAACCTATGCAGTGACTCACTGGATCCCCAGCCCAAAGCCTGAAAATAAGCTTCTCTGGAAAGGTCTGGTAGGAGAGAAGGAAAAAGAAGTTGACAAATCCCCTCTGGGAATTTATTCATTTAGAGAGAAGCAGGGGATGGATTTCTGTTAAGAGAGCTGACCTGAGGGCTGCTAGACTAGGTTTCCTCCAGGGGCCAATGAAAATGTAACTTTACATAAAGTTGAGTGGAAGGCCACTGCTTTGTACTAAGAAATAAGGCATAGAAAAGAAAAACTGAAATGGGAAGCTTGTAAACCCAAGGATGGAGACAATCTCCTTTCAAGATAAGCTGTGCTGTCTTCTGAACCACATACAAGGCACAGCTGTCAAATACAACAGCAAAGTCTTGGTGAAGAAACTAGTCTCTCTACTCTGTAGTCATCAGGGAAAATGACAGGCGCAGGGACCAGAAAGGTCCCAAGTTCATGATGTGAGCGCCAACAGAGCGGATGTGAGATGAATCTGGAACTGGCAGCAGCAGCAGCGCCTCAAAGGCATATCTTCAGCTCTTCTAGATCCTTCCAGTCAACAGACTTGCTCACGCCTTTCATTTGAGCAGCTCACTCCATACCACTACCTTCAGGCAGTAAGAGCCATCATTCTGATTTCCCACTGAGAGAAACTCAAAAACTGTGCAAATGGGAACTGCCCACTCCAACATCTTGTCTTTAATTTTCTGACCCTGCCCTTCCTAACTCCCTCATTCTAGTAAGCACCCCAAAGAGAACCAGAAACAAGACACAATTATTTTTTTTTGTACTTGGCGGAAGGCATAATTTTTAAGATACACTATATTTTCTATCTTATATTAAAGTCAATTACTCTAGTAGGTGAGGTTCTCTTAATCGTCTGACTTGGAAGCAGTTCACTGATGCATATTAAGCAAGTACTGCTTTAAGGTACCAATTAGTCTGTTTAGATGCTTGAATCTTTAACGTGAATTAATAATGTGTTGAATCAGAAATTCAAGAGTCTGAGTTCTGAGCAGGGAAAATACACGGGATCAAATAAACAAAATTAGAATACGTTCAGGTATTTAGGATTCTCTCAGAAATCAGATCTGTAGTCTGTATAACACATAAAATCTACTGGGGGGAGGTAGGGTGGGATGGGGTGGATTTGGAGTTATAAACATTGGAACATTATGTAATGGGAAATAATAGGTGTTGTTGTATACAAAACACTTCCACTTACACACCCAAGGGAAAATAAAATGCTTCAAAGGAACTTTGCCAGAGGCCTGGTATTACCCTAAGCAGCTTGGAACAGCTGGCCAGAAAGGCCTAGGACAGAACCCAGCACAGAGCTCAGCAGATTCTACCTGCCCTTCTTTCTTCTTAGTAATAAAGAAAAACTTTATATATATGCGTTTAACACATTTTCATTTTTATTCAAGATGCTTGCTTTCCTACAGCCTGATGTCTCTTGGGTTCAGATCAATTACATTTGCAGACCTGGGAATTTTCTTCAGTGCTGTAACACTCTACATCACTCTCCCTTGAGACAATGGTCAGTACCAACTGAGCAGAACCAGGGGCCAGGAAGCTTTTGGTAAGGCAAGAACAGGATCCTGCCAATTTACAAAGATGAATTTCTAGCACAGTGATACCCCCATCTGACAACACACAGCCCTCTAGCCAGGTTTACACCAGTACTTACTCATTTCCTCTTACCTGCCTGATACTCTAAAATGAGGTGGAACTCATCCACTTCCTGCAGTGACTCTGGTGGAACAAATACATTGTCATCAAGAAGTTCATGCAGCTTTGGACCAACCGGACCACAAAGAAGAACCTGGAGACAAGCAATACGAAATCTATCAGGAGATCTGCCCCTTGTCCCACGGAATCTGTTCATTAAGGTACATCCAGCACTTCTATTCATTTCAACAAAACGCTGGATTCCAAATCCAATTTTGAAAGCTTTTGGTTTGGAGGTACAGACTAGAGGGGCTACTACCAGGGCCTGGGGGGTATAGACACAATGTACCCAGAAATGAGAGGCTGATAAAAGACCCACGTCACACACGTTACACAGGTACCTAGGCTGCTGCTGAATCCCATGCACCCTGTTAGGGACTGAATGTTTGTGGCCTCCCCACCCCCATCCCAATTCCCATGTCGAAGTCTAATGGCCAATGTGATGATATCTGGATAGGGTTTTCAGGAAGTAAATGAGGTCATATGGGTGGGTTCCTAATTCAACAGGATTGGTGGCCTTATAAGAAAAGGGAGAGAGAGAGAGAGAGATCTCTATTCACCACACCTGTTAAAGAAAGGCCATGTGAGGACACACAAGTAGGTGGCTGTCTGCAAGCCAGAAAGAGAGCTCTCATCAGAAACCAAACCCTGCTGGAACTGGGATCTTGGGTTTTCCAGCCTCCAGAACTGTGAGAAAATAAATTTCTGTTGTTTAAGCAACCCGGTCTATGGCATTTTGTCATCAGGGCAGCCTGAGCAGACTAAGACACACTGTACCTCACTTTCTCTCTTTTCTTAACTGACTCACATCCTGTGTAGGCAAATAGATACAGGATGCTGTCTGCTCAAAACTGCCAGATGAAAACAACTGTTTGAATTTACACAGTATAGAAAAGGACCACAATAATCAACCAGGGGACCTAATTTGTGGGATCAGGCTCCCTACTATACTTAGCTGCTTTGTGAACAAGATAGCCTTCCAAATAGAAAAATTAAAGAGCACCTCGATTCTGAAAGTATGGGGGGAGGTGCTCTGCAACTTTTTAAAAACCTTTTCTTCAACTCCAACCTGGGCCTCTTCCTGGCTTTTCCTTCTAGAAGCCATTTCACACCTGCTGCTGTTTCTGCCATGCCAGCTCTGGCCCCACTCATGACCAGGTTAACAGACTCAAAGCCCCTGAACCATGAGGGCCTGGACCAGGATTCGAAGGAAAGTCCTCAAAGATGATTGTAACCATTTCAGATTTGATATGTCCCATCCAGAAGCTTCCAAAAGCATTTTTACTTGCTAATTAACTGCTTGTTTGTACAGAGGCATTTTCATGCATCTAAGAAATCCCAGCTTCTGGGTGAAAATACATTTCCCTCTCGACACATGCTCGCTATTTGCCAATTCTGAAAAGTCTTGCCCCTATAATTTTATTTCTTTTCTCTAATTCTTGGCTAGAACTTCAGCTTCCAAGATGAGGTAACAAGGGCCAGATTTACCCTCCTGCCTGAAACAACAACAAAACAGATAAAATTTATGAAATAATGGTTTTCAAAACATTTGGGCACTGGGCAACAAAGGACAGTGATCCCTAAGAAACAGAAAAAAACTGAGTAAGCCCTACAGATCCTGCTGCAATTTAGCCTAAAAGAGTTTCCAGATATACAAAATCTGAAAGAATTAATCACCAGCAGATCTGCACTACAGGAAATAGGAAATCCTTTAGGCAGAAGGAAAATGATACCAGATGGAAATATTGATCTAAACAAAGGAATGAAGAATGCCAGGAATGGTAACTCTGGATAAGTATATAAGATCTTTTTCTTACTATTTAAATGTCTTTAAAAGATAATCAACTGTTTGAAGAAAAATATTAACAGCATAGTATGAGATTTATAGCCTATCTAGAAGTAAAGTATATGCCAATAATAGTATAAAGACTGGAGGGGAGAAATGGAAGTATACTATTTTAAAGTTCTTACATTCTATCTGGTGGTTTAATAATATCACTTGAAAGCAGACTGTGATAAGCTAAAAATGTACATTATAAACCCTAAAGCAACCACTAAAGAAAACAAGCAGCAAGGTGTCAGATTTAAACCTATCTGATATAGCAATAATCATATTAAATGTAAATGGTCTGAACTCCCCAAATAAAAGACAGAGAATGTCAAAGTGTATTAAAAAGCAAGCCCCAACTATATATTGCCTACAAGAAACACATTTTAAATATAAAGACACAAATAGGTTAAAAGCAGAAGGATGGAAAAAGATATATCATAACACGATTCAAAGCTGGAATGGCTATTTTAATCAAAATAGATTACACAGCAAAGAATATTATGAAATTATTTTCTTTATCCCTGGTAATGATAAAAGGGTCAATTCATGGAGGGAGGTAACAATTCTAAGGAGTTATACATCTAATAACAGCTTAAAAATACATGAAGCAAAAAGTTATAGAACTGCAAGGGAAATAGACAAGTCCATAAGTATAGCTGAAGATGTCAATACCCCTCTCTCAATAGTATTAGATAAATCAAGTGGACTGAAAATCATTAAGAACATAGAAGACTTGAACAACATTATCAACCAACTTGGCCTAACTGACATTTATATATAGAACACTCCACTCCAAAACAGAAAAATATGTACTTTTCAAGTGTACACTGAACTTCACCAAGATAAGACTATATTCTGGGTCATAAAAAAGTCTCAATAAATTTAATACGAATCAGAGAAGCATATTCTCTGATCACAATGGAATTAAAATAGAAATCAATAACAGAAAGATATCTGGAAACCCTCCCAATATTTAGAAACTAAATAACACACTTCTAAGTAGTACATAGATGGGCCATTAAATACCTCATCTCAAGAAATCAAAGGGAAATCAGAAAGCATTTGAACTGAATGAAAATAAAAACAAAAAGTATCAAAATCTGTGGGATACAGCTAAAATAGTACTTAAGGGGAATTTTATAGCACTAAACACCCTGTACCAGAAAACAAAGGTCTCAAATCCGTGACCTCAGCTACTACCTTAATAAACCAGAAAGTTAAATTCAAAGCAAACAGAAACCAATGAAATAGAAAAGAGAAAAATACAGAAAAAAAAAATCAGTAGAATTGAAAGTTCATTGTTTATTGAAAAGATCAAAATTGACAAACCTATAGCCAAACGTATCAAGGAAAAGAAAAAAAGAAAAAGACATAAATTACCAGTATCAGGAAAGAGAGAGAGAACATCACTACAGATTCTACAGAACTTAAAGGAATAAGGGAACATTATGACTAACTTTATGCCAATAAATTCAACAACTTAGATGAAACGGACAAATTTCTTGAAAGATTAAACTACCAAAGCTCACTCAAGAAATAAAAAATCGGAATTTCTCTTTATCTATTAAATCGAAATTGTTAAAAACCTTCCCGTATCAAAAACTTCAGGGCTAGAGGGCTTTGCTGGTGAACTCTACAAACATGTAAGGAGGATATGATACCAATTCTACACAAACACTTTTTTAAAAAAATTGAAATACTTCCCAATTCATTCTATAAGGTCAGTATTACTCTGATACTAAAACCAGACAGATATACAAGAAAAATACAGACCAATATCCCCCAGGGAAATTGATATAAAAATTTTAAACAAAATTTTAGTAAATTGAATCCAAAAAAAAGGGTAATACATCAGAAGCAAGTGAGGTTTATTCTGGGGATACATGGTTAGTCTAACATTTGAAAATCAATGTAATAACCATATACCAAAGTTAAAAAACAAAAACCACAGCAGCATTTGACGAGATCCAACATCTACTTCTAATTCTTGGCTAAATTCCAAAATATATTCCATAAAGACACTGCTCTCTTCTGCAATCTGGCTTCTATTTCACCATTGCACTGAATTTACCTTTACTATATTCACCAGGGTCTATTTCTGAGACAACATAGCTTGGTTGTAAAGAGCATGGACGCTGGAGCTAGAGTACTTGGGTTCAAATCCCAGCTCTACTCCTTCCTAGGTATGTGACCTTGAACAGTTTTAACTTCTCCATGCCTCATTTTTTCTATCTACAAAATGGGGATAATAATAGACTTCCGTTATGGGGCACTGTGAGGATCAAAAGAGCTAATATAATGTAAAGCACTTAAGACAGTGCCTGGCATACAGTAAGAACTATGAAAGTGTTAATGATTATTATTGCCTTTGGAAAATACCTAATCCTTAATCTGCGGTGGTTCTCAGATGATCACTTGGTCCATGTCGAGAAGCATTGCATCAAGTTAAATGGAATCTCTCTGAGAGAGCAATATGAGGTGGTGAGGTCATGGCAGAGCCTAGTGTTTGAATCCTGGCTCCATCATTTACTAGCTAGGTGACCCTATGCACAATACTTAATCTCTTACATTACTTAACCTCTCTGGACCTCCTGTCTTTAAAACGGTGATAATACCTTAACTTCATCAGATTGTTGTGAGGACTGAGTAACAGATATCCCTTTTCTTTCCTCAATCTTCTACCAAGGCCAGACATTTTTTTTTTCTTTTTTTAAAAATCAGAATGCTTTCCAGTCAGACTGGTCTCAGGCCCAGCTTCTCCAGAGACCAACAGCAAATACTGGTCCCAGACGAGGGCAATATTGAAAGGTCAATGTAACCCAGGACTTCCAGGGCCAGAATTACTTCTCAGGGTCAAGAGAGTGGCCTTTTATGGACCCATTCAAATGCCCAGGATTCTGATGGGAAGGGCCTGGGTTCTCTCTAATTAGTTTATGACTGATCTTTCCTTCTCTTCCATCCATTAGCTGGTAATACTTCTGAAGGTCAGCCCTGTAATTTCTAATATTCTCTGTTTGGGAGTTAATTACTATCTATAAAGATAATGACTATTTTAAAAAAAATTTCCCACACCCTAATATTTTATGAAACTTTAATTCTTATTAAAATGTGAACGTTCACACTTTAATATGCTCTCCACATCTAAGCACATCCATCCCTCAGTGTACAGTGTGGCTCCATATGAATTTTTTCCCCTTAAACTGTTGAACATTTATCTGAATTTTTGGGTCCATCTCTGGGCTTCTGATTCTGTGCCCCTGAGAACTGTTTATGGTTTCCTTTCTCTGCCGTCAGTAGCCACATCTATTCTGCACTTCTCAAGTTCACTTACTCTAGAATCATCTTTGTTAAACCTATCTTCTTTGTCCCCATGTATGGTCTAGCACCAAGTGATTCCATTTGAGTAGGCTTTAGATAGGCTTCTCCTCTTCTGGCTACCATATCCAAACCTCAATCATTTTATAGCAAGACAGCAGCAATAACCTCCTTGCTGTCTTTCCCCCTCAGACCTATTCCACTTGTAGCAAAAGAGCTTCTTACTCAGATGGTATTTTGAACATAGCAGTAATTTTTAATTCTACTTAAACCAAATGGCCTAAGACTTGAAGACATGTCCCTATCTAGTGGCGTTCATTTTTCAACACTCTGGATCCAGGCTCACAGAACAGCCAATTAAGTCTTCTCTCATCATTGTACAATTCCCAGCCTCAGGCACTGACTCCAGAGCCCACGTGCTCTTAACCATTACATGATAAGGTACTCAAGAACGTGGACTCTGGGGTCCTAGGTTAAAACTGTTCTATTTCTTTTCTTTCTTTCGTTTTTTTTGTTTGTTTGTTTTTTTGCTGTACACGGGTCTCTCACTGTTGTGGCCTCTCCCGTTGCGGAGCACAGGCTCCGGACGCGCAGGCCCAGCGGCCATGGCTCACAGGCCCAGCCGCTCCGCAGCATGTGGGATCCTCCCAGACGGGGGCACGAACCCATGTCCCCTGCATCGGCAGGCGGACTCTCAACCACTGCGCCGCCAGGGAAGCCCTCTTTCTTTTTTTAAAAAATAAATTAATTTATTTATTTTTGGCTGCGTTGGGTCTTTGTTGCTGCACACAGGCTTTCTCCAGTTGTGGCGAGCGGGGGCTACTCTTCTTTGCGGTGCGCGGGCTTCTCACCGTGGTGGCTTCTCTTGTTGCAGAGCACAGGCTCTAGGAGTGTGGGCTTCACTAGTTGGGGTATGGGCTCAGTAGTTGTGGCGCACGGGCTTAGCTGTTCCGTGGCATGTGGGATCTTCCCAGACCAGGAATTGAACCCAGGTCCCCTGCACTGGCAGGCAGATTCTTAACCACTGTGCCACCAGGGAAGTCCTTGTTTTATTTCTTATTAGCTATGAACTTCCCTATGCCTCAAGCTTCATGTGGAAAGCAAGACAACAGCAGTACCAGCACGAGTACCAACTAGCCTTACAGGTTGTTGCAGGGATTAAATGAGGTAATCCACATCAAACACTAGAAACAACGTCAGGCACACAGTAAGCACTCAGAAAGCATCAGCTACCACTCCTCTCCTTCCACTACTATATTCCTAACAAGAGCCTCAGGGTCTGGCACAAGTTGAATCAAGGAACAGAAAGATACTCATTCTTACTCCTAAAATTACTTAAACACTAGTGAAGGACACAGGTTTTAATCTGGGAATTTGACTTACCTTTAAATCTGAGTTGGCTGCAAATTTCTGTCCAATTAAAGCTGCATTTCCTCCTACATAGTGCTATAAGACAGTTCAAGGTTATTAGACAGTATTTTAGCATTAACTATGTTACTCAAGCTTAATAATGTTTTGATTTATTGAATTAATTTACAGTCCATTTTTTTCCCAAAAAAATTTGCGGTGACTTCATAAGTACATACAGATGAGGTTAATAAAAACATTAACCCCATAGGTTAATAGACAATGAGTTATAAGGAAAGGTGGAAAAAACATATTGCTACACTTGGAAATTAGTATAATTGCCTTAACTGTAGATCAAATTTGGCCTTGAGCTTCCAGGCAACCGGAACAGATAAGGGAACAAAAGGAAATATGACAAGCATGGATAGACCTCATCTTCAGCACTGTAACCCTTCTAAAATGAGTATATGACTATGACAGTCTCCTCCTGAAAATCAATCAATAAATACTACAGTGAACTAAAATCCAACTCAATTTTTTTTATCAAAGCATAGTTGATATATAATATTACTTAAATTACAAGTGTACAATAGAGTGGTTCACAATTTTTGGAAGTTATACCCCATTTACAGTTACTATAAAATATTTTCTATATTCCCCATGCTGTACAATATATCCTTGCAGCTTATTTTATACCTAATAGTTTGTACCTATTAATCCCTTACCCCTTTACTGCCCCTTCCCCATTTCCCTCTCCCCACTGGTAACCACTAGTTTGTTGTCTTTATCTGTGAGTCTGTTTCTTTTTTGTTATATTCACTAGTTTGCTGTATTTTTTGATTCCACATGTAAGTGATATCATACAGTATTTGTCTTTCTCTGTCTGACTTTATTTCATTTAGCATAATACCCTCCAAGTCCATTCATGTTTCTGCAAATGGCAAAATTGCATTCTTTTTTATGGCTGAGTAATATTCCATCTCTCTCTCTCACACTCACACACACACTACATCTTCATCTGTTCATCTGCTGATGGACACTAAGGTTGCTTCCTTATCTTGGCCATTGTAAATAATGCTGCTATAAACATTGGGGTGCATCCAAATCAGTTTTAAAATCCAACTCTTAAGTGAGGCACACAGGCCTTTCCTTATCTGTCCCCTGCTTTCCTTTCTACTTCCATCTCCTGCCCTCCCTTCCGTACCATGCCTGCAGCTCTCCAAGTCTGCCTTCCTCCCTGTCTCTGTGCCTTTGGCACATGCTGCTTTCTTTGACTAGGATGCCTCCCCATTCTCATTCGTTGGTAAGACCCTGATCACTTTTCAAGTATCAGCTGCAGCATCACCTCTTCTGCAATGCCTTCTGTCTCCCTTTTCCCATGGCCACCTCCACCTCCACAACCCCCCTTCCAGACAGGATTACAGATCCCTTGCTACTCGCCACCCCTATACTCAGAACAAACCTCCATTACAGCCCTTGTCCACTTGGGCTAATGTCATCTGGGGACATGTCTAGCTCTTTCAGGGCAAGGACTGTCTTCTTACAATAAGTGCTCAGTAAATGTTTGCTGCTAGATTTTGAGAAAGGAAGAACACACTGATGCATCAGGAAACATAAGAGCTTTCCTGGGAGTAAATTCTAAAGGTAACAGACTCCAATAGAGGACAATGTTTTCTCCTAAACACCACATCTCTCAGCTGAGGACAGAAGAGCAAATAATTCAAGCCTAGTATTCCATTGTGCTAAGGACGGATTCATGTGTTTTGGAAACCTGACAAGTAGGAAATACGGCGGATGCTCTAGTTGAGAAACCTCATCAACAGCCTTGCCTGGGAGGAACGCTAGCACCTCACCTTCCTAGTTCCCAGTCCCATGCAGAGGCACAGAATAAGTAACTCATCTCTGGATGCTAGACCTCACTTTCAGCCCAACCAAGGTTTGTGTTGACCGATCACTGGTTTCGGGTGGGACAGTAATGGCTTACTCTAGATAAATTTAAAACTGTGATATACAGGCTGAAATTTGGCCTTTTAACATGTTAACCTTATTTTTTATTTACTATGGTGGCTAGAAGAATTTACTAAAAATCTTGGGTGAAACATTAAGATTCCATGAAGTGGATTTTAGAGTTTTCATGTAATAGTTATCATTAACTGCTATTTATCAGTCAATCTGCCTTATAGTTTAAGGGAGTCTGACAAGGCACCAAATGAAGTGTCACACTAGTGGAAGACAAATAACACATTTTAGGTTTTACAACGTTAAGAAATAATTTAGATGATGTAAAAGCTAGATAAAATTTCTGTAGAAAAAAATGTTTGCATTATGAGACAAAAGGCAGAAGAAACTAGAATAGAAAGCAAATTGGTGGTTTAAATGCTACAATCTTAAAGACTTTTAAGCAGTAGACTTGCCATCTTTTTAGAACTATCAAGATTCTTTCATAAAAGATAAGAATCTCAGGAGTTCCCTGGTGGTCCAGTGGTTAGGATTTGGTTGGGGAACACTGAGATCCCCCAAGCTGCGCTGCGCAGACAGAAAGGAAAAAAAACAAAGATCAGACTCTCACTACCAAACTCAGCTGTCAAAATGATTGTAACTGAAGTTTTAATAGCTTGCTGTTTCCTTTAGAAACTCAGCTGGGTAATGCTCATGCCCATTTCTAATGTTCAAATGGGTGGCTTCAAAGGGAAAAAAACTTTAAAATCTTAATAGTTATAAAAATAAGTGGTCACAAAGAATGGTCTATGAAAGGTACCAATCAAAAATGGCATTAAGAGCTCCCCCTGTGAGAAGTACACCCAGACTGGGGTGATGGGCCAAAGGAAGATTTTAGGTAAGAAAATTTGGGGGTTAGATGTGGTGGGGTGGAGAGATGCTTAAACAACCAACCAAAACTGGCCGGTAAGAGGTGTGAGGGCAGGTGTAGCAGCAGGTGTGTGAGCCTTGAGGAAGTGTCTGGACCATGCAGGCCCCAGGGCTTTGTTCATGATCACCAGGTGGGCTTGGGGAGCTCTAAGTTCTATCTCTGAGAGGCTCTATCCTGTAGAACAATGGTTCTCAGAACAAGGTGTTCAGAACAACAGCATCAACATAACTAGGAAACTAGCTGGAAGGGTCAATTCTTAGGTCCACCCCACAGGCACTGAATCAGAACTCTGGAAGTGTGGCCCAGGAACCTGTGTTTCAATATCCCTCCGAGTGATTCTGATGCACACTCAGGTCGAAGAGCCACCGAACTAGACCAGTGGTTCTCAACCAGGGTGATTCTGCATCCCTCCTCTCCCTGACCCTGGAAACATATGACCATGTCAGGAGACATTTTTAACTGTCACGACTGGGGAAGAAGAGGAGTGAAACTGTCATCTACTGGGTGGAGGCCAGAGATGCTGCTAAACATCTTACAATGTGCAGGACAACCCCCACAAGGAAAAATTCTCTAGCCCTAAACGTCAATAGTGCTGAGGATGAGAAAACTTGCTCTGGACCAGCAGAGCAGAGGTAAGGACCCAGCTCCCTCGTTCCCAGGCAAAGGCTAGAACTCTTTCTCTGTGGGTTTGGCCTTGTTTTGCTTAGGAAGGACTCAGCCATATTAAGATTACTGCAAGTTATCAGCCAAGCAATACCCTAACAAGTTTGGAGCAGATATCTTTCCTACCTTAAACTTGAATAACACGAAAAAAGAGCAATTTAATGGATAACCCAGAACCAAAATTTTAGGAAATATGCTTCATAAACGTTGGCTGAATTGTACTGACTAGAAACAGCAGAGTTAAAGGAAGGTCAGATACAGTTTTCAAAAAAGAGAAAAACATTGTAGAATTGGATTCCTAACAATTACCCTCTTAGGGCAAACTGGAGGAAAAAGCTGCTTGGTTGCTTTTAGAAACCATACAAACAAGGTGTCTTTCCCCACCACCACTGGCAAACAGACCTGGGCTCCTGGGAACTCTGATGCAATCTGCGCGATGTTATGGAAAGTTTCCTTATCACTGAAGAAGCGTTCAGCAGCTGCTCCCTTCCCCATGAAGTGAATGAAGGCTTCTTTTAGATCATTCCTCGAACGCAGCTCAGTGTGATCTTTCCCATTCCCAGGATTCAGGCCAAGTGCCTGCAAGAGCTTCACCCCTGACAGCACTACATCCACACATGCATTGACTCTGGAAGGAAGGAAGGAAGAGAGAGACAGTGTGAAAGAAACAGAAGCACTGGGGCAACTACTTTGCATTTAACAACCGGGAAATGTTTCAGAGGCCTGTATTCAGACAAAAAAACAGATGAAGTGGATTTGAAACCTGAATTGGAAAGTAAATAGCATATGGCAGAAAGAGGATTACTTTATCTGGATGTATGTCTTAGGATCAGAACACAGGACTCTTGGCAAGAGTTTGGCAAACTTTTACACTAGTTACAAAGAGAGAAGACAGGTGCTCAGAATTTCAGAACAAAGTATCATGATAACACAAATTTAGCATTTCTGAGAAAATGGTGGCAGAACCAAACTGTCTGGATTCACCCTGGCTGTGTGACATGGGCAAGTCACTTTAATTTCTCTTTGTCTCAGTTTCCTCATCTATAAAATGGTGTAATATGAGTATTTAACTCAGAGCTGTTGTGAAGATTAAGTTAATAAATGCTTAGGAACACTGCTTGCTGCAGAGTAAGCAAAATAAAAGTTTTGGGCAAAATCCATCTTCCCCTGAAAGATATATTAGGATGGTAGTAAAATACACTAAATACCTAAATGTCTAAATACTCCCAGTTGAAATTCTTAGAGCTGAGTGGTGCCTTAAAGACTTAAGTGCACCTGCAGCCTGTAACAACTCATCACTTCGCAGGTGTTCACCGGACCCATCCATGAACTTTAAAGGCTGGTAAGAAGCCAGTGTGACATCACTTGGTTGGTGCTACAGAAATTATAAAGTACATATAAGGCTGTCTGGCATGGCCCCTCCTATGTGTGCATGGAAGAGTTCTGGCTTACATTTTCAGTGTTTCTTTGCTAAAAGTCATCCCTTAAACGAGAAGTTCCAAACACTTTGGGTAGCTAAATGAGGTCTTCCCAGGGATGACCTGCCCCATCCCTGGGGCAGCTTCTGCCCCACCACAGGCACCTTTATTCCTGCCTCTGCCATCCCTGCCAGTGGGGCTGGAAGACCAACTGAAACAGCTTCTGGTGACAAGGCTGTGCTTCCAGGTTAATTCCGAGTGGCTTTGAAACCAGAAGGTAAACTCATCAATAAAGAAGGTCCAATGGATTGGATTTTAGTGTATAATATATAACTACAGTGTTTCCCTTCCAGTCTCCTTTAAAAATCTCTTGATCAAATCATTAATGGTGGCCAACTCTAAGATGAGGAATGAGATGGTGGTAAGGGAGAGGAGATATATTTTTTTCATCAGATATATTTCTAATTTTTACAAGCATACATTACTTTTAGAACTTAATAACAATTTTTAAAAGGTTCTCATGTGGGCTAGATATTATTTACATCACTCAAGGAAGGTTTACAAGGGCAAGGAAGAAACACATCCCTCCTCATGACGCAAAACTGACTGCATACTCATCATAAAGATTTTTATTAATTCTTCCCCTATGAATCCCAAGTTTCTGAAAAGGTTTTTGCCTACCACACTGCATTTAAATACTCAAATGTTCTTATTCTTTTAAAGTCAAACACACATATAATTATTCTCGTCAACTGGAAAAGCATAATCTAAAAGTGAGTATACTTTACAGCACATAAAACACATTGACATGCACGTGGAAGGTTCTTAATGATACATTTAAAACATAATCCTTTCACAGCCTTACATAATAATGAACCAACACACCTTGTAAACTGGTCTCAATCCCACCTCACACGAAGTGTCCTTTTATTTCTACTGGATGCAACATTAGATGTCTGAAGGGTAGAATCTTAACAGGAATACAGGCATCCCTGGCTCTCAGACTCCAGTAGGCTACCAATGTTCAGACAGTGAGAGTTTGGATAGCGTGAGACACCCATTCCCACCAAGCAGCCCTACCTAGAAAATGTGTCCAAATGGATTGGGGTCCTGAGTCTGGACAGCAAAAGTTCAGATACTGAGGGATATACCCATATTTAGAAATAACGACTTCAAAATCGACTTCAGTAAACACCACCTCCATATCTAGTTGTGCTGAGACTTTAGAGTTTGATTCTTTAAAGATGAGAATGGAGGAAGCTGCACTTACAGAAAAATAAAACTGAACAGAACAATGTTCAGCACATTTTGCAGCAAAGACAAAACCAAACTGAACGAATTTTGAGTTAAAACAATGTAACTATCATAGGAACATTTTCTATCCCCCACCTAATCATGTCATGAATACTAAAGGAAAAAATCTTAGAGAGGAAAAAATTTACTTGGTAGCTTCTTAAAACAAAAAAATCATTGAACACTACTATGTGCCAGATAGTAAACAAAGTACTTTTAGGTGTGCTTTCTAGTTATATTTTATAATACTTCAACCAGAACAAGAATCTTTCTCTGCGCTTCAACGGTATACTAAAACGTAAACAAGCACATTACCTAAGGTGCTTTATTATTGGGGAAAATTAAAGGGCGGCGGGGAGGTAAAAAAACTAGAAGACAAAATTATGCTCATTTGACACTTAGGCAGAATTTCACAGCTCAATGAGAAATGTATAAAAGATTACAATGTGAGTTTTGAGAAAACACAGACACAGATGAAACAACTGGAAGATAAAGTGAGGCAACAGATGCTGAATGCCTGAACAAGTGGCTGTGCTAGCAGAGAGGATGCTGGGAGCCAGGGCTGCCAGGCATATTATTAGAGACTTGGGGGTGGGGTGGGAATGAGGGACAGTTTCTTCTGGATCGTAAATTCCTTAAAGACAAGGATGGTGGTCCTTATCACCTCTCTTCTGTTTTACTGTCTGTAAATCATTTCCTAAGATTCTTTCTAGCTTTCACACTCTACCTGAGATATTAGGAGAACTAATCATAATCGCTGTAAGATACAGAACCGTAGAGAAGAGAAATTCAAGAGGCAGGAATAGTGGTCCTTGGGCCACACCCTGGATGGTGCTCTGGACAGAGAAAGAAGGCAGGTATTTTCAGACAGACCACACCAATCCGCAAAACGTTCTAAGATAGGGAAGTAGTCATCACTGCTTGCAGCTGAGAAAAGTGAGGCTGGGGGTCAACTAACATTCCAAAGGCCATGACTGGAGAAGCCTAAATTCAAACCCAGATTTATCTGATACTGAAACCCACAGGGAGCATACACAAGCAAAGATGTAGACAAAGGGATTAATCTTGTTTCTGGACACAATAGGAATGCTGATCCAGTTAGGAGAGTTTCAACAGGGGAGAAGAGCTAGACAGGTTTCAAAGGTCAGGGTGAAGCCAGGTAAGGGAAAATGAATGCTAGGATGAGGGGTTCATCATTCACCCAATGAACCTTAGGACCAGGGCCCGATTCTGAAGCAGGGGAGGGAGCACATGCTTTAGAAAGATGTGGCAGTGGGCTCGCCATTGACCATCTTCTTGAAACCTCTCCTATCCTTTATTTCCCTGGTCCCTTCCCACCTGCCCCTTACATAGATGGCAGTGCCTCCCCGAATCCCACCCTTGCCATTTACCTTCCCTTCTTTCTCTTCCTAGGTGATGTTGTCCAGTCTCTGGCCTCAGCCTAAGTGCTGGAGTCTCCAAGGTCTACAACCCTGCTCCTCAACTACAGCCTCTGGCTGTCAGCAGCTGAGGGCCCAGCTTCCTCTAAAATTCCACAGGAATGTACATTTCCCCTCCTCTGAAATCAAAATGCTTACCTTCCACCACAAACTTGTTCCTTTTTCTTAATCTCTTCGTGGCAACAACGTGGCACGAATGTGGAGCCAGGAATGGGTTTAGGCTACACCTCGGGCATTCGACAGTTGTGTGATCTTGGGCAAATCAGTATATCCAAGCCCCAGTTTACTCCCTGTGAAAGCTGGATGACAATCTCTGTATCTGCCTGCATAAGGTTGTTGTAAGATCCCCAGTATTAAGATCCTGTCATTTTTGATGCCTCTATTTACTGTACAACACCCAACCTCTTCTCAAATCTCACCTGTTGAAAACCACTGCCAAACAAGAAAAAGCTCTATGGACTCTTAACTAGTGTCAGAGTCTCAAGACTTTCCTTTTTTATGAGTCATATTAAATTGTGTGCTTTGACTGAGTATGTGAAAGATAGTGAATATGTATGTATGTGTGTGTGTGTGTGTGTGTGTGTGTGTGTGTGTGTGTGTGTTGTATATTCTCCTAAAAGATCAAACTACAACACACACGCACCTGCCAAATGAGATTCTGGTACCAGTACTGCACCCAACTACTCCTTGTACATTCTCATCTTTAGGCTGAAAATCTGGGTAAGGAGAAATGTTGGTAACAATGGATGTCTGTTACCCACAAAAATAGCGGGAAGCAGTCAAATAGGTTACAACCACAGCTCAAATTTCACATTCCACTGGTTAGTCTCTGCAAAGAACTTAGCATCATTTACTTGCTTATAAACCTTGATGGCTTTCCCATCACCTACCCTGATACAAAAGGCTCCTTTCAGCATCATCACTTGACATCCCTCTACCATAAGGTCCTTGCCCTAAATACAGGGCCAACTTGCTATTCACAAACAAGCCAAATACCTTTTCACATTTGGTCCTCTCTGCCTAGGTGGGCTTATTTCCCCATCTTCTTGTGGAGAAATTCCATTTCTTCTCCAGGGCCTGGCCCTTGCAAGTCACTGTAGCAGAATATGTTTCCAAGATGGCCACAAGATGTCCCATCCCACATGTTCTTTTTACAATGTGACGCTCACATTCCCCCCATCCAGGTGTGTTCTATGTCCCCTCCCCTTAAAATCATTTGGACCTGAGACTATGACAGAAGCAACACTATGTGCTTCTAAGAGTAGGTCACAAAAAGGCATTAATGCTTCTGCCTGGTCCTCTTGGGGAATTCCCTCCCCTAACCCAGTCACCCTGCTGTGAAAAAGCTAAATAGAGAAACCACCTGTAGGTGTTCAGGTGAAACCAGTTGAGGTTGTAGCCAACAACAACAATCAACCCTTGAGATGATCCCAGTCCCAGCCATCATCTGCCTGAAACCGCACAAAACCCCAAATGAGAATTGCCTAGCCGAACCCAATCAAACCTCAGAATAATGAGAATAAAAGGACCATTGTTTTAAGCTACTAAGTTTTGGGGTGATTTGTGATGTAGCAAAAGTAAATGGATTGTCACTTTCTCAGATGGAGCTTTTCCTGAAACCTCATCCTGGGAAGAATCAGTAATTCTTCTTTGGGACACAAGGCTACCTTGTTCCCACCACGAGTTCAGCAAAGCACTTTTCTTAATCATTACAAACAGCATTGTGTCACCTCACCGCCCCCCGCCCCCCATTCATATTGAAGCCCTAACCACAGATCGGACTGTATTTGGAGGTAGGAGCTATTTAAGGAGGTAATTGAGGTTAAACGAGGCCATTATCCAATAGGACTAATGTCTGTTTAAAAAGAAGGAGAGACACCAGAAGTGCTCATGAATGGAGGAAAGGTCTAATGAGTACACAGCGAGAAAGCAGCCACCTGCAGGTCCTTAAGAGAGGACTCGCTCTTGGGCTATCAGCCTCTGGCACTGTGAGAAAATAAATGTCTGTTGTTTAAGCTACCCAGTCTGTGGTATCCTGTTATGGTAGCCGGAGCAGAATAACACAATAACGAATATATTTGTTTCCAACAAACGAGGCTGCGACCTTGCCTCATTCATCCCTGCATCCTCAGAACCTAGCACAGACCTGACACATACCACGTAGTTGACAAATATTTGTTGAATGAATGCTCACAAAACCAGGGAGGACAATTAATGAGCTGATAAGGATGCAGGTGAAAGGGCTTGAACTTGAAAGGAAAGGTAAAAGAGGATACATCTGAAGAAACAATAAATATGCTGATATAAAAAAATAGTAGCTAACGTTAGGTGTCTGCTCGTTAAAGCAGACACCATGCTAAATAACATGGATTATTTAATTGAATCTTCAGGATAACTCTGCTTTACCTTAACCTTTCTGGTCCCAATACTCACAGGAACTAGTAGAGCAGTAGAAGGCCTGTTTTTGTGGTGAGGGCAAGATATTAAAGTCGAACTGAGACAAGAACTAAAATTCGTGTAAAGGGAATAATTACACGCGGGAGGGGAATACAAAGAAAGGAGGCACTGTGATTTGGGAGAACCCTAAATATGCAATGTCACTGAAATCAGGGGAAGAAAAGAGTTTCAAGGAGAAGGGTGTGCTTAACGCCTGGAAGGCTGCAAGCAGTCGACAGAGAAGGCTAAAAGAAGCAGTTGAATGTGAAAATCAACTCGGTTCCGGTGAGCTTTGAGAGAGAAGTTTCAGTAGAATGGTGGTCTCCAGACTACGGCATTAAGGAAGCGGAAACAAGGCGTAAAGAAATAAACTCGGTAGCTAATGGCACGACCCCTCCTTCAAGTAGTTCAGAAGCAAGAGGGTGCCGCCAAAGTGCTAAGACCAACCATCGCTGACTGCCAAAGAGCAGCCGCCAGAGAAGGAGGGCTTGGAATGAAGGAGGCTCGAACTATAAGGAGTCAGGCTGAGCGGGATTTGCAAGAGGCTATTAGGCTGGTTCTATGGAGATGAGAGAAGGGGGCTGGTCCTACCGAGACGAGAAGGGCGCAGGGGCCAGCCGACAGGAAAAAGCAGTCTGGTGAGTCCCTGCAGCAGTGACGAACGGGGCTCGTCCCAGACGTCCGACGCTTCTCGCCAAGGAGGCAGCGTGGACACCAGCGCCGAAGGGCCTCCCGGGGACCTCTGGGAACCCGTTTCCGCGCCGGCTCTACCTCCCAGCTCCCAAGCCGCCTGACCTCCGCCAAGGCGGCCCTCGGAGGCCCGGAGCGCCCGCACCTCCTGGAGAGGTCCAGAGAGGCAGGCTCCGCAGGCACTCACCCTACGGCCACGCGGCGCCAACGCCGGGCCGGCCGCACGATGAGCGCGTCCCAGGCAGCAGCCAACCGACCCTCAGGGAAGCCGGGTCCTGGGGGCGCGGGCGCAGGCCCCAGCTGCAGCGAGCTCCACAGCGAGCGCAGCGCCGACCCCGGCAGCTGCGGCTCCAGCAGGAAAACGCAGCCCACCGCTAGCGCCAGGAAGCCGGCGTACGCGGAGCCGCGCCACAGCGCCATAGACACAGAGGTGTAGGAGCTGCTGAGCACAGCTCCTTTCCCGGTCCGCGCCTCTTCCGGGATTAGCTCGTGCCGACGTCGACATGCGCGCTACGTCACGCCGGCGCGCCGCGGTCCCCCCGGAGGGGCGGGGCGAGGGGCGGGGCGATGGACGAGGGAGAGGACGGAGAGCCCTCTTGCTTTGTCCAAGTCCTGGCTCTTGGGGACGCTCGCGGTTCGGAGGCCCTGAGGGAGGTTGGACAAAGGCCATAGTGCCTGTCCGGGCGCTGTACCCCTTCCGGGAACTCCATCCGTACACCGAAATAGAGCGGCACGGAAACGTTTATTTTCCCAGTAAGATGAACCCGACGGATTTTGAAGAAGCGGGCAAACCTCATGTCAATCTTTGGGCCAGTCGGTCGGTGTCCTCATTTGAGCTGCGCCTGCAGTTCCTCAGAGGGGCGCAAATCACACTCCCCCTGTTTTAATAATGTCCCTCTGCCCGTCTGTCCATCCTCCACTGTTTTTTTTTTTTTTTTTTTAAGTAGAGGGAAGGATTTTTTTTTTTTTTTTTTTTGGCTGTGTTGGGTCTTCGTTTCGTGCGAGGGCTTTCTCTAGTTGTGGCAAGCGGGGGCCACTCTTCATCGCGGTGCGGAGGCCTTTCACTATCGCGGCCTCTCTTGTTGCGGGGCAAAGTCTTCAGACGCGCAGGCTCAGTAGTTGTGGCTCATGGGCCTAGTTGCTCCGCGGCATATGGGATCTTCCCAGACCAGGGCTCGAATCCGTGTACCCTGCATTGGCAGGCAGATTCTCAACCACTGCGCCACCAGGGAAACCCCCCATCCTTCGCTGTTAACTAAGCTCATCCTCTTTCAGGCCCGGGGCTAGGCGCTCCCCCGAGGAATCAGATGGCAGCAGCGCTGCTGTGAGCCCTTGGGGCACGCGTGGCAACAGGGATTCTATCCCTTTGGAGCGTGGCGGAGACCCGCAGCTGCTCGGGGCATTTGCCGAGACTGGGAGAGCCCGCAGTGATCGTCCTTGCTGGATGATCAGATTCAAACCTTAAAATAACCCTTTTGGGGGCGCTGTTCCCTTTAACAACCTCAGAAAATGCACAAATGCACACATTCTTGTGTACCACATAGGGGGGTTTTGGACCTGGGTTAAGAAACCCTCATTTCTCCTCTTCTCCCTTGGTAATATGACTTAAACCCAGAAGGCCTTGTCTTCATTGTGACTCTTTTGTGTGTGAGCCTAGGTCGAGAGCCAGTGAAACTAGGCTTGCTGCCCACTCATTCTCAGCGCCATCATGCCGGGTCTGGTCTTGTTCCTGGTCAGTTTCCGTTTTTCCAGATCTGCTGGCTCCTGACTTTGGCTCTGTGTCTGATTTTCCACACTGCCCCTGACCTTTGGACTTGGCAGTGGATCTTATTTCTCTAGCTTTGATCTTGGGCATTAGGCTTCATTTCCCCCAGCCCCGTATCGCCAGCACTTCCCTATCCTGGTCATCTATCCTCTCCGGCTCACCCCACCCAGCCCACCTGACCATAGCATCGCTTTCAAAGGAGATGTTCGCACAGGAAGAGATTTGGGCTATCACGGAACAGAAAGAAGCCAAGGAGCCAGTGAGATCAGTGTGAAGCTGTCTTCACTAGAGTTGCCCCTATCCCTTCTCTCTCCTCAGGGAGACGTGTCATTTAGTTCCCAGAGAAACTGCTCCCCCAGATGACCCCCAGTGAGCAGGTTTTCCTACCACCCCAGAAGTGACTGAACCAGTACTTCTCTCAAAAGCAATGAATTCACTGGCTGGCCAGAGACCATTTCTCTCTACTGAGAATTTGAACCAAGAGTCTGTAGCTAGTTGGTTTTGGTTGTGGACCTGCAAGATCACATAAGATTGAAGGTCAGATAGGGCCAGTTAAATATATTTCCAAGGTGAAGATTTGGGGGAGCAGAGGAAGCTGAATTGTGGGAAGACCATGGAGCAGACAGGCTTAGAGGAGCAGGGAAGTGCTCCATGCCAAGTGATGTGGAGAGAAAGCCACCTGGGGCCTTCCCTTCTGGCTCCCAGGATACCTGCTGAACTGCCAGCACTTTGTACTGAATTCTTCTGCTTCTTTCTAGCCTTGCGAGAACTTTTTCCCCCTCCAGTTTTATTGAGATATAATTGACATATAACATTGTATAAGTTTAAGGTGTACAACATAATGATTTTCTATACATATACATTTTGTGCAGTAAAATGGGGATTACCACAATAAATTTAGTGAACATTCGTCACCTATATAGTTACTATTTTTTTTCTTGTGATGAGGACTTTTAAGATCTACTCTATTAGCAACTTTCAAATATACAATACTAGAATTTGGGGCTTACCCACAGAGGCGAAACAGAGGCAGGCTGGAACCTGGGACCTGGGACCCTTTACCGCAGTGCTTGCACCCGGACAAACATCTCCTCCTCTCCTCCTGGAGCAAGAGTACAAAGAAACTATGAGGGACTAAAAATAACTGCATGCATATGGGCAGTCGCAGCAAATTATGAACAAGATACAAAAAGGCCAAAAGCCAACTGCCTCTTCTTTGTTTCTTTTAATTTATTTTTAAAATTTATTTTTATTGAAGTATAGTTGAATTACAATGTTGTGTTAATTACTGCCGTACAGCAAAGTGACTCATTTATACATATATATATATACATTCTTTTTCATATGCTTTTCCGTTATGGCTTATCTCAAGATATTGAATATAGTTCCCTGTGCTATACAGTAGGATCTCGCTGTTTATCCATTCTGTATATACAAATTCGCATCTGCTAATCCCAAACTCCCACTCCAACCCCCTCCCACCCTTCTGCCCCTCTGCCAACCACCACTTCTGGGGTGCGGGAAGCAAAAGCAGGGTACTGCACATGCCCCCTGCACACAGCACCAGCAAGGGGGTGGGCACACCACCTAAGCCACCCCTGCAGCCCGACCCACGGATCCCCCCCTACCCTCACCCCACTTAAGGGACCAGCTTGCTCCCCTCCCCCTGACCTCGGGGAGCCAGAAAGAGCACCTGTTACTTGTTTTCACTCCCTTGTGCTGCATCATGAGTCCCAATAAAGCCTTGCCTGAATTTCTCATCTGGCCTCTCGCTAATTTCTATCGATTAAAGAGTCCAAGAACCCAGGTTGGTAAAAAAACAACAGCAGCTTGAACAAAATGGAAGTTCATTTCTCATGGAAAAGTCTAAACAGGCTGCTGGTACTCTGTGGGTGGCAGCAGCAACCGTGCCGCATCTGGTCGTTATGGAGGTACTCTGGGGCTCCTGTTTGTTGTTCAGTCAGCATCTGTTTGCATTGTAGGTGGTGGTGAGGCTGGACAATGTGCCCAGCACCAACTTCAATTTCAACAGACAGTTAAAGGCAGGAGCTGCAGGAATTGAAGAACATGAGTGACAGTTGCCAGTCGTGGTGGAGCCTGATGTGGGTTCTGGTCTTATACACAATCACAGGGGACTTGATTCCTTCCACTCCTCACTAGAGGTTCAGGGGCAGGCATTCAGCTCTCTTGGTAGTATGGTCCCTCTTGAAAGATTTCCTTAGTGAACAATAGTCATTTCAGATTCTGATCATCTATCTATTTAATGAGTTTGGAATCCTTCGCAAGCCAATTGTCTGTCTAGAAGTTAGATTTCTGGGGGCAATTATACAAAACAGCCCTGAGTCGGCAGCTGTGGCTCCCCTGCCTAGTCTGAACAAAGAGAAAAGGACTGGACAAGCCTCAAGACACCCCTCCCCCAACCCAAATTGCGTCCAGACATGGCCTTTGTTATTGGTTCTCTCTCTCAGGACCTTGAAATGAGAGATAAAAGCAACTTTATTCCAGAAAATTCAGAGGCAAATGAAGGCTACAGGTGTCCCACCCAAGATCCTGACCTGGAAGGTCAAGGAGCAGATCCCATATTTATAGAAGGGATTAGCAGAATCCCGTCAGTCCCAAATTAGCTTAAGGCTTTGGCTTTGACATAAATGCCAGTCAACACAACTCATGTGATCTCAAGGGTTTTAAGGAGCACGTTTGTTCCCACGTTTGGAACAGAAACTAAAGTAGGACCAAACATACTCATGAAACCTGGGCTAACCCACTCTTCCCGTAGCTCCAAGCCTCTGGGGTTTTATCCAAGCTGCTCGCTGAAGTCTGCTCTGTGTCAAGGCCTTTGCTGAGGCCAAGGACACCACAGGCTATACCCAAAGGCCAGTGTCAGAGCACAGCTTTGAAGGTTATGGAAAACTCCCAGGAGACAAAAAAGAAGGAATAAAGGATCCCAGGATCTGAAAAGGGAAGGCTTTGTGTCTGCAGCCACAGCTCTGGGCAATTAGACATCCTCCTCCCTGACCTGCCATCAGGAGGGCACTAGCAGAGTGCAGAGGATGGGCTGCTGAATGGGGAGAGGCAGGGCCGTTGAAGGCACAGGAGCTGGGTGACAAGAATGTTAGCAGCAAAGCAGTGAGGAGGGCATGATAGCTCCTCGACAGTGACAGAACTTCCTACACAGGTTGGGAGCAGGGACCTTCATAGTTTATGGGGATGTAACAGTGTGGTGGCTCTGGATTTCCACTTTGGGACGAACTGCTTGGACTCAGAGGGAGTGCTGAGCAGGGGAAAGTGGAAGGTGCAGAGCTGTTTGAACTTCTGTGTGGCAGGGACCCAAGAGCTTCACAGGGCAAATGAGTCAGGGGGTAGGGGGGGCAGGTGGTGGAGAAGCACAGGCTGGTCCCACAGTGCTCTCCTGGAATGGCTCAGCCTCCCTGCAATGCTGCTATCACACTGCCTATTGCAGCCCTTTTGCACGTACAGGCCCTTCTGCTTGGTGTTCCTCTGCAGGCTGTGTCAACCAGCCCTGATGGAGGCCATGCAGCATATGTTATATTTCCGATTTGGGTTCTGTAACACTTGCTATGTACGTTTGGAAGGCAATGGAAAGCGTGCCTTCCAATGGCCTTTCCTTCTTCATTCAAGAACCTGAACAGTTCTCGAACCACTTAGCCTAAGAGTTGTTTTCCAAACTACAATAAAGGAAAAAATAAATGAAAGGAAGCAAAAACGTTCAACTGGTCTGGCAGGACGACACTGCTCTCCAGTCGTCAGGGGCCCAGGCTTGTTCTGTCTTTGGCTCTGCCATCCCTAGGGTGACAGCACAGAGGAGGGGGTACATCATGACAAAATCAGGGTTCTGGAAGAAAGGAGAGGTGGTGAATGGTTGTTGCCAGGCAATCACCACTTTCTACTTAAATGGAGAGAATGTGGGATTTGATGCCTGGTTTTAAAACTCCACTTCTGCCATCCACTGTCTGTGACCTCAGGCAAGTCAGTTAACCTTTTCTGTCCCTCAGTTTCTTTACCTGCAGAATAATTCCTACTTCACTGAATGGTTGTGGGAGCTAGAGTTATCTTAAAAGAGCCTAGCACATGTCTGCTACATGTTGACACATGTCAGAACACTCCCTGCCATTGCTATGATTGGTTCCTGAGAGCTATATTTAATTTTCTTCTCAGGCCTCCTGGGTTGCCACTCTCTCACTATAAGGAGCACAGGCATCTCTTCATAGATCACTGTACAGTGACCTTTTCTAATTTAGCTGCTCAGAACCTAAACAATATTCCATTGAATGAAAATACTATAATTTATTTATCCACTTTACTGTGTATAGAACATTTGGAGTTTTCCCAGTGCTTTACTATTATATATAATATTGCTCTGCACATACTACTGATACACAGGTATAGAAGTTCCTTTAGGGTATAAACTAAGCGTGAAATTTCTGAGTCATATGATAGCGCTTGTCCTCCTCAACTTTACTAGATAATATCAGACATCTTTCCAAGTGGAACATCAGTTTACCCTCTCACTGGCAGCATATGAGGGTTTCTGTTGCTCCACGTACACACCAACAGATTCTTAAAATTTTGCCATTCTATAGGATGTTAGAGCAAAGAATGGTGTCTCACTGTGGTTTTGACAAGGTTTTTATCTGTTAGTTAGTTGCGAATATCTTGTCTTCCACCCCCGTTGCTTGTCTTTTCATTCTCTTTATACTATCTTTGGTGAATAAAGTTCTTAATTTTAACGTAGTTAATAGTTTCTTCCTTTTTATTGCTGCCTTTTCCTTTATCATTGGTACTTTTTGTTACTTGTTTAAAAACATATATCCCTACTTGGGGTCACAAAGATATTCTCCTATACTACCTTTTCAGAGCTGTATGGCTTTACGTTTCATATTTATGTGTTTAATCCACTTTGAAATTGATTTTTGTGTACTGTGGGAGGAATTTTTATAGATACCCAATTGACGCAGTGCCTTTTATTGGTCATTTCTCAATGACTCTGCTTTCCCACCTCTGTCCAATATCAATTGTCTACTTATGTGTGGATCTGTTTGGGGGCTCTTTTTTCTGTTCCATTGGTCTGTCCTCATACCAGCACCTCACTATTCTGATGTGATAATGTAAATTTTTTACCTTATTTTTCAAGAGTGTCTCGGCTGTCCTTGGCCTTTTTGCATTCCCGTATACATACATAAATACATTTTGACTTGTCAAAAAAAAAAAAAATCCAGTTAGGATTTTCATCAGTTTCAGTTTGGGGAGGACTGACATCTTTTCAATGTTGAGTTGTACCATCTAAGACTACAATATGTCCATTTATTTATTTAGATCTATCTAAATGTCTGGCAATAACATATTAGACTTTTATGTATAGAAGCTTTGCACATCTTTAGCATGATTTATTTCTAGGTACTTAATATTTTTTAGTACCTTTATTAAGATCAAATTAACATACAATAAACTTCACAATAGAGTATACAATTTAATAAGTTTACCCTATATACACACCCTGAAACCATCACTACAATTGAGATAATAAGCATATCCATTACCACAAAAGCTTCCTCATGTCTCTATAATCCCTCTCTCCCACCATTTCCTTTCCAGACATTCTTGCTTCCTACTCTGTACCCAGGCAATTGATGAAATACCTTCTGTTGCTGTGGATCAGTTCACACTTTCCAGAAGTTTATATAAATAAAATCATACAGTATGTGCTCTTTTTGATCTGGCTTTTTTCACTCGGCATAATTGTTTTGAGATCAACTAGGCTGTAGTGTTTATCAATAGTTAATTGCATTTTAAAACCTTTTTACTTTGAAATAGTTATAGATTCACAGGAAGCTGCAAAAATAGTACAGAGAAGTCCTCTGGACCCTTTATCCAGTTTCTCCCCTGGATCTCTGCATGGCTGCCATTCATCTCTCTGCTCAAATACAATCTGCTCACACAGGGTTTCCCTGACCAACCAATATAATAGCATGAGCCTGTAAGGCTCTATCATCTCTCCCTCCTTTACTTTCTGTCTAGAACTTATTCATATCTGATTTTCTCATTTGTTTATTGTGATCTCATCCAATTAGAATATGAATTCTATGAAAACAAACAGCTTGTCTGTCCTAGTCAGTGACTAGAATAGTGCCTGGCATTCAATAAATACTTGTTGAATAATAATAAATCTTCCAGCTACTGCACAATATGAATATTGTTCTTTCCATGTCACGGATGAGAAACTGGGAAAGATTAAGCAACTTGCCCAAAAGCACACAGTTAGTGATAGTGGTGGTTGGGACATTGGGTGCTGAGATTTGAATCTCTGATTTCTAAAGACATGCTACACTCTTTTTTAAAAAAATTCTGAGACAGAAAGAAAAAAATTCTTCTGAGAATGAAGCCGGTTGCATCTATCTCCTTCTACGGCAGAAGCCCTTCTTTATACCACAGACTTAGACCATAGTGCTCAGCCCAGGGGCAGCAAACATCCCAAGCGGTCAGCTCTTGGGGTCACTGGCCTCAGCAGCAGTGGCAGGGCCTGCAGGTTCCAGTGTGGATGTTACTTCCCTACCTCCCAGAAAGGGCAGGCAATTCATTTCCCACCATCCTCATTCAAGTTTATGTTTTTTTTTTTTTTTAGCTGTTAATGACTTAATACTTCTAGCAATTTATTTCTAAATCTTTCTTTAAAGGGTCATCTAAATCTTTCTTTAGAGGGTCATTACAGTTCATTACAATTTATTGCAGATTCCTTTAAACAAGTCATTCCTGATGTTAAAACTATCATACATGTTTTTCTTAGTTTTTGGCACTATGTACTGTTTAGAACAATAGAGAATAACTTTCAAAACAAAAAGTGGATACTACTTCACTGGAAAAATATGCTAACAATTAGATTTTATTTTCACACATAAAAATTCTACATATCTTTAGTGAAGGTTTACGAAAAAGTTAACTTCCAAAAAAGATACAGGCTTAGTAAGTCATGATGAAAGTTAGCTGGTTTTCTTGAGAAATGAAATTAAAAACAGACTGTACTGCTTACTTTTCAGCAAATTCCGCTTTGCCAAGTTTCAAAAGGAAAAAGCCTAAAGTAGTTTTCAGTGTTGTCTCCTTGCCTGGGAGAATATGGACGACTTGCGCCTTTCTGACAGCCTACTTTGTCACCACCGTTCCGAATCACAACTGAATCCATCAACAGGATGGCTTCACGTGCTCACTGTGCACAGCCTAGAGCTGCCAGCCCAGGTTGGTGCAGATAAATCCCCTCCTTCTTCAATGGATTTCAGACGTTGCTCTATGTGCTCCAGTCGATTTGCATGGAGCTAGTACATGAAAGGAACCGCATTACTTACTGCATGTTTGTCAACTTTCTGGAATCTGCACATTGATCAGTTACTTTATCCATTACCACTTGAGTGGGTATCCAGTAGCGATTTTTCTTCCAGAGCTCCTGATTTGTGGCCAAATGCGTGATCCACCAATTGAGTCATGTTGCAATCTGTGTTATAATCAACACTTTGGAAAATGTATCATCACTGTCACATTCTTCAGAAGGAGCAGCTCTTGGTGACCATGATTCCTGTGGCTGTCCTGGGATGGGGGAAGGAAATGCCCCAATAATCCTCTTTCTTACTTCCTTGATGCAACTCTTTAGGCTGCTCTTCTTGGGGTAAGTGAATACTGGGCTTTTTCTTCTTAAAAAAATAAATCATAAAACAATACATATTCAATATTAATCATTTAGAAAATACAGAAAGGTATAAGTACTTTAAAAGTCACCCTTAATCCTTAATCCTAATCCTTATTCCTACCTTAATTTTTTGCTGTATATCTTTGCAGACTTTTTAATTTAATGAGTGTACACAGATACATCCATCTTTACAAAAGTGGAATTTTATTATTGTATATGTTGTTTTGTAATGATTTTTTCTTAACAATATAATGAACATTTTGATATATCACCAAAATTTTTTATCCAATATGATTTTTCATGGCTGCATAGACTAGTAGTTATTTAACCTACTGGTAGAGAGTTAGACTTCTCACAAGTTTTTGCTATTACAAACAATGAGGGATGAACATTCTCACAGCAAAATCTGCTGAGTTTCTTAAACGTCTCTTAAGGATAGAGTCACACCTATGTCCAAGGGCACAACCGATGATGTTCTCAGATTTGCCTCCAGTAAAGTTACTCTACCTCCCTTCTGTAGTAGACAGGAATAACCCCACTCCACATGCACTGCTGTCCACACCGCAGCCTTGCCAGCCCGTTCCATGAAGGATGCTTCAGGCGACCTCTCTGGCTCCAAGAAACCCTACAGAGAGGGAACGTAGAGTGCACTTCAAACCATCGAGTCTGTGGCCACACTAGGCTCTCTAGGGCAAAGGAAGTGGTCCCTAGGCGGAGAAAGACGAACGTGAATGAGGATGGGCCTTGGGGTCCCACAGACTCCACCTGGTGCCCGTGGATGCATCAGGCTCCGACTTTGAACCTCGGCTTCCTCATCTGCAGAATGGGGATGGAATTCCCTCGGTGATGGACATGCGTGGATGCGGCACCTTCGGGAATGCATGCATCAGAACCAAGACCCGCCTGCAGGAGCGTCCCCGGCTCCTCGAGGGGGCCGAGGACCCGACAGCCTGGCCGGCATCCTGGGGGCGCCTCTCAGGCTCCGGCTGACGCCTCCCCCGGCTGGCCCGCGCCAGGAGGGAGAGCCATTCGGAGCCCGCAGGGGGCGCCGAGAGCCCACGGCAAGAGCGTCAGACTCGCGGGGCGGGGACCGCGCAGGCCAAGGGGAGGGGCGTCTCGAGCCGAGCCGCTCCTGACTCTGGGGCCCGGCCACGCGCCGGGTCTTCTTCTCGTGGGATTTCTTTTCCCACACAACAAAAACACCATCAGCTCAACCGGTCCGCGCTTGGAGACTTGGTTTTTTTCATCCCCTGCTCAGTCCAGCAGCCGCCGTGCTCCTGGGCTTGAAGTCTCGACTCCAGGGTTTTCAAACCTCAGTGCGGAGGCCACCGGCTCCGGGTAGCCTTACTGGACTCCCCCAGGACTCCGGCGCGTGGCGCCCGGAGCGGTGCCTGGTTCTCCAGGGGGCGGCCCACTTCCCAGGTTGCGCTGTCTCTGAGGATGCGGCTTGGCCTGCCTCCCAGGACTCGAGCCCCTATCGCAGCACCCGAGCACCACTCCGCCTCTGGCCCACGGTTATAAGTGAGGGAGCCACCTCTTCCCCCTGCGTGGCACAATCGAGGGTCTGCGGGAAGGGACCACGCTCCACCCCCAGACCTTCAGACGCTTTGTAGAAGAGAACCCGTGTTCCAGTGGTGCGCGCGCGCGCGCGTGGGTAGGAGGGGGAGGGGAGGGGTCCTGCATCTGTGTGGGAGTTCGTACATTTCAGCAGGGTGTTTGTGCGTGTGTGACTGTGTGTATACATATTTGTGAGAAAGCATCTTATAAATTAACGATATTCTATACGGAGTAAGTATTCAAGTCAAATTGGGAAGGGTTTCAATCCTTAATGATGTAGGTAAAATAGACAAATTTGAGAGCACCTAACCTTGGGCAAAACTTTTCGTCAACTGGTCCTCACTGTCTCCACTTTCTTAAAAGATCATTGTTTAAACGGAAAAATCGTTAACTCATAAAAATATAAAATGAACACGTGTCAGATTTTATTTAATTAATGAGGGAACCAGTGATGTGTTAAACATCAGTTCAAAGGACAATACAACGACCAGATACACAGGACTTCCCTAGTGGCGTAGTGATTGAGAATCAGCCTGCCAATGCAGGGGACACGGGTTCGAGCCCTGGTCTGGGAAGATCCCACGTGCCACGGAGCAACTAAGGCCATGTGCCACAACTACTGAGCCTGCACCCTAAAGCCCTCGTGCTGCAACTCCATTCTCCCAATGCAGGAGGCCTGGGTTTGATCCCTGGTCAGGGAACTGAGATCCCACAGATGGCGACTAAGCCTGCATGCCACAACTACTGAGCCCGCATGCTGCAGCAAAGACCCAGCACAGCCTAAATAAATAAATAAAATTTAAAAACCCCTGAAGACAGAAGTACAATGATCCAGCAATTCCACTCCTGGGTATATAGCCAAAGAAAACAAAAACACTAATTCAAAAAGATACATGCATCCCAATGTTCATAGCAGCACTGTTTACAATAGCCAAGACATGGAAACAACCTAAGTATGGAAACAACCTAAGTGTCCATGAACAGATGAACATAAAGAAGATGTGGTATAAACAATGTAATATATATATATATAATGGAATACTACTCAGCCATAAAAAAAGAGTGAAATTTTGCCATTTGCAACAATGTGGATGAACGTGGAGGGTATTATGCTTAGTGAAATGAGTCAGACACAGACAAAATTGTATGTTATTACTTCTATGTGGAATCTAAAAAAATACAACAAACTAGTGAATATAACAAAAAAGAAACAGATAAAGAGGACAAACTAGTGGTTACCAGTAGGATGAGGGAAGGGGGGAGGGGCAAGGTAGGGGTAGGAGATTAAGAGGTACAAACTACTATGTATCGAATAAATAAGCTACAAGGATAAATTGTACAGCACAGGGAATACAGCTAATATTTTATGATAACTATAAATGGAGTATAACCTTTAAAAATTGTGAATCACTATGTGGTACACCTGAAACTTATATAATATTCTAAACAACTATCCCTCAATAAAAAATATATTGTGGACATATTTCCATGTCAGAACCATAGAGGTCCACCTCAGCATTTTAATGGCTAAGTAGTATTCCAAGATATGTATACTTAACTTTTTTAAAATTAATTTTTATTAGAGTATAGTTGATTTACAATGTTGTGTTAGTTTCTGCTGTACAGCAAAGTGAATCAGTTACACACACACACATACACACACACATATATATCTCCACTCTTTTTTAGATTCTTTTCCCATTTAGGTCATTACAGAGTACTGAGTAGAATTCCCTGTGCTATACAGTAGGTTCTTACTAGTTATTTATTTTATATATAGTAGTTGTATATCATTAACTTATTTGGCCTTTTTTTTTTTTTTGCGGTACGCGGGCCTCTCACTGTTGTGGCCTCTCCCGTTGCGGAGCACAGGCTCCGGACGCGCAGGCTCAGCGGCCATGGCTCACGGGCCCAGCCGCTCCGCGGCACGTGGAATCTTCCCGGACCGGGGCACGAACCCGCGTCCCCTGCATCGGCAGGCGGACTCTCAACCACTGCGCCACCAGGGAAGCCCGGCCAGTTTTCTATTAATGGATTTTTTTTAGATGTTTCCAATTTTCTGGTTTGTAAACAAATACTGCAGTGAACTTCCTTAATCAGTATGTTTGTGTGGTGATCTCTCTCTATATATGTAAAATTTTATGAGTGGAATCACTGGGATTAAGGGCAGCTGCATTTAACATTTTGACATATATTGCCAAGTTACCTACCCCAGAAGTTGTAATTCTTAATTTTTTTCTGCCAGATGGCCTATCTTTACACACCCACCAACACCGGATATTATCAAGCTTTTAAATCGTTGCCAATCTGATAGAGGGAAATAGCACCTCATAATTTCAGTGTACTTTTCTACAATTATCTCTAGCAGTTATAGTCTTCCCTTTGGTGGGAAATTGCTTCATTATTTGTGTGACTTCCTTCTGCAAGATAATTCACATGGCGTGATTTGAAAATGCTTGAGCTGGATTGATTCTCTGGGATCTCATATTCCAGGAGGCAGTTTCTCTGTAAGTGGGGATTGGGCTCTGCTGGGCCAGCGTGGAGCTTGTGTGTCACCTGCGTGTGTCTGGGTGTCTGATGTGCGTCTGAGTGCCAGTGTATTCTTGTCAATGAGTGTCCATGTCTCCCTGGCAATAGGGGAACAGAGATAGTGCAGGTTACAGGGGGTGGGGGGCAGTTATTGTAGGGCACAGAGATCTCTCCCAGGTGGGAAAAGAACAGCTGGGTCTTCTGTGACCTAGAACTGCAAATGGGAAGGGGGCAGAGGACAGAGGCAACCTTGCGCTCTCTGTCTCTCTCACCACATTCTGCTTCTCCTGGAGTGCGCTCGCTTCTCTCCGTGGACTCATAAACTTGAACCTATGGGCCCAGAACAGCCACCTCAGTATGACTCTGCTTGCTTTTCAGCTGAAGAGGCCATTGCTGTCTGGAACAGCACCTCAGTTTCCCAAGAAATCAACCACTCAGTGTGACTGGGGAAGAGAAAGCAGCCACCAACAAGGTCTGTTTGCAGGGGCTTGAAGGAATGATTATAAATCCCTGCTTCATCACATGCTCCATTGTTTGGAAAGTGGCTGGAAGCTCAAGTCACTGTCCACTGGCAGTGCCAACAGTGTGTCTGGAAGAAAGAGTAGGCACTCAGGAGGGAGACAGACCTGGGCTGCTCTAATCTCAGCTCTTACTAGCTGTGTGACTGAGGGCAGGCTGCTTGATTTCTCTGAGCCTCCAGCCTTCATCTGTAAGTCGAGGTTAATAGTGCCCCCGTCATGAAGTCATTGTGAGGATGAAATGAAATAATAAATGTCATGGATCATAATAAGTACCTCAGTTAGCACTCCCCTAAAAGTGACATAATCACACTTTTCAAAATAAGAATCTCAAAGAAGGTCCCCAGACATCAGAAATGGAGGGGATCCTTCCTTCTCTGGTGCACCCATTCAACAGTAGCCTTGCGCCTGTGGACTCTTGCGAGGAAGACAAGAGCTGGTTCTGCCTCCCCTCCTGTGCCTCTTGATGCTCACACTTCTAATTTTATCCACATCATGCCACTTCATGCCTCTGTGCCTTTGCTCCTGCAGCCCCGTCAGCCTGGAGTGCTGTCCCCGACCTCACTCCACCTGGCAGATGCCTACTTATACTCAAGACAAAGCTGGGCAAAAATACATATTATTTAATCTGGCACATCTGGCTCTTTGTCTGAAATAGAGTCAGGGTGGACTCCTATCTTATGATATACAAACATAAAATTCCAGCTGAATTAAGGGCTTAACATTTAAAAAAGAAAATATTAAAAATCTGGCAGGACAACCCACAGAGCAACACTAGCATACACCCACCTAATGAAAAAGTCAGATGATAACCAAGTTCTGGGATGGATATAGAGCAACTAAGCCATCTCTTACATTACCGGTGAGGGTGTCATTGGAATCACCGCTTTGGAAAACTGGCAATACCTCCAAAAGCTGAATGTACACCCCTCCTGTGATCCAGAAATTACACTCTTGGGTAAATATACAACAGAAATGCAAACATAAACGCACCAAAATTACGTACAAGAATGTTCATAGCAGCATTATTTGTAAAAGACCCAAATTGGAAGCAACCCCACAATAAGACAGATAAACAAAGTGTGGTATATTTATGTAAGGAATACTGCACAGCAATGAGAATGAGCGGACTACATGAATGAATCTCGCAAACACATTGCTGAGTTAAAGAAGGTAGACACAAAAGAGTACATATGGACGATTCGTTTAAATAAACTTTCGACACTAACTTATGATGTTCGAAGTCAACGTAGAGGTTAATCTTTGGGGAGGGTAATGACTGGAAGGAGACACGAAAGAGCTTCTAGGGTGCTGGGAATGTTCTGTTTCTTGAGCTGGGTCCCAGTTACATGAGTGTTTTCACTTGTGAAAATTTATGGAGCCACAAAAATATGTGCAGTATTTCATATGTATGTTATACTTCAATAAAAATTTGGCAAGGAGGCCTCATATAAACTAGGGGTTAGAAGACCTTCCCAACCAAAGTTGGAAATCTAGGAGATCAAAAAGATAGACATTTTTGCATAAAGATATTTTAAAAGCACGTTTATGGCAAAAGATACTGTAAGCAATGTCAAGAACAAACATTAGATTTGGAAAAAGTATGTGTAATACAGCTGATAGTCAAAGCTGTAATATGGAGAGAGCTCTTACCCATTGATAAGATAACCCAATGGAGAAATAAATAAAATGATAGTAAATGCAAGTCAGAGAAGAAAATTATCCAACGCTATGGAAAGATGCTTAAATTCATTAGAATTCTGGGTAATGTAAATTAAAGTAGTAAAAAGATATCAGTTTGCACCTTTCAGGCTGGCAAGATTAAAAAGGGCTTCTATACCTATGGCATATGGGGGAAAAGTGTGCACTTAATCATTGCTGGTGGAGGGGGGCGGTGGTGGTGGTGGGATGAATTGGGAGATTGGGATTGACATATAAACACTAATATGTATAAAATAGATAACTAATAAGAACCTGCTGTATAAAAAATAAATAAAATTAAATTGAAAAAATCATTGCTGGTGGAGATATAAATTATTACGGCCTTCTTGGAAATCAATCTGGAAAAATCCATTAAAGTTAAAAATACATATGCCCTTTGACCTAGTAATCCCACTCCAGGGAATCTATTCCAGAGAAATGAAAGCCTCCACCTAAGGGCCCATGTACAAGGGTGTTTTATTGCAGCTTTGATCATAGAGGTGCATGCACAATGCCTGTGTGTGTGTAGACACACACACACACACACACACACACACACACACCCCCTGAGAACAAAGCAAATGCCTCTCAGCAGAGAGATGGTGTAAATGACAGTGCTTTCTCCCAGGGCTCACGGTCCAGAGGCCCCGGGGTAAACTGTGATCTTTTCTGTCCATAGGAGATCTCCACCTCTAGTGTGGGGCAGGGTGGACAGTTGTGGATGTTTGGAAGCTCACTTCCTCCTGTCCTTAACCAGCAGCATTGATTCCAGAGCAGGGCTTGGAGGAGTGACCATCTAGGACAGAGGCATCCTCTCTCAGCAGGTCTCAGATCCTGTCCCTCCAGGATCAAAGAAGGGACACCCACAAAGGAGGATCACGGAGGTGGCTCTTACAGACATCCACTGTCAGTCACACCCACAGTGACTTTCTTAAGCCAAAGTCAGACAAAAGTCTCTACTAACTGAAGAATAAATGAGACATGAGATCAGTTGCAAATAATTATGATCTAAAATCCATGTTTCCCTTTGGATATTTGTGTTCAAGTCATGTCTCCATCCACCTGATGCTCCCTCTCTTAAGTGAAGTAAAGTGTGCAGTGAACTCACTACCCTCCGGTCAACTGCTGGGCAGCCCTAGCCTAGCTCAGGAAGACAACTCTAAGCAGGTCTATATACTAAATGGAGGCCCATGTAGTACATGGGTAAATATTTAAAATTATAAACAAAGCCAATAAACTATTAGGTAAAAAATTCTATCCCCCTATCTTGAAAAATATACCTTCAAAAGATAAAAAAAATTATTTACAGTATAACACAGTGTAACACTGTGGTTTTTATAGGAATGAAAGTTGGCAAGCCAGTTAAGATAACAGAATTTAATTATTTTTGCACATATTTGGACATTCTGTGGACTGGCTGGTGATGTTTAGATAAGTAATAAGATCAACATCTACATAAATCATAAATTGTTGTGTATCTTTTCATTAACTTTATTTTTCTTGCTTTCCTTATTGCAATATTACTTAATTACCTTGATTACTTAATTACCAAAAATCAAGATTTTTGCACAATTTATGTTCTATTGAAAATGATGATAAACTAGACTACCTTTTTTGAATCAATGTAATTCTTAGATAATTAAAAAAATTCATTTTGATTTGGAGAAAGTTTCAATAATAAGTGAGATTGTCATCAAAATTTTTAAAACCATATTTAAATTTGCAAGTGAACCACGAATTGTACACATTCTATTCAAATATTTTAACGGAGTTAAGATAAGTTATCATTATTACAGAAAATACTACAAAATATTAAATTTCACAATATAAATTTCTACCTCTTACATTGTAAATTTCACCATCTCTTAAAGTAATATCTAGATTCATGCAGTGATGGGAAGAATTAGTGTCATGTATCTATACTGAACATATATATGGTTTTAGAGGTAAAATAAAGTGTGAACATTGCAAAATGTTCCTCAGCCACCATGTGAAACTGTCAATCCCACACCATTTCATGAGTATCCCCTGGACCACGAACTGGAGCACAAAGAAAAGCATGAAAATGGATGTATGGCCTTCCTGGGAAATGACGCTTCACCCTGCAAGAAACTGCTGCATTCATGCTATCTGAGAAAAAGGATTTGACAAGTTAATTAATTTGTCTTTTTTTTTTTTTCTTACCTAAGTGCTTCTGCCACTCAAATCTTCCTCTTACTCTGAAGCAGCGTCTGTCTCCGATGTGGGTAGACGCACAGCCAAGAAACCTTTGGGACATTCAGACACAGTTGTTTTCTGTGTCTAGGGCATAGGGCAGTGGTGTTTCCTGGGGCCTGAACCGTGTTACCTGCATACCTGCGCTATGCCCGTGCTGAGCACCAGATCCCAAGTGCTCCTTAATCAATTTATTTTGTGTGTATTTGTGATGTGTGGGACCTTCTAAAGCAGGACTTTGCAAATTTTCTGTGGTGCAGGATCGGTTTTTAACTTTCCAATCCAATCCAAACCAATTCTTTTGTAAAAATCCAATAAAAATAAATCACTAGAAAAATGAGATTTAAAAAATCCATACAAAATACAAGGCTAAAGTTTTACAGATTCAACAGACATGAAATTAGTCTCGGTTTTTGTGTGAACTCATCAAGAACCAGTAATAGACCGTTTGTGGACTGGCACTGGTCCACGGACCACACTACTCAGAAAGTCAAGAGACCCTGGGTAGGGTTTTCTCTTGCCTCTGTCTAAGGGTGGCACCAGAAACCAGCAGGGTGAGTCCTACCCCTCAGTCTTTTTCAGTCTCTGGTTGAGCTTTACCCTATGTCATGCGGCTCTCATTTCAGGCCACCAAGACCTCTATTCTCTCAATGTCCTGACATAGGTGCAGACCCCTAAGTTCCCATCATTTCCACACGCCTCTGCAGCTCCTGCTTCTCCCTGAGTCATCCCACATCTGTGTACAATGAGGGGGTCTTGAGTGTCATGCCTGGAGAGGAGGCTTCTGAGCCAAGGACCACACCAAGATTGTGATGTTGCCTTCAACACAGCCAGGACCTCTCCTGGGCCTGATGGTCAGCTCCACACATTGTTGGGATAGGGGGTCAGGCTCAAGAGGGCTTCTTTGTCCCTTGGACTCAGGGAATGTGGCTACTTCTGTGGCAGGGCCAGAGGGCAGGTGCATTTCTAGAGCTGAGAGTAAACTATTTACCTGTCTTTACTCTTAGGGACTGATGCTAAAATCTGAGACTGAATTGCTTCAGTTGTTGTGTCTGCTGGAGGACTTGGGACCCTACATCCGGGGCAAATGGTCACGCCTGCCGTAGGAAGCAGGAGATGTTTGCATCTGAGGTGTTTACGAAGATGAGACCAGAAAGCCTATGGTTAGTCCCCAGACAGGCAGCTGGTGAAAGAAGGCCACGAGAGCTGGTCAGAGCTGATGCCCCCCTATGTTGGGGAGAGCAAACGGGAGAGAAAGAAGATTCCCAGAATGCTTTCCGTTTTCTTAGTGGAGGTAGGAACTTCCATTTCTACTGGGGTCGGCAGTAGTTCCAGAGCTCACAACCTGCTTCCAGAAATCCCACATGGGACAGATATATGCCTCTAAAATCATCCACATATTTTTTTATCCCCACATATTTTTTATGACCCAATTCAAATTTTCTATGCTCGTCACTTCTCCTTCTCATAGATATTTTTGCAGTTTTATTCATTACCAGCTACTGGCAATTCATTTAAGCTTTCTCCTTTAATGTTTTAAAATTACAGAAGGAATTTAGAAGCATACAAAGTGGGAGTCTATCTTCATCATTCCCACAGTCCTGTGCCCCTCAATCCCACTCCCAAGAGTTAAGGATTTTTACCAACTGTTAACAGTATGTCCCCTCCCAGTTCCTGCCTACACATTTGCAAATATGCCTCTTTCAACACTCTCTGTGGGGGAAGCAATGTCATGAACAACCCTGTGGAGAAGCCCAAGGGGAGAGGAATTGAAGCCTCCGGCCAGCAGCCATGTGAGTGAGTTTAGGAGCAGATCCTCCAGCCGTCACCAATCCTTCAGATGGGACTGCAGCCCTGGCTGACATCTTGACTGCAACTGTGTGAGACACTCTGAACCAGGACCACCTTGAGGAATTCCTGACCCTCAGAAACTGTGTGAGATAATAAATGTTTGTTGTTTCAAGTTGCTAAGTTTTGAAGTTATGGGTTATACAGCAATGTAATTAACACAACTTTCATTCCTCTCGAATTCCTGCATCATTGTTTAGTTCCCCTCGACAGCAAAGTCCTTCAAAAGAGTTGTCTCTGCTCACCGCCTTCTCTTCCTCCCCAGGCCTTTTATCCCCCCAATGCTTTCTGTTCTAATATGTTAGCCAATAACTACTACCTGTGGGACTAGGACGGGATAGGGCAGTGCCACATTCTGATTAGCTGAAATGTTCTCATGTGAGGTACCTGTTGCAGATACTGAGATGAGGGGTCACCTAAAAGGGATTTATTAGGGAAGAGCTCATCAGAAAAATTGGAAAGGGAGTGGGGAAAGCAGGACAGGGGAGAGGAAGAGGTGAAGCAAGAGTGAAATCTCAGGCAAAGTCCGAGTCTTAGACCGATCCTGATGGCTCTGGAGAAAATTACCCCTTAGTTTGTTCCACCTCGAGGCAAGAGAGCTAGGCTTTCATACTGCCATACTGGTTGGTCATTGTGTGGGCTACCCCAGGGGACATAAACTCCCAGACACTTCTGGCTGTCTGCATGTACAGACAGAACAGCTCCAGTAAGGATCCGAGGGGAGCTGGGCAGAGTATAGTCAATATTTTCTTCTGCAGTGCTTCTTAAACTTTAACGTGAGCTCAACTCATCAGGGGTTCTTGTGAAAATGCAAACTCTGGCTCAGTAAATTTGAGATGGGGCTGAAATTCTGCATTTGTAACAAGTTTCCAGGTGGTCCTCAAGCTTTGAGTAGCAAGGAGCTACAGTACCATTCGTGGGAATTTAACGTTATGGGAACTGATCCTTCGGTGAAACAACATCATGCATGCTCTGGGTATCTACTGCTGTGTATCAAACCACCCCCAAACAGAGTGGTTTACAGCACAATGTATTATTCTGCGAGTTGATTGGGCTTAGCTCAGTGGAGCTCACTGGGCATCTCTCAAGCGGTTGCAGTCAGAAGTTGGTTAGCGCTGTGTGGTTTTCTGCGCTGAATGTCCAGGAGGGCTCACTCACGCGGTTGGCAGCTGACACAAGGTGTTGTCAGGGAGCTCATGTGGGGCTACTGACTGTCACGCCTCCCTGTGGCCTCTCCATGTGGCTTGGGCTTCTCATAGCATGGTGGCTGTTCTAAAGTATACCCAGGATTTGTTTTAATCAGGTATGGTAAGACATGCAGACATGGAAATGATTGACACGGAGGAAGACGTTTACACTCACAGATCCCTAGAAGCAGGAGGCACTGCGTGCCATGCAGGGCCACACAAGGAAGCACTGGGGTCATCGGGAGGCAGAAATCAGGGAGCAGAGTGCATGTTCCAGAGCCTTTATCAGGGTTTTTGCAGGAAGGCATGGGTGAGGCAGGGTAGGCACAGTGAGTAGGTTTAGGATTGGATAGTTCGAATAATCTTGGTAGGCCCTGGCTATGGGGGTGGTCCTTGGTTGTCTGGTATGTGGCCCTGGAGTGAGATAAGGCACAGGGGATATTGGCTTAGTGTGTAAGAATATGATAAAGGAGATGGTGGAAATGTGGGCTCTAGATTTGTATATCAAGGGCACACTTGTAAGGGAGGGTCTAGGAATGAACTAACCCTGGGAGGGGCATTCTCTCCAGATCAAGGCCTCAAATGCCAGAGAATTAAGAATACAGAAAAAAAAAAAAAAAAAAGAATACAGAAAAGAAGAAAATATAGTCAATAGCGCAGTTCTGAAAGGGACCCAAGAGAGAGCATTCCCACAGGCAGGAGGAAGAAGCTACTAGGCCAGTTAAAAGCTATGCCCAGAACTGATGCAATATCCCTTTTGCTGTATTGTATTGGTTGAAGCAAATGTTGGATAACTTAGACACAAAGGGGAAATAAACTCAACCTCCTGATAGGGGTGTGGTAGGTTTACATCATAGAAGGACATGTGGGATGGGTGATATTGCTGTGGCCATCTTTGGAAAGTACAATCTGTCAGATGCCTATCTTAATCAATGTAAATATCTGTATAAATATCTGACAACAGCCAACTTGGTGGATTCTGCAGGTAAAATGCTCCCAAACAAAATATCTCAATGTATGAAGGCTCTGCATCCCCAGCAATCTGAATAACAGGAAGTCCAATCCTTCCAAGTGTTTCCCTCCTCAGTATTTCTGAAGTTTCCAGTAGTGCAGAAGTCAGCCTACAGACTACTTCTGGCTCTTGCTCATTGCTGCCCCCTTCTGGTGAATCAGAAATTCAGACACTCCCCATCAGCCAGGACTCCAAACCACTGCTCCCATATTCATCCCAGCCTACAGGTAACTCTAAGTCACAGGCTTAAATTCAAGTGCCATTAAGTTGAGCCCTTCCTAGGGGTTCAGCAATGAGACATCTATCTGGGGCTGCCCCAGTCCATTAGATATGTTTTTCTATCCTCCTCTATTAAGAGTTATAATTTTTCCCCCCCAGGGCAACATGTGGGTACAAACGGATAGTAAAGACTCAGCTGAATTCTCCTGCCAGCAGCTTTCAGGCCCACCCCTGTAGAAACAGCTGTATTCAGTTACCTGAGTCGGATCGGCATGGCAACCCCAGCTTTTCCAGGTGGAAATAGCTGGGCAAGGCTTGAAGAAGAGAGGAAGGATGTGGTTGTCTCCTTTTCTCAAGGCATGTGGGAACCCAGCAACCACCCAATCAGAATGTCCTGTGACTTGAGAGTTTATAGTTTATAGAAGCTGCCCTCAGGCAACTGAAACATGGGCATCTTTTCCTGTAAAGATCCATTCTTCCACTTTCTTGCTTTAGTTTGGGTCTCTTTTTCCTGTGGTCTGGTGAGGCCTTTGCAGCCCACCTCCAAGTGGAACAGCCCCTGCTAGGCTCTTCAGAAGGATCTCAGGGCAGCCTGGACAGGAAGGCCCAGGTGGCTCTGGGGAGGTCCCGCAGCCAGAGTGACCATTAAAGCTGCTTCCTCATCCTCAGCCAGGCCTCGAACTGTGCTTCCCATGGAGTTCTGGCGCTCATTCACAAGCGAAAAAGGTCTGACGTGGAAAAATACTGTTTGCTATTTACAACTTCCCACTGCCTTCTGAAGAAGATGGAACTCAAAGACTGTTGAGTGAGGTCATGGGAGGGAGACTCTAAAATTGGAAGCAAGACGAGGAAAAGTTAAACTTCTCTTCAGAAAGAGAGAGAAATACATGGGGGTGGGTGGCAGGAGTAGAGGCTGAAGCTTCCTGAGAGGGTCAGGGGGGAGGGGAATTGTGTGGCTGACGAGAAACTTTGCAGGGAGAGTGACATGTCTAATTGGAATTTCTGTTGAGTTTGCTGTGTGCTCTGCGATGTGACCCTCTACTGTGTCTTCCTTGTTGAAACTTCAGAACCAAATCAATTTCTTACTCTAATGCATTGTGTGGTGGATTTTCTCTGGAGGAACAAGGAGGTATGCTTGAGGGTTGGTGAGGGTGGATCAGAGCCTTGCACTGCAAGAGCACCAGGCCCGGGTTCAGGGCTACATGGAGCACTGGACACCTCTACACTGTGTTCTCCAGTCTGACAACTCCCTTCTTTAAGGAAAAGAACATTTAAAATAGAGGGCACAACTGGGGCAAAAGGTGAGTTTGGAGAAAGATGAAGAGACTCGTGTGGTTGGGGAATGTGAGCGGGTAAGGAGCACAGAGGCAATAGGTGAGTTAGGGCTCTGGGTAGGACCTTGCTTACCTTCCACATCAAGGATTCTCCCAGATGTCCCACTCGTCAAAATCTAAGGTACTCTCAATTAATCTCAGCGCTCCATGTGTTACCGACTCGGGTACTTGGACTCTTTTAATCAGTAGAAATTGAGAAGAGGCCAGACGAGGATTCAGGCAAGCCTTTATTAGGACTCATGCTGCAGCATGAGGGAGTAAAAACAAGTAACCCTTGCTCACTCCCTGAGAAGGGTGGCTGGTTCCTTTAAGGGGATGAGGGTGTGGGCAGATCGGTGGGTCGGGCTGGAGGGTGGCTTAGATGGTCTGCCCCTGCCCTTGGCGGTGCTGTGTGCAGAGATCATACGCACTACTCTGCTTTTGCTCCCGGCTCCTCAGAAATGGTAGTTGGTTTGGCCTTTTTGTATCTTATTGTTCATAATTGCCCCGACTGCGCATGCGTGCAGTTATGTTTAGTCTCTTATAGGTTCTTTGCATTCTGTTGCTCGAGGAGATGAAATGTTTGTCCAGGTGCCAGCCTATCTCACTTGCGGCCCAGGCTTAATTCAGTATCACAATCCAAGTAACACAGTCCGTCTCCGTTGTGTGAGCCCTATTAGCTCTAATCATCCATTAGCTTCCTCCAGATGAAACCTTCAGTTCTACAGTGAGGGAGGCTCCCATGCTTGCTCTGTCCCTCCAGCTGGGGCAACCACCATGTTAGGACTTGACCAAGGCATTGCACAACCCTAGGCTGCTTGAGAAAGTTTGTAAGGCATGTCCCAGTGGGAGATGAACTAGTACTGAGAGGCAGGGTCCTGTTGGCTGTAGGGAGGTGTTTCGGATACCCTTCTCCTCTCTGTATGTTACCAAAAAGGTCCCCAAAGTGTTTCCTGGCAAAGACATTTCACACTTTTTAATTACTTGGCGAGTGGCTTACAAATCCTTCTAAACGCCAACAGATTAGTCTGTGGAAATCCAAAACTTTAGAAAAAATTAATTGAAAGAGCTATTGAATTGAGGAGGTTTTGCCTGAGTAAATATTTTCTCTGTGGAATTCTGATCTATTCATTTAGTAATCCTAATTATGGTTCTGCTAATTTGGGGGTAGTTTCAGAGAAAGTGCTTTATTCCATCAGGAGCCGGTCACTAGGTTAAGAGGATTTTGTTTTTCATTTGTGGTGTTTCAAAGGAAATTCTTTCTTGGAACGGCTTTAGCTATTCTTTGCTTACGTCTGCTGCTTTGCCGCTCAAGGTTGACAAGAAGATACCTCTGGCTTTTGTTAGTTGCCGTGGCTGGTCCCTTGTGTGCTGGCCACGTTCTCTCTCTACCAGCCCTCCTGGGGGCTCACAGGAGATACAGGCAGAGGTGGATGTGCTGCATTTTCCAGGAATCTCCATTTTCTTTATTATTTTCAAAATGAGGGCCAGACTGTCAGAGCAGAGGCCAACTTCTCTCAGGCCTTGGGGTCTTCATGTACGCAGTGCCTTCTACCTGAAGCTCTCCCCCTTTCTCTTCACCTAGCTCTCTCTAAGTCATTCTTGGGTTCTCAGCACAGCTATCACTTCTTCTGGGAAGTCTTCTCTCACCCTATGTCTATATCCATAGCCATGGACCTGTCTTCTGAACTCCAGATCTGTGGACCCATTACTGGACATTTCAGTGGATGTCTCATAGGCACCTAAACCTCAACATGTCTCAGACTGAACACATCACTGCCCTTTCCTTCTCACCTCCATCTCTTCCCTCTCCTCCGCTATAAACCTGTGTCTTCTGCAGTGTTCTCTGTCTCCAGGTAGGGCACTGTGGCCCATAAAATGACCAGTACCAGAAACCCAAGAGTCATTCCAGAATCTTCCTTTTCCCTTATCCCCATGTCTCTCTCAATTCTACTCCATTCCTGAATCCAGTGGATCCCACCTCTTAAGTTTCTCTTAAGTCCATTCTTTCCTTTCCTTCTGTTACAGACTTCATGTTTGTATCCCTTCAAAGTTCATATGTTAAAATCCTAATCCCCAATGTGGTTATATTTGGTGATGGGGCCTTTGGGACTTCCTTATAAGAAGGGAAACAAGATGGCTTGCTTCTCTCTCTGCTGTCCACCATGTGAGGGTACAATGAGAAGATGGCCATCTGTAAACCAGGAAGGTGGCCTTTACTAAGAACCCAACCCTACTGGTATCCTGGTCTTGGACTTCCAGACTTCAGAACTATGAGAAATAAATGTTGGTTAAGGCAGCCAGTCTATGGTAATTTGTTATAACATACTAAGCTAAGACTCCTTCCTCTTCCTAGCTTGGGATGCTATCTTTGTTTGCTTGGATTACTGCATTAGGCTCCTAGCTTGCTTCTCTGCCGCTGGTCTCATCTTCCACCCTGGCCACCATACTAATCTCTGATGTGAATCATGCACATCATGTAATTTTACTCCTCGCTCTGGATGCTTCAGTTTCTACAGTGCTTATCCCATTGGATAGAATCTTATATGTGGAGTCTAAAACGTGACACCAATGAACCTATCTATGAAGCAGAAACAGAATCAGGGACATAGAGAACAGACTGGTGGTTACCAAGGGGCAGGGGATGGGAGAGGGTTGGATTGGGAGTTTGGGATTAGCAGATACAAACTGGTATATAGAATAGAAAAACAACAAGGTCCTACCGTATAGCACCGAGAACTATAGTCAGTATTTTATATATATATATATATATATATATATATATATATAAACTGAGTCACTTTTCTGTACAGCAGTAATTAACACAACATTGTGATAAACTATACTTCAATTTAAAAAAATTTAAAAAAAATAAAGAGACTGAAGAGGTCACATAGACTTTAATCCTGGATGCCACCAAGATAGGAAGAGTAACAGCATCATGGATCACAGAATCAGGATCCACACAGAGCTCAATAACCTGGAAAAATGGACCAAATCTGCCAAGATAAGCTGAACTAGGACTAGGTGAGTAGTTCTGTATTTAGATCTAAAAGAGCACTTATTTAGGTGGGGGTGGTAGGAATATCTGGCATAGAAACCTGGTAGCCTTTGCGTAGCTACTTAAAAATGCTAATATGATCTTAGGCCACATTAACGGAAATATGCTATTTATTCAACCTCTGATTCTTGGCATATCACTATCTTCAGTCCACACAAGCCCCTTTCCTTGTTTCATTTGTTTTTTAATTTGTTCTTTTTTCTCTCCATTCCTTGCCTGCCTAGAATACGCTCTTCTTATTTGTATATCTTCTTGTAAAGCGTGTATTGTTGTCATTCTAAATTTATATAAATGTATCCTATCATAGAGCTCATTCTGTGTTTTATTTTTCCCAAGCAGCACTTTGTTGTAAATTCCATCCATGTTGCCACAAGTACATCAAGTTCATTGCTTCTAAATGCTTCTAAAATGCTGAATCCTCCCATATTTACCTACTCCCCTGGTGATGGATGCTCAGATAGCTTTCAACTTCCTGCAATTACAAACAACTGTATGAACATCCTTGGACATGTCCTTATGGACCTGTCCTGGGCAGTCCAGGCTGCTGTCCCAAGTTGTTGCATCATTTGACACTCTCACCAGTGGTGAGAGTTCCACCACCCACATCTCTGCCAACAGTTGGTATTACTTAGCTTCTCTTCTTGCCAGTCTAACACATATAAAGTAATCTTTCATTGTTGTTTTAACTTGCATTTCTTTGATTGCTATACAGTTTGAGCATCTTTTCAGATACTCCTCAGCCTTTTGAGTTTCCTACTCCTTAAATTGTCTGGTTGCTATCCTTTGCCAATTTTCACGGTGCCTGTCTTTTTTACATTGATTTGTAGGAGATCTCAGAATTTTCTAGATATCAGTCCCTATCCCTACCTTGTTTTGGATATGGCAAATACTTTTCAACTGTTCTGCCTACTCTGATCTGAGTCTGGAGAATCCTGTTGAATCCTGGGGGTCATATTTCAAGAGACCATGACAAAGCTGGCACAGGGAAGAGACACTTGGTTTGTGAAACCTGTCAGATAGAACCTGTGTCAGCGAGTGGAATCTGCAGGGATACTGATTTCAGGTAATATAAGGAAGGTATTTCCAGTGATCAGAGCTACCTGATAAAGAGATGTACTCCCTGGAGTGGCAGTGAACACCCTAGGTCCCTTCATGAGTGTTTAAACGGAAGAAGACAGCTACTTGTTGGGGGTGCTGCCAAAGGGTTTCAAGCATTAGATGATTCCGTCCAACTCAGATTTTTTCAGAACGTTTCTGAGTCACCATGTGCTGAAAGTCAGAGAAGGTATACAGAAGAGGAGGAGAAGGGAGAAACACAATTTTACTTCCTTTAGTTCCTGTCTTAGCTTGGGCTGCTGTAACAAAATACCATACACTGAGTGGCTTAACCAACATTTATCTCTTACAGTTCTAGAGGCTGGGAAGCCCATGATGAAGGCGCTGGCAGATTTGGTATCTGTTGAGAACCCTATTCCTGGTTTATAGACAACCAACTTTTTGCTGTGTCCTCACATAGTGGAAAGGGAGAGAGGGCTCTCTGGGGTCTCTTTGATAAGGGCACTAATCCTATTCATGAGGGGTCCACTCTCATGACCTAATCACCCCCAAAGGCCCCATCTAACAGTATCACATTGGGGGGTTAGGATTTCAACATGTGGATTTTGGGGGGAGACACAAACTTTCAGTCCATAACAATTTCTTTTTCTACTTTCCTTATGAGCTTTTCATATTCTTCATTTATCACAGTATGGCGCCCCTCACTTCCTTGTCCTTTGTAAGAGTTGTACACATACATGCACACACCACTTGTGCTCAGTCATGTTCATACAAACACTTGCACATAAGCAGACCCCCATACACACGTCCCACCCACAAGCACACAGGCACGCACACATGTTGCAATGAATATTCCATGCCGCCCAAACCCACATGACTGGACACACGTATCTCTGCCCTCACACAACGCCTCACACATATTATGTGTGTTCCCAACGTGTGGGGGAATGGTTTGGGGTTCAGTGTGAAAGGCCACAGTCCCACAACGTCTTCGGTGTGGAGGCCGCATCTATGAAGGTTCAATGTCCTCAGCACGTATGAAGGAGGTGTGGCCCGTGTTCTACAGGGAGGTTAATATTCTTCCATAACTCACCTCACTCCACAGGCCAGAAGCCTGAGCAGGCACAAGGAGCCCTTGGTAATCAGGGCTTCGCTCCAGCCCTCTCCACTCCCAACTTGGTGTCTGCCGGAACAATCGTTTAGCCTTTCCCGACAGGGGCTAAAAAAAACCTCTGGAATTTGGCCTTTTTCCTCCCAGGAAGCCCGCCCACCAGACAAACTGCTCCCCAGTGTAGCATCTTGGTCACTGAGCTTCTGGGTCTTGCACATTCTTCACCCTGGTTTAGGACTGCTCATTTATTTAAGCATGTGTGGGTGAGGCAGTTCGGGAGACAGCGTGTCCGGGGAGGGCTGCAGCTCCAAACCGTGGAAGCTGTTTCTGCGGGTGGAGATAACTCTGAGTCCAGACTGATTCTTTCCCTCCCAAGAGCCTCTGGGCAGAGCCAAGCAGCTGAGAAGCACGCATAGAACCATGGGCAAAGGGCAACGACCAATTTATGGAGGAGGGAACATAAAATGCTAAGGAGTATTTAAGAAGATGCTCAAACCGCATTAGTAATCAAAGAATGATTACTAATGCCAATTACAACAACAAAGAAAGACTGTTACGTGATAGACTGGCAAAAAGAGAAGTTGAATACTACCAAGTGCTGGCAGGGATGTGCAGATGGTGGAGTGTCGCATGGTGCAAACACCTGGCTCCGTGCTCGCTTTCTGCCTGCACACACACAGAGGCGCTGGCCACGAGTTCCTTCCCAGTGACCTTGGGGCACAGGGGCCTGAACACCTGAGAGCTGTGAAGGCCCAGTGCAGTGCTGCAGAAATGTCCTTGCTGATTGTGGGGGAGAGAGAAGGGAACAGATGTGGCTGCACATCTTGACCGGGAGAAGCCTTCTTAAAAGACATGATGGGAAACCTAGGAGAGATGTGCCACCAGGAGCCCTGCCCTAAGTGGTCGCCCACTGAGCCTCCATCTGACCTGGGGAAGGGAAGGGAGAGAGGTTCGTAAGTGGCTCTGTGTAATTTCAGGTCCCCTTGAGCTCCAGCTCCGGCTGATTCACAGCCTCTCCAAGGCCCGCAGGAGGCAGTCACGTGCTTAACAGGCTACCTGGACAGATTGCATGCAGGTCCAGATGACACTTCGAGAAACACTGGTGTGGAGAGGGAAGAGGACCGAGGGCAGAGCATGGAGGGAGAGCTTCCTCTGGGCGTGGTCAGAGAGCAAGGAGATCCTGGGAGGAGGCGTGGGTGCAGGAGCTTGGGGAGGTGGAGACCTTATGTAGGATAAGGGGTGAGAAAGGGCCACAGCACTTCAGGACAAGGAAAAAGGCTACAAGATGCCATGAAAAGGCTTTTTCCCTCATGATGTATAATCAAGACTAAATGGTATTTAAGCATGATTGAGGAGATGAAAAATTCTGATATTGGGAACTGAACAGCAGATGAAAATACATGCGCCTCTAAGTCTGATGCTTATTCAGAAAAAACCCAAGAAGTTTGCCCAAGGACATGAAGTGTCCATAAAACTTTCATTTGTTGCCTGTAAAGGCTGGTTTCATTGATTCAAAGATTGTGCTGGCCTTCCCGATGCTACAGAGAATAGTAACGCTGCACACGGTAATGCAGAAGCAGCAAAAAGCTTTATGAAAGGGAGAGCCACTCTCCTCACAAGGGTCCCTGCATTGCTGACCTCAGTAAGATTCATGTGAGGCGCAGGACTGTCAGTGTGGCTTTATGTCTGACTCTGGGATTTCAAGAACCAGTAAGAAAGGTTTGTTTGTTTTTTTTTTTTTTTAAAGGGAGGTAAACTTTAAATGGAGTATAACCTATAAAAATATTGAATCACTATGTGTACACCTGAAACTAAGGTAGTCAGTCGACTATACTTTAAAAAAATAAATAAAAAGGGAGGCAATACTAAGTTGAAATTTTTAATTTGTCAAGTAAGTATGTGAAAAAAATATCTCATCATATCATAAAAAATAGGAAGGACAGAACCTGAGAATTAAGGACAGCGCTTTGAATGGAACACGTTCAGTTCAGGTGGAGCCCAGGTGTGACCGAGCGTCTGCTATCACCTGTGCCCCATGCTGGGGCAGGACTTAGCATGATCACATCCCTCCAAGGTCAGATAGGACTCCACAAATCATTAGCAAGGGATGCAGGTTTTACTGATGATTTGATGAAGCAATGGGACAGAGGGTGACCTCGCAAAGCACAAAACAGAACTAAAGTCAGATACCCCTGGGTGATCGCTGTTCAATCCTTGAATCTCTCTTTGGTGGCCATTTGCCTCATCTCCAACTCACTGTTCCCCATGCTGCTTCCACCCTTCCCCGACTCTCAGAAAAGCAGATGTAGACACCAAAAAGCCAATCTATTGCTTTATAATAAAAATTTGCAACCCAGGGAGCAAAATAGTTGAAATCTGTAATCCAGACGCCTCAGCATTCCAACGTTCTAGGCCACCCTTTTCATTAACATCTAGGTAAAGTGACTCCAGTGTGGTGGGGAGGAAACCAATGCTGTCCCTTAGAGTGTCAGGGCCGGAAGGGCTGTCGGCACAGGGAGTCCTTTGCGGCAGCTGCCTCTTTCCTTAGGCCCCTGACTTTTCCCTTCTTGCTGGGGACCCCTTTTCTAAGGCGACCTCCTGGAATGGCTCCAAAATTCCTGTGAGTTTTTACGTAGTGCAATTTAGCTTCCTCTTTGTCTCATCCTCACATCCAGAGCGGCTCTGGTGCCTCTCTTTGCATAATTAAGAGATCCATTAAGGTGTTTTCCCAAGAAAAAGAGCAGCTCTCTCCCTCTGAGGAATTCTATCATCCTCTTAGGACCACGTCTCCGACTGCAGTCAGATTTAAAAATAATAATAATAGGTTGTTTCCATCTCCGGGCTATTGTAAACAGAGCTGCAATGAACATTTTGGTACATGACTCTTTTTGAATTTTGGTTTTCTCAGGGTATATGCCCAGTAGTGGGATTGCTGGGTCATATGGTAGTTCTATTTGTAGCTTTTTAAGGAACCTCCATACTGTTCTCCACAGTGGCTGTATCAATTTACATTCCCACCAACAGTGTAAGAGGGTTCCCTTTTCTCCACACCCTCTCCAGCATTTATTGTTTCTAGATTTTTTGATGATGGCCATTCTGACTGGTGTGAGATGATATCTCATTGTAGTTTTGATTTGCATTTCTCTCATGATTAGTGATGTTGAGCATTCTCTCATGTGTTTGTTGGCAGTCTGTATATCTTCTTTGGAGAAATGTCTATTTAGGTCTTCTGCCCATTTTTGGATTGGGTTGTTTGTTTTTTTGTTATTAAGCTGCATGAGCTGCTTATAAATTTTGGAGATCAATCCTTTGTCAGTTGCTTCATTTGCAAATATTTTCTCCCATTCTGAGGGTTGTCTTTTGGTCTTCTTTATGGTTTCCTTTGCTGCGCAAAAGCTTTTAAGTTTCATTAGGTCCCATTTGTTTACTCTTGTTTTTATTTCCATTACTCTAGGAGGTGGGTCAGAAAGAATCTTGCTGTGATTTATGTCATAGAGTGTTCTGCCTATGTTTTCCTCTAAGAGTTTGATAGTTTCTGGCCTTACATTTAGGTCTTTAATCCATTTTGAGCTTATCATCGGATGAATGGATAAAGAAGATGTGGCACATATATACAATGGAATATTACTCAGCCATAAAAAGAGACGAAATTGAGCTATTTGTAATGAGGTGGATAGACCTAGAGTCTGTCATACAGAGTGAAGTAAGTCAGAAAGAGAGAGACAAATACTGTATGCTAACACATATATATGGAATTTAAAAAAAAAAAGTCATGAAAAACCTAGGGGTGAAACAGGAATAAAGACACAGACTTACTAGAGAATGGACTTGAGGCTATGGGGAGGGGGAAGTGTAAACGGTGACAAAGCGATAAAGAGGCATGGACATATATACACTACCAAACGTAAGGTAGATAGCTAGTGGGAAGCAGCTGCATAGCACAGGGAGATCAGCTCGGTGCTTTGTGACCGCCTGGAGGGGTGGGATAGGGAGGGTGGGAGGGAGGGAGACGCAAGCGGGAAGAGATATGGGAATATATGTATATATATAACTGATTCATTTTGTTGTGAAGCTGAAACTAACATACCATTGTAAAGCAAGTATACTCCAATAAAGATGTTAAAAAAAAATAATGATAATAGTAATCACACACATGATACACACACACACACACACACAATGTATGTAGAGAGAGATGTCAGGGCTTCTTTTCCCTATGGTCAATGTACACATAAAACAGATCATACCAGAAGCCTGGAGTGCATTTCCCAGAACTGACCAGGAAGGCACCTGTGGCCAGCACCATGTCTGTGTGTCCCAGACAGAGAGGGCACATGGAGTCAGGAGAGCGGAAGGCTGGGTGCTTGCATTTCAGGATTAGAGATGTCTCACCTCTAGGACTGGAAGGCCTCCTTGATCTGCTTCTCCCGACCCCTGTGTTCATCTTCACGAATATCCCCAGGGCCGTGGGCAGTATGCTTTTCTCCTAGCACAGTTTGCATCACCTCTCTCTATACCCTTCTTGGCTCCTGTATTCTCTTTTGGAACCCTTTCCTAGTTCCCTTGTGGGACTAACCCAAAGGCAGGCTGGTGCCTGGACACTGGTTATAGTGGGTTACAGTGCAGGGCCCTGCTCTGGGTGTCATCTCCCACATCTAGGGGACTCTCCACCTGCCTCGTGCAGCTGGTGTCAAGAGATGAACTAAGTCGTTTTTGGTGTCTCACCGTAGCACCCAAGTGTCAACAACCTGATACCCCGTGTTACAGCAAGAGGCATCAGAATTGGCCTAAGGAATGACAGAAATGTTGGGGTTTTTGAACTGTGAAGCATTTATTAAAGTTTGGGGGCAACTAAAGGATCAGCACCCTTCGCACATCTCAGACTGCTAGGTTCTAAGATGCTCCTGTAGAGGAGGAAAAGCTTCCTTCTGCCCTCTTAGGTTCTGTGGCTGGCCTAAGAATTAAGCAGACACAAGACTGGTTAACAGTATAATCTGTTAGATTTGTATACTGAAAAGTATACAAATTTATTTAATATTTTTATGTGCACATGGGAGTCTTCAGAAGGAAAATGAAGACCCGAAGAAGCCATTAGGCCCAGAAGTCTCTATCCTCTTTTGTACAAAGAACGATAAATTGTGGGGATGTGTCAAGACAAAGGGGACCGGGCAGTACATTGTGGGACAGAGACTAGAGAATATATGGGGGAAACGAATGGAAGATAAGGGTCATTTTAGTAGGTTTGCTTGTACAGGCTCATTTAGGCGTCGGCTCCCAGGCTCTGCTGATGATAATGTTCTTCTCTTCCTGGTGCAGGGAGAGCACCTTTCTCAGGGAAGATTTTATGACCTGCTTTTAGGTAGAAAGGGGGAGGGCAGAGAGCCCTTCCGGCACCTGCTGTTTCTCAAGTGCCTTCAGCCCAAGATAATCAACATGCCAAAGCAGTATATTTGGGGGTAGCATGTTCTGAACCACTTCACATCCTTTGCTGCCCCCCACGGGGGATCACAGCCCCAAACAGTTCCCCTAGTCCTCAGAGCCAACTGTGAGACCTTCCTCTCACTTTGTGCCAGCTGAGACACAGATCTGCTCTTCTAGCGGTCTCTTCTCTCCCAAGAATCCTCTTGGGGCTGCTTGAGCCCAAGAAGGACACACTTGGGGATGTCGTTAGCATCGTCTTTGAGGAGATTGTGGATATTTGGGTGATGTCCAGTCAGAGAGTGATACTGCACTCAAACTCCCCTGTAAATACAGAAGCCAAAGGTAACAGGTTACAGCTTTTCAGGATAGAGTCACTCAGGGCCAGACTGAAGATGAAATGAAGTTGGGATGTGAGCAGGGCCTCTGGTGAGGCTGGTTATCAGGACTGGATTGTCACGGGTCCTCAGGGCCTGTCTCAGAGCAGCAGGGTAGAGGCTGCAAACCTGAGCAAGGGTACTAAGGCCAGAACTGGAGGAGTGAGGTGGGGTGAGCTCTTGGAAGAACACTGGGTTTTCGCTCGGGTCAGTAATCCCTCCTTTCTTCAACACCAGCAGTCTTTATTTTATATGGAACAGAAGCAAGTAGAGCGAGGAGTGTGGGAGTCTAGATCCTCTGCCTTTGCCCACTATACTAGGGGGCAGGTGGTGGTCAGGTCTCAGAGCAGGGCACAAGGATCTGCCCCGGGAGACAATGTTCTTGTCTGTTGGGCAGATTCAGGTGGAGTTACTGGTGGGTGGGGCCTTGCTTCTGACATCACTAGGGTGCTGTCATTACTTCTGTAGGCTCAAAAGGTGTCTTCATGTAATGGGACTCCATGCTTGAGCCAAACCAACGTCCATCTCCAGAATTCAGATGAGGCTAGATATTTCTGGCAACCGGTGAGACAGCATCCTCTTTCGTGTAGACCATCAGTCCTTTGGGAAGAGGTGACCAGGCTATTGAGTTTTTCCAACGGAGGCATTAGGGGTGAAGTAGTTCTGGGTCCAGCCTTGCCTCTGTCTCCATTCCCAGCGCCCACGGGCTCACGTCTGGATGGTAAGGCGCAGGAGGGGAGAATGGCTGGGATGGTCAGAATGGCAAAACTCATTTCCTTTAAATTCTGTAAGGCAGTGGGGCCCAAGCAGCCCTGCTCTGGATGCCTCTGACTGAGCATGGCAAGGGAGGAGAGAGGTTTTGCCCCACTTTGCCTGGCTGGGGAACTGGCTCTGGCCCCATAGAGGTGTCAGAGGGACCCAGAGCTACCCAGCAGAAGTGGCGGTGTCAGGCGGACACAGTCCCTAGCAGAAGAGGAATAAATCTGCAGGTGTTGTATAGCAACTGACGAGCTTCATCCACGAGCACATGTGGGTCACCTTCTGGGACCCCCTAGAAACACTTGGGGGGATTTAGCAGGTGGTTGGGGTCCTGCATGAGCCAGGGATCTCGTGTGCCTACTGGTTTCTTCCTTTATAGAGTTTGTCAGCAGACTTGGAGTTATGTGAGATGAGAAAGAAACCAGATTTTCTGTTTAAGAAAACAAAACCCCATCTTTGTCCACAGACAGATCCTTCCAAGCAGCTGCTTTCTAAGAGGATGGGCTCCCAGGTTCCGGTCTCACGTGTGCCCAGGGCTGAGAGGCTGCCTGGAAGGAATGTCGGTGGCTGTGGCTTGGGCTGTTGGGGTCTTGGGGCCTGGATGCTGTGTGATCTGACCCTGGGGGGCACAGACAGCCCTGCCAGGGCTCACTGCAGCCAGAAGCTGCCGGCAGTCCCTCAGGGTGGAAGCACTCACTAGTTTGGTCATTCTGGCCACGTCTGAGTGGTTTTCTGTTCGCGGAATCATTTATTTCTGATGTCAGAGAGGCCCAGGGCAGCTTTTCCCACTGGCCGTAAATGCTCTGAGCCTCATCGATTCCTTTGCTCCCGCCCCTGCAAATCTGCTGGAGCAGCAGGTCTGCGTCGGGATTCCTGGTGAGGGTGGGGGGAGGGCAAGGGCTGGGAGGTTTTATTTCCCTCCCTCTCAGCAGAAGCCCCCTCAGGCCCGGATAGCAGCCCCTCATTTGGGACACCGGGTTGGAGTTTCCTGGAGTGCAGCGTGGGCAGCGTGGCTAGCTGTACACCCCCAGACTTGCAATCGCCTGACACTTCTTCTGGAGCCTCCCCTGTCTCAGGGCCACTGGATGCATCCCTCAGCCTGGCTAAGGACTTCCTCAGAATGCATCTTCTTCCCTTCTCCATTTCCCCTCTTCCCGTCAGAGGCTTCAGACCACCCGGGTAGGGGCTGTGCTATACCCCAGGCTGTAGGGAGCACCGCCCAGCCCCGGGGTAGAGCCACTGTGATGCACATGCGCACGTGATTATGAGATTCGGGCAACCTCATGCGAACTAGTCTACGTGCAAGTGTCTGTGTGCCGTGGCTGCAGCATGTGTGTATCTCCGTATTATTTTTGTGTTTGCCCATGACCGTGTGTGATGATGTGAGTGCCCTATGTCAGGAGGTACGTTTATGTGTGCATTTACCTGGGTGTGACTCTGTGCAGGCATTTGTGTGTCTAAGTATATGTGTGTGTTGGTATGCTTGTGTGTGTGTGTGTGCACGTGCATGTGCGAGCGTGCGCCTGGTGTTTGTGTCTCTGTGTGCCTGTACCTTGTGGCATGTGTGTGCGCCTGTCGGAGAGGCATGTGCAGGCTTGAGTCTGTGTGTGCACGAGGATGCCTGTGAGCGTGCACCTCTCTCCAGTCCTCCCTCACTCTTCTTAGTCTTTTTCTCCCTGTCACCCAAGGATTTATGGAAAAAATCCCAGGGAGGAGGTGGTGGCTGGGGAGAGGGACCTCAGCTCCGGGTCTCTTTGCCCTCAGAGCTGCTCTGGACGCAGAGGGGGCAACATTTCCATTTCCCAGGCTGTAAGAGCCTCTCCTGAGAGGAAAGCATCAATCTGCTTGTCAGAGGGAAATGGCTATTTGTCCGCGTCTGGAAGGACCTGAGGGCAGGGCTGGCTCTGCATCATTGCTGTCTCCCAGGCCCAGCGCAGAGCAGGGGCAGGGAAGGTGACTGACCGATGAGCTCAGGGCTGTGCACTCTGGGGGCTGACACAGGTGGGCGTCCTGGAGGGGGTGGGAGGGTCAGGGGAGGTGGGGGCTGAGGGAATGGGGCTGGTGAAGGCTGTGTCAGGGCTGTCCCAGTTGGCAGCTGGGGCAAGAGGCTGGGGATACTGGGTGAGCACTGAGGGTTGGTGGGGGGAGGCAACATTCCCCTCTGATGGACCAGGAAGAACACGGCAAGTTCCGGACCAAGAGATACTCCCAAGACCTGGCCCTGCTTCGTGGGGTTCCTGCTGATGGGAGGCCTCAGGTGGAGAGAGGGTTCTGTTGGGGGGATCCCTGGGGAAGGGACAGCCTCCTCTCTCTTTGCTCACTCTATTTCCCCTGCACCCTCTCCTGAGTGCCAGAGGCAAGCCTTCAGATCCAGGTCAGTGTCTGCTGAGTGACCCTCTAAGAGAATAAATGGACTACTAAAGGTCAGACACCCAGGCCTGAGGCATGGCTGTGCCACTGACCACTGACCAGAGTCTCCTCTCCGGGCCTCCATTTCCACCTGTGCAGTGGCTCAGGCCCTCCATGGCCTATGGTTCTGTGGCTGGTGAGGTCATGCTGTGGTGGGGACATTCCCATGCATCCTCTTGTCCACCCCCTCCTTTCTGTTCTTTGCCATCATTCTGGGTCTCTGGCCCAAAGCTGCTGTGCTGCTGGACTTCAGGGGAGAGTCCATTGCCATCACGGTAACCCAGGCATGATGACTCCAAGCGGGGAGCGGGCGGGAACCTGTGGCTACGAGGGTTATCCTTCCGGTCTTGGCTCCACATCTGCGGGTGAGAGTGGAGAGGAGGGGGCCAAAGCCAGAGCTTACAGTGAGGGGATGGCGATGCAGCAAAGGGCAGGACTGCGGCATTTCTCTCTCCTGGGGCAAGTTACTCTCTCAGTCAGTGAGGAGAGCAGGTTGCACATGTTCATTTGCTCATCTGTCAGCACTGACTGAGTACTTACTCTGGACCAGAGCCTCTCCTTTGGCCTAGAGGGTCCCAGACCAATTCCAATCTTTTAGGCTCCCGATATAGTATTGAGAACCAAAGGTGCTGAATTTGTGCCTTTCTGTAGTTCTCTCCCATGATGAATCTGGGCTGGGCTCGTGACTTGCTTGAGCAAAGAGAGTGCAGAGAAAGGGATGTTGTGCAAGTTCTGAGCCTGGTCCTTAGGAGCCTTTCCTGTTTCCTGAGACTCCCTGTAAAGGAGAACATGATAGCTTCCTTGAAGATAATAATCCTCATGCAGAGAATGAGGCCCAGGCCATCTTCAATCATGTCAGTCATCCCAGCTCAGCCTAGGCATGTAAGGGAGGCCATCTTTGTTCCTCCATCCCCAGCTGAGGTACCAGCTGGCTGCAAATGCTTGAGTGAGTCAGATGAAACCATCTGCTGCAGAGACAAACTGTCCAACTGAACATAGCCCAGACTGCTGACTTTAGGCCACTAAGTTTTGGGGTAGTTTTTTTTTAATGTATCAGAAACTAATTGAAACAGAACTTTGTACTTAGGAGTAGAGGTGCTATTAACAAAAATTTAAAACGTGGGTAGACTTTGGGGCTGAGTGGCAGCTAGAGGCTGGAAGGATGATGAGGATGTGGTTGCTGGAAAGGCAGTGAGAAAACTGCTCTTTAGATCTGGAGAAAGGGCAACCTGTGTTATATTGTGGAGGAACAATTAGTGTTACCTCTGAGAACAAAAAATGTAGTTAATGAACCTGTGGATCTGGCTAAGGAGGTTTCCAGGAAGAATATTCAAAGTGTACATTGGCTTCTTTTAGCAGCACATGATAAGGTATTGTAAGAGAAAAAGAAACTCAAGACTATTCAGTTTGCAGGAAGAATTTAGAGGCAATATGGAGATTCCAGGACACTCTTCGCCAGCAAAAGATTCTCAAAGTAAGAAATGGTCTCAGGTAAAGAATGAATCATGATTATGACTATAAGACTCTTTGTTTAGATCTCAGAAAGATTTAAGGTGGTGCTTAATAGATCCTCTTAGATAGACACGTGAGCTTCTAACACAACCCTGACACCAACCTAAAGTAGAAAGACACATAGTTTGGAAAGTATGAATGTGGCTTTTGAAGCATGCAGTGATTTTCAATCAGATTCATGGGAAACCCACACAATTTTAGAGAGAATTGTACCAGCAAAAACATTACTAGCTTGGATTAAAAGGAACAGAAACAGCAAAATGAAAAGAGGTCTCTGGGCTTTTAAATTTTTGTAGGCAGGAAGCAGGTAGAGAAAGCTACCCAGCTGTAAATATGATCCACTAATTATTGAAAAGGAAAGAAGTCTCAGATGGGGAAGCAAAGAAACAAAGAGAACAATAACTAGGGAACTATTCCCAGGAAGCAGAAAATAGACCCCTAATAAAGGAACACTCTTTGACCCTAGAGCTGGGGGAACGGCTGACATGTGCCCAGCTGGATTTCAAAAATGCTATGAAACAGTTACTATGATGTGTCTCCCATTTACCCTCTTTTTAAATGGAGGTGTCTCTTGGGGGATAGCCTATTCCTGTCTTGCCACTTTCTGTTAATTGTGTTGAGGTGAAATAACTTGTTTTTTTAATTCATAGGTCTCTGGATCAACATGAGCACTCTCCAAGGAGCTGTTCCCAAGAAGCCCCATCTACAGTTGAATCTGATTTAGATGATGAGCTCTTGGACTTGGAAACTGATGCTGTAATTGTTTGAAAATTTGTGGGTCTCATGAGAGGGTGAGTGTATTTTGCATGTGGCAGGGATGTGAATCATTGGGACCAGAGGGCGGTTTGTGGTAGATCATTATAACAATGGACCCCAATGGATCCTGCCCTCCCATGGTCACACATCTTTATAAGTGATGTTGCCTCTTCTTTCTTCATGAGGTAGAGTCAGTTCTCTACCCCCTTGACTCTGGGCTGGCTTAATAACTTGCTTTTCTCAATAGAATGTGGCACAAATGAGCTTGTGTGAGTTCCAGAGCCAGGCTTTCAGAGGCCCTGCAGTAGCTAATCTCCCTCTCTTGGAATGCTGCCCCGAGCCCATCATGTATGGAAGTCAATGCTGGGAGATGAGAGTCCACATGGAGGAGAACCAAAGTGCCCCAGCTGACATACAGCACTAGGCATGTGAATGAGGCTATCTTGAACCTTCCAGCCCAGCTAAACCTCCATCTGAATGCAGCCAAATGAATAAGCCCAGGAGAAACCAGGAGAAGAATTTCCCAGCCAATCAATATAATCATGAAAAATAATAAATCATTGTTGTTTTAAGCCACTAAATTGTGGGGAGATTTCTTCCATGGCAATAGATAACAGATACATCTGCTATTCATGCAACTAAGGAAACAGCTCCATTCATAATTGCTTAGAAGAATATTCATTGGTTTAATCTTTTTTTATAAGGACAATTTGGAAACATTCGGGTAGACATAAATTTTAGTCTGTTCACTCAGGTGTATAAGAAATACACACGTTCTTCATTTCCTTTAAAGTAACCTAATAATGATGCTGTAGCTTTATCCCACAAGGGTAATGGACAATTCCATTAGAGTAATTATTGAGCCTCCTTTTCCTCTTCAGGATCTCACCAGCATATCGAGGCTGATGTGGTACCTGGAAAATAGGGATAGGGTGTCTAATTGCCAATCTGTCAGGATTGCCGCTGATACCCAAGCGCCTCAGCCTCTGCCTCTGCTGTTCCCTGATGTTCCTCTGCTTCTGTACTGTGTGTGGAGAACAAGAATTGCTGCTCAGGGGCCCTGGCGTCTTGGGTTCCACTTTCTCTAGGGGAACAAGTAGCCCTGCTGACCTCCGAGCCCCCTCAAAGTCATTCTTCTCTTCTCTTGAAGGATAACAGTTGAGTAGCTCTACTGTCTGGTTTCCTGCCTGTAGAATTCCAGCAGTCAGTAGCGTTCCTTCATTTTGTTCCATCTCTGCTCTCTTGCGCCCAAGCTGGTAGTGTTTCTGATGGCATAACATCCTCAAAATCCTTGTGGGATCCATGTCACGGGACATGAGAGTTCTCTCTAGGTCCTTCCTGGATAACCCCAACTCTCCTCCTTACTTCTGCTGAGATGGTTAGTTGGATCAACAAATTACACACGAAATCTCTTGAGTAGAAGGTCTGGCCACACCCTTGATGTTATCTCCGACGTGTGCCTTAGTATCTTTTATAATATAGATAAGCTGAGAATTTCCCAAATCATCAAGTTCTGGGTTTTTCTTGCTTAATAGTTCCTTCTCAATTTATCTCTTTCCTCTCACAGTTTGCTATAAGCAGCAAGGAGAAACCAGGCTGCACCTTCCATATTTTGCTTGGAAGTATCCTTAGCTAACTATCCTTACTAAGGATATCCTTATCTAATACCCTTAGTAAGTAGAAGACCTACTTTCCACCCAACTCTAGAACACAATTCAGCCCAGTTCACTGCCACTTTATAACAGGGGTCACCTTTCTTCCAGTTTCCAATACTAGAAGGAAGGTGACCTCATTTTCATCTGAAATCTCACCAGAGACATCGTTAATGTTCGTATTTCTATCAATTTTCTGTACATGACAGTATATGTTTTCTCCAAGATAATAGAAGTGTTCTTTATTATCCTCTTAACTTCCTTCTGAGCTCTCAACAAAATCTCCTTTAATGTCCATATTTCTACTAACACTCTCTTCAAGGCAGTCTAGGCTTTTTCTATCATTCACCTCAAAATTCTTCCAGCCTCTACCTGTTACCCAATTCCAGAACACTTCCACATTTTTGGCATTTGTTATAGCAGCACCACTTCCAGCTACCAAAATCTGTCTTGGTTTCCTATGACTGTTGTAACAAATTACCACACACTGGGTGGTTTAAAACAACAGAAATGTATTCTCTCACAGCTCAGGAGAACAGAAGTCCAAAATCAAGGTATTAGCAGGGTTGGTTCCTTCTAGAGGCTCTCGGGGAGATTTTACCTTTCTCTTAGCTTCTGGAGGTTGCTGGCAACCCTTGGCATTCCTTGGCTTGTAGCTCCATCACTCCAATTTCTGCTTCCATCTTCACATGGCTGTCTTCCCATGTGTGTTCTCTGTGTCTCTGTATGTCCTTCTTATAAGGGCACCAGTCATTGAATTTAGGGCCCACTATAATCCAGTATGACCTCATTTTAACTAATTACATCTACAAAGACCCTATTTCCAATAAGGTTATATTCTGAGGTTATAGGTGGATGTAAATTTTGGGGGGACTCTATTCAACTCAGTACAGACATTAATTAATTTCTTAACTCCTATAGAGGATAGATATCAGCCACATTCACAAATGCATAAGCAGGAGGAATAAATGTACTTCAAAGGAGACTGTAGAAAACATCTAGTCTTCTGTTCCATACAAAGGTATGTTATCCTCCACAGCATTCAATGTGGTCTCACACCTCTTCCCGGGCTCTTTCAACGCAGTGTTTTCTGGTCATTCCAACTAAAAATACACCCCCTCATGCACCTTAACATTTTAAATCCTACCTCCTTACTTTATTTTCTCCCTAGCATTTATCATCATTTAATAAACCTTATATTTTGCTTATTTATCTTGTTTATGGTTTGTCTTCCCTGCTAGAACAACCTCTGTGAAAGCAAAGCTTTTCATTCATTTTATTATTTCTCTATCTGCAGTGCCCAGAATAGTATCTGACATATAATAGCTGCTCAATAAAATTTGGTCAAATAACTGAATGCATACATGATTCAGGAAATTCCTGAAAGTGAGAATCTAGCTGCTATGGACAGGGAGCTGATTCCTTCATTGGACAAATTTTGCCCTTTCATGTCACTTTAAGTCACTTAGAGTGAATCATTAGAAGGGGCAGTGTCAGGCCTGCAGAGTTCTCACTTAAAGCCCCATGGGAATGTTTGACAATATTAGACTTTAGGGAGACAATTGGGATTGTTGGTTAGCTGGGAGTAAGGAATAAAATAGAGTTGGGATGCTCCAGGGCTGCCACTGACCCACTGGGTCATCTTGAGAACTTTGTTCCATGTGCACCTGGCTCCCTGACCTCAGCTTCCTTTACTTGACTGTCAGGAAAGCAGTTGCTTTCTCTCTTGGCCCCTATTTCTTCTGTCTGGGATGTGAGAATTGAAGACAAAAAGTCTCAAAATCACTTTGAACTCCATGGAGGAAGATGCCAACTAAGCTGAGGACATTATTAGTAAAAAGAAAAATCCTTTGGAAAGGGAAGTTGCCGTATCACACAATCTCCCAACCATGGGGTGGAATTAATGAGGAATTTGCTCAGGATTCACAGCGTCAAAATGATCTTCCAGGTGGCCAAAGGAAATTCACATTTACACTTCAATCAGAAATTCCTTTGTAGAATGTAAGAGGGGAAGGCTTAATTTTCTGAGATCACAAATGGCCATCCTCTTCCAGAGAAGAAGAGAGCCTGAGATAAAGACCACCCTGGTATCTGTGAATTCTTCAGCTAATTAGAAAAGTGAATCTAATTTCACAGATTTCAACTCCAATTAATTTATTCTGAGCTTGTTGGTAATGAAGCTGTGTGCTTGTTTCTTAAGAAGAAAACATCAGAGAGGAAAAGAATGGGTGTGAGGCTGTGCTGTTTATTCCCCTGACTTTGTTACGTTAATTGAGGAAATAACATATGATTTAATATATATGATTTAATATATATTACAAGGTCATCAACACAGCTCTTGGTAATTTAGCTACTAAAAGAGCCCTGTGTGGTTAGCCCAAAAGGGGAATCTATTTTAACAAGACTAAAACACAGACCTTCTGGGGTCACTGAACATGTGACCCCATGAGAACACCTTTGGTGTAGATCAATATGGATGTAATTGTTTCCAGACACGTAGTCCAATCACGGTTACCTCATCCCATTGTCAGCACCCACATTTCCCTGGAATAAATGGCAGATTTTCCTTGGGAGCTTAAGTTCCATTTCTCAGGGCTGATGTTGAGGAAATCTAATGTTTACATCTCCCGAAACAGGTAGTTAATGTCGGCCTTGGCACTGGAATTTCACATTTCTGTCTTGAGATAGACCCCACTGCCTACTCTTGTCAGTATTGGGATTATACCTGGAATTGAACTTTTCTCATCTCTGAGGTCAAAGCCTTTATTTTTCTTTGGTTAGTGCCAAGTTTGTCCAGATACTGTTGATACTAGCCTGTTACAGAATGTTACATTTATTTAAACACTTACTTACCTTTAGTAATCTTTACTGCTTAACTCTGAGTAGTTAATACACTAAGTAATATCTGAGCACCTAGATGAGCTTTGTCCTATAATGACTACAGAGGATTTATGGAAGGCTCAGGGCAGTCTCTAATGCCTGAAGTTTCCTATCAGGCTGGCTGGCAAGATATATATGTGGGAATAGGAAGGACAGAATACACTACTTCTTTGTAAAGCCCTTACAGCAATTGTAAACACATAGTTATTTATAATGATTCTCTGTCTAAGACTGTCTTTCATAGATTCTAAAATCTTTATCTGTCTTGTTTAGTCTAGCTTGCTTGGAACACGGGAGACGTTCAATAGATACTTGTTGGATGTTGCAGGAAAGGGTTAGGCAGTAGAGATTAGAAAAGGTACGGATCTGCAGCAGACCCCATGAGCCACTTCCCCATTATTTATTTACTCCCTCTTTCTTCTTTCTTAGCTGTAGAAGACACTGTAAGCTGTTTCATTCATTACTTATTCCGACCAGCGTCAGCTTACCTTCCTGCCCTGTAGAGACTGGAAGGCTCCAAACAACATTTCCCAGACTCCCTTGCAGTCGGGTTCTGCAGGTGATCTAGATCATGCCAGGAAAGACCTGGATATGGAAGTGATCAGTGAGGGGGTGGTGGGAAAGGGGAGGATATGCAGACAGTGACAGGATCTTCTGATGCAACAGATTGTATTTTCCCAAAGCGGCCATAATGTATCAGTTCTCATACGCTCTTCCGGAACTTGTTACTGCCTCATCAAGAGTTAGATTCCATTTCCCTTCTTCTTAAAGCTGGGTGAGACGCTGTGACCGTCTCCATGAGTAGAATGTGGTAGAAGTGACACTACAGGACTTCTAAGGCTAGGTCATGACAAGAGATATGGCTTCCATCTGGTTCTGTTTCTCTCTATCCTGATTTTGCCCTTGGAATCCAGCCTCCATAGTGTGAGGAAGCCCAGGCCATGTGGAGAGGCCACAGGAGACATGAAGAAAAATCTGCAGGGGGCTTTTGGGGAAGGTTTTCTCACTTCTAATAAATATCCTAGGAACAGATGGTCGCTCTTCTTCATCCAGCTGTGATGCCTGGAAACTTCTGTGACCATCTTGCTACCAGCCAACACATAGAGTGGGGCAGCTCTCAGAAAATGGGAGAGAGAAAAACTGGAGTGCTGAAATACCCTGTCTGGAGTCCTTTCCTCTCATCTCTGGGTTTCCTGATATGTGAGATGATAAACTCTCTCAGAGATATTGTACTTTGAGTTGAAGTTTTCTGTTACCTGTAGCTGAAAACATCATAACTGACCCAGAATTTGCTCCCTGATGTTTGTGGTCAATTCCTGCCTTCTCTGTGTGTTCTGGGGACTAGGGGCTCTCCCAGAGGAGCCATCAAGCTACAGAAAGCCCAGTGGGTCAGATGGGGGCAGAGCTTGTGCTCTGAAAGTCAAGTCTGAAACTTCTGGGGTTTGGATCCATCTTCTAGAATCTTCATAATTTCAGCATGACCTGCTTTGTCCTTTCTTATGAGGGTACATGTGTGAGCTGAGCCTCCTTTGAACTTTAGAGATCATTTCCTGGGATGAGAAGTGGAGAAGAAGGCAGGGGAAGGGGGTGACAGAGCAAAGAAGCCTTGCTAAACACCAAACAAAATTAAAACCTTACATTTCCCAGCCCGGTTCTGGCCACTAAGACGTAAGTTAAAGGTTTCCAAGAAAGATTTGCTTTCCTTTCTTCCTGCCTAGATCATGATGATTAGAGCTACGACAGCCATTTTGTGACCATGAGGAGAAACAGAGACTGCAAACCTGGCATCTTTGAACCACTAACACAACACCACTACCTACCTTTCATAATAAACTCTTATGTTTTTAAGTTCCATCTCTGTTTTCCTTAACTGAATGTAAGTCCTAACTGATAAACTATCCTTAAACCTGGGACCTGGGGCTGGGGCAGGTAGCTGAAGACATGCCTGTTTGATATCTTCCTCCCTCCCTCCCTCGTTTTTTTCCCTTTGTCTCTCCTCTCCTCCATTTCTTCTCTTCCCATTGAGCCTGTACTCTGAGCCCAGCTCTGGGCCATGCATTGAGAGAAGGGAGTGAAACTTTAGGTGGTCCTGGGGTCCTGCCACCTTTTCTATGGGATGATCTTATCCCCAGAGATAAGCCTGGGTATCATAGGTGCTCTCTAGGGCTCCCACCTCTGCATGTGGATCTTTCTCTTCTTAGGGAGACAGGAGGTAGAGAGGAAAGAGGATACATCTCTGAGTCAGACAGACCTCTGTTTGAAACCCAGCTCTGCCACCTGTTGGCTGTGAGATCTCAGGTAAATCACTGAGTAAACCTCTGAGCGCAGGCACAAACTCTTCTGCACCGTGAGTTTATGTGTGCATTAAATAATACAGCAGTAGTTCACCCACGGTAGGTGCTTACTCTGAGGCAGGTGAGGCTCACATGAGGGTTATATTAATAAGAAAGAACGAGGAGGGGATGGGTATTGAGTAGACATTTGGCAGTATCAACCACGAATGGGAAAATAGGACCTAATTCCTGATTCCTTATTGAACCCGAGCGGTGCTCCCAGATCTGGTGATAACTCCCACACTCTCCTGGCCTCTGCTTTGCTCTGGGAATGAGAAGCTTCCCCTGCCTTTGCCCCTCCCCCTGCCGTGACCCCCAGAGGGTTATCCTCCCTCAGTGAGTGTGCTCAGGGCCCCATGATTCCAGCAAGACGGTTGGAGAGAATCCATGTGTCTGGGGACAGCTGGACCACAGCCTCCCTGCCCTGGCTGCACACCTGTTAGAAACTATAGTTAGAACCGTCAATCTTGGGACAAGGAAAAGAGAGAAGCCAAAGGAGAAAAAAAAAAAAAAAGCAAAGACACAGCCCAGAAAATAGGATGTTATTCCTGTGCAGCAAAGCCACAGTGTTCTCTGGGCACTCCTTGGGAAGAGGGAATGGCCTGTGGACACTTGTGAGCTAGCCTGGAATTAGGAAAACCACAACTGACATGATTTGGGAAGTGTAAACTTGACCTGTGCCGGCACGAATCCTTGTCCTGAGAAGCCCTAAAAAGCCCTTTACAATCAGGGGCTCCGGAATCTTTTGATTGTGGCACCTACAGGGAGAATATAAAGCTTTGTGTTCTCCCATCTCCTTGAGTTTCCACTAGGAAAAAACCCCAGGATTACAAAGAAAGAGAAGAAACACAACAAGTTGGATATACCATGTTGCCAGCAATATAAATGATTCACTTATTAGTTACCTTAGAAGAATATGAACATACTACTAAATTTTGTGCTATAAAACAATTTCCTAAAAGCTTAAAAATAACTCAATAATTTGATTTTACTTATTAAAGTAGCCGATAGTCACAAGCAGTCCAACACACATGACACCTTCCCCTACAGTCAACAGAGAGGTGAATGATTCGCATTTGAACATCTGACTCACAGTCTTGAAGTCTATTATAGGAATATTATCGGTTAAAAATTATTGATGCAAATCTGAATCACTATAGACTGTGAAATTAACCTAACAACCTACAAAAAGCTAAATGGATACTGATAAAGCTAAACGAAAAGAGACTTCTATAATAAAAATGGCAAGGCCATTAGCAATGAAAAAAAACACAGCCAGTTCAGGGTAACGCTGATGAAATACTGACAATGCATCCTTCCCCCAAATTGTGAAATTCTAACCATAAGCAAGTGTGCGTGCAGGGTAAGAGTTTGACAACATTGCTAAAGATTGGGTCACAGACAGATTTCTTAGCAAAGGACACAATCAAAGTGTGGGGTCATTTTCGTTGATGAATAGCACATTTAGTAACCTTTCATGACTCATTCATGACCTGACTAGTAAGTAACCCTGAATTGACTCAAATATGAGAGTCAATTTGGATCTAAGAACTGAAGAGAGAACTTGTACTTTTGGGTCCTGTGACCCATTTGGGAGCCCCTGTGGCCTGGCAGGGAGCCTTAGGACACTTGAGGAAACTGCCTTTAACAAGTAGTTCTCACCTACTGGAGGCCTTTTCTCCTGCAAGTATCTCTTCTCAGTATTATAAAAAAATTTTCTCTCTACTAGATTACTTCACTTAGCACACAAACAGGCTGTAATGACTTCCATCTTAAAACTTACTTCCTTGACTTCACACCCGCTCCAGCTCTTCCCACCATTTTCTTCTCACTACAGCAACAAAGCTCCTCACAAGAGTTGACTATATGCAGTGTCCCCGATTCTTCTTCCCATCATCCCGCTGAGACAACTTTTGACAAGGTTGCCATTGACTTCCGCAATGGATGCCCCTATTACTCTTGTTAGTGTCGTCAGCAGGGTAACCAGCTCATCCCTATATGCCTGGGACTTTCTCAATTTTTAAAATGGAATGTCTTACACACACCTCAGTCCCTGGCAAGTGCAGACAGTAAGTCACTCTAGATTGTTAACCTCCATGTTACTGAATCCATTGATGAAGTCCTTTCCTTACTTGACTTTTCAGCAAACTTCTTAAAAAAACAGCTTCATAGAGATATAACTCACATGCAGTAAACTACACATATTTAAAGTGTATAAATTAGTAAGGTTTGACATATGTATACACACATGAGACCATAGCAATTAAGATAATGAACGTATCCATCACTCCCAAAACTTTCTTCATGCCCATTTGCAATCCCTCTCTCCCACCTGTCACACCTGCCCCTACCCCCGATCTACAGGTGTATCAGTTAGCTATTGTTGTGTAAGGAATAACCCCAAAATGTATCAGCTTAAAACAATAAACAATTATCATTTTCTGTGGGGCAGGGATCTGGGCACAACTTACCTGGGTGCCTCTGCCTCAAGGTCTCTCTCAAAGTTGTAACCAAGGTGTTGGCCAGGGCTGTGGTCTCCTCTTACAGTTTGACCAAGGGAAGAGCTGCATCCAAGCTTACTTATATGGATGTTGGTGGGATTCAGTTCCTCATAAGCTGTTGAGTGCATAACTTCCGTTTTCCATCAGCCTGTCCTTAGGGCAGCCCTACAACATGGCAGCTGTTTTCATAAGAGAGAGAAAGAGAGAGAAGTCATCATCTCTTTACGATCTAATCTCAGAAGTGAAATATCATCATTTTTGCCACATTCTGTTCATTAGAGTAGCTACATCCAGCTCACTCTCAAGGGAAAGGAATTACACAAGGGAGGTGGCAAGTATAAGGAGCCATTTTAGAGATTGTCTATCACACCAGAGAATCATTCCTCTGCTTTCTGTCAATATAGATTAGTTTGCATTTTCTAGAATTTTATATAAATGGAATCACTCAGTATGGACCTTTTTTTGTCTATATGCTTTCCCTCAGCAGAATTATTTTAAGATTCACTTATGTTGTTGCATCTATCAACAGTTCATTCTTTTCCTTGCTGAGTAGTATTCCCTTGTATGGTTACACTGAAATTTTTTAATCTATTCATCTGCTGATAGACAATTGAATCATTTATAGTTTTTGCCTATTACAAATAAATCTGCTGTGAACATTCATCTATAAGTCTTTGTTGGGATATGTGCTTTCATTCTCTTGGGTAAATATTTAGAAGTGGAAAGGCTGAAACACGTGGTAGGCCTGTTTTTGTCTTTTTAAAAAACTGACAAACTATTTCCCAAAGTAGTTGCACTATTTTATATTCCCACTGGCAGTGTTCCAGTTTCTCTGCATCCTTGCCAATGCTTGCTGGGGTCATTCTTTTTTATTTTAGTCATTTTAATAACTGTGTAGTAATATCTCATTGTGGTTTTAATCTGCATTGCCCTAATGATTAATTACATTGAAAATCTTCGTATGCTTATCTACTATCCATATGTATTCTTTGGTCTTTTAAAATCTTTTGCCCATTTTTAATTAGGTTGTTTGTTTTCTTACTTAATTCTGTGAGTCCTCTGTATATTCTGTATACATATCCTTTAACAGGTAAATGATTTACAGATATTTTCTTCCAGTCTGTGATTTGTCTTTTTTCTCTTAACAGTATTTTTTAAAGAGCAGAAATTTTTAATCTTCAAAAAATTTAACCTAATTTATCAATTTTTCTTTTCTTTTTTTTTTTTGGCGGTACGCAGGCCTCTCACTGTTGTGGCCTCTCCCGTTGCGGAGCACAGGCTCCGGATGCGCAGGCTCAGTGGCCATGGCTCATGGGCCCAGCCGCTCCGCGGCATGTGGGATCCTCCTGAACCGGGGCACGAACCCGTGTCCCCTGCATCAGCAGGCAGACTCTCAACCATTGCGCCACCAGGGAAGCCCCAATTTTTCTTTTATAGAGTGTACTTTCAGTGTTATATCTAAGAAATCTTTGTTTCACCTAAGGTTACAAAGATTTTGTCCTATGCTTTCTTCTAAAAGTTTTATAGTTTTACAGACTTACAGACATAGAGAACAGATTTGTGGCTGCCAAGGAGGAGTGAAGGTGGGGGAGGGAAGGGTTGGGAGTTGGGGATTAGCAGATACAAACTCTTATATATAGGATGGATAAACAACAAGGTCCTACTGTACAGCACAGGGAATATTCAATATCCTATGATAAACCATAATGGAAAAGAACATGAAAAAGAAAAATATATATATAACTGAGTCATTTTGTTGTACAGCAGAAATTAAACACAACATTGTAAATCAACTACACTTCAATAAGATTTAAAAAATTTATAGCTTTAGTTTACATTTGGATCCATGATTCATTTTGAGTTAATATTTTTAAATAGTGCAAGGTATGAATCAAAGTTCATTTTCCTGCATATGGAGAGCCAATTGTCCCTGTATCATTGAAAAGAATATCTTTTCTCCATTAAATTGTCTTTGCACCATTGCTGAAAATCAATTGTCCATGCGTGGATCTATTTCTAGATTCTATTTTCTGTTTTATCGATTTGTCTGCATTTACAGCAATATTTATCTTGATAACTGTAGCTTTATAGTAAGTTTTAAAATTAGGCAGTTAGTTCTCCCACTTTCTTCTTCTCTGCCAACTTTGTTTTGGCTCCTCTAGGTCTTTTGTATTTCAATATGAACTTTAGAATCAGTTTATCAATTTCTACAAAAAAGCCTGCTGGTATTTTGGTTGGGATGGCTTTGAATCTGTATATCGATTTGGGGAGAAATAACATCTTATAAAGTCTTCTGGCCCATGAACACAATTTATTTATTTATTTTTGGCTGCATTGGTTCTTTGTTATTGCACGCGGGCTTTTCTTTAATTGCGGCGAGCGGGGGCTACTCTTCATTTCAGTGCGAGACTTCTCACTGTGGTGGTTTTTCTTGTTGTGGAGCACAGGCTCTAGGTGCATGGGCTTCAGTAGTTGTGGCATGCAGGCTCAGCAGTTGTGGCACACGGGCTCAGTTGCTCCGTGGCATGTGGGATCTTCCTGGACCAGGGCTCGAACCTGTGTCCCCTGCATTGGCAGGCAGATTCCTAACAACTGCGCCACCAGGGAAGTCCCAACATAATATGTTTAGATCTTTAATTTTTCTCAGCAATGTTTTATAGTTTTCAGTGTTTAGATCTTTCACATCTTTTGTTAGATTTGTCCCTAAGTATTTCATATTTGTGTATGCTATTTTAATTGGTATTTAAAAATATTTCAACTTCTGATTGTTCATTGCTGATATCTAGAAATATAATTGATTTTTGTATATTGATCTTATATCCTGCAATAGTGCAAACTTATTTATTCTAGCAGCTTTTTTTTGTAAATTTCATTAGATTTTCTATATAGGTGATAGTCATCTGCAAATAAGGACTAGATGTCTTTCATTTCTTTTCCTTGCCTAATTGCACTGTTGAATTATGCTCCAACATAATGTTGAATAAAGTAAGTAGAAAGAGCAGGCATCCTTGCCTTGTTCCTGATCTTAGGGGTAAAGCTTTTTGTCTATCACCATTATATGATATTAACTGTAGATTTTTCATTGATTTTTCTGAAGCCCTATTTTTACCATTTTATCTTTGAGATGTACTCCTAGAAGTGTGATTGCTGGGTTGAAGACTGAATGCCTAGATAATTTTGCTAAATTTCTTTCCATAGGCATTGTACGATTTTGCATTCCCATCCTCAAATTATGAAAGTGTCTACTTCCCAGAGCTTCACTGACAGAGTAGGTTGTCAAATTTTGAATTTTTGGATTTCCCTGGTGGCGCAGTGGTTAAGAATCCGCCTGCCAATGCAGGGGGCATGTGTTTGAGCCCTGGTCCAGGAAGATCCCACATGCCGCGGAGCAACTACGCCCATGCGCCACAACTACTGAGCCTGCATTCTGGAGCCCACGAGCCACAACTACTGAGCCCGTGTGCTGCAACTACTGAAGCCCACGTGGCCTAGGGCCTGTGCTCTGCAACAAGAGAAGCCACTGCAACGGGAAGCCCGCGCATTACAACAAAGAGTAGCCCCCACTCGCCACAAGTAGAGAAAGCCCGCGCAGCAACAAAGACCCAACACAGCCAAAAATAAAATATAAACAAATAAATAAATTTAAAATTCGAATTTTTGCCCTCGTAACAGATGAGGATGAAATCCCTGTTTGCATTTCTCGTATTACGAGCAAGGTTGAGCATCTTTTCATATAGTGAAGAGGCATTCATTTGCATTTCTTTTCTGTTAATGGTCTGTTCATGTCTCTTGCTTATTTTTCTAAATAGTTGTTGATTTCTCTATTTTAGAAACTCTATTAAATATTAGGGATGTTCACTCTTTGTAATATAAATTGACAATGTTTTCCCCCAGTGTGTTGGTTCAGACTTTTTTCCTAACACAACAAGAAGTCCAAAGGTAGGTGGTTGTCAGCGTTGGCTCAGTGACCCAACAGTGTCAAGGCCAGCCTCTCTGAGATTCTCTAGGCATTTCTCTTAGAGTCACGTTATAACTGTGCTAAAGGCAGGTAAGACCAGGAAAGGATGGCTCCAGAGACATCTGTTCCTATTAGTAGGAAGGTGAAAGCTTTCTCAGAAGCCCCCAACAGATTTGCATTCATATTTAATTGACCAGAACTAGGTTCAGAGAAAGCTGGGAAAGAAAGTATTTCACTTTTCCCTCCTCTAGAGTGGAGATGGGCAAGGAGAAGGGGATTGGAATGCATCTTTTTTTTTTTTTTTTTTTTTTTTGCGGTACGTGGGCCTCTCACTGTTGTGGCCTCTCCCGTTGCGGAGCACAGGCTCCAGACGCGCAGGCTCAGCGGTCATGGCTCCCGGGCCCAGCCACTCCGCGGCATGTGGGATCCTCCCGGACCGGGGCACGAACCCTCATCCCCTGCATCGGCAGGCGGACTCTCAACCACTGCGCCACCAGGGAAGCCCTGGAATGCATCTTGAGCTGTCCAACAAACTACCACGGACAAGAATGGGCAAGTTTAGCTCAATGGAAGACTCATCCTTTCTCCCATTCTGTGACATGTCTGAAAATCCACAGTGAACCAGTAGTTGGGCTCACAGCTCCAAAAGGGAATTCAGTCTTGGGTGCATCAGCAGAGGTTTAATGTCTGCAGCAAGGAGGTGGGATGATATCTAGAGACCTGAGTTCCACCCTAGGAGCCTGTCTTGAAGGAGTACTGCTAAATGGGAGCATGTCCAGAGGAGAGCAACCAGGTCAGGAGAGTGAGGGCCCCAGAAACCTTGCCCCATCAAAAATAAGTGGAAAGATTTGGGTATGTCACAGTAGAGAAGATATGGAAGGGAGCAAGATATATCTCACTGAAAACCTAAAAGACTGGCATGTGGAAAAAATGAGATTTGATCTATGGTAACAATGTTAGAGTGAGGCAGATTTCAATTAATATTAAACAAGTATTTTTCACTAATTTGGGATGGGTTGCTTCATGAGTAGTGAGCTTCCTATCCACTGTGTAATCAATCTTGCTGCTCTCATGGTTCCATCCTTCAGTGCTCCTAGGTTTTATCCTCCACCTCTATGTCAATGACTCTCCCACATGGGTCTCTAGTCCAGTCCTCTCCCCTATGCTCCCAAGGCTCCAGACTCCTGTCTTCACCTCACAGTGAAGCTCTTTCTTATTTAGAGTTGGATCAGTCAAGATCTAACCAAGAAATAGAAACCACTTGAATATTTAAAATGAGGGACGTTAATGAAAGGAATTTGTTAAACAACAGGTGATAGAAAGGCCAAGGAGTCAAACAGAAGACAGTGAGACAACTCAGAGGTTAACAGTAGCAGGAAGAACTATCACCCTTAGGCTGGAAGGAGCTCAGTAAGCGTTTGAACCAAGTGGGCTTGTCTGCCAGGAACTGGAGGGATGGAAAAGACACAGCAACTGCCAGAGATGCAATTAAAGCAGAGGCAGAGGGAGAAATAGCCTGGCTCTCCAACCCTGACTCAATTTCCTGCCAGTGCTCCCCAAGGGCCAAACACCATCAGAAGCCAGATGACACGTGAACCTGGGAAACATAGCCCAAGAGAGCAGGAGGAAGGTGAGGGAAAATGGGTGGAGGACAGGGACACAAGTGAAGGAGGGGTAGAAGTTCCCTTAGATTTGTGTTCTTTCCTCCCTCTGTGCCCTGGGACTGAGGCTACAGAGGGAGCTGGGAAAGTTGGATAAAGTAAGCATGTGGGCCAGAGTCCAGCAGTTGGTGTCCAGTATTTCAAAGGAGCAGCAGATTCTTCTGGGGATGATGGAAGATGCTTCCCAAGAAGGACAGTCGTTGGGTTGGGTTTTGGAGGATGACATAGGAAGAAGCATTCCAAAGAGAGGTTAAGAATGAATATTAAAGTCCAGAGGTGGGGAAAAGTCACGGTGTATCTCAGGCACTACAAACGATTCAGTGTGGCTGAAGCTCTGTGTGTGAAGATATTAGATTTATTAAATGTAAAATAAGATAACCTGTTAACAGATTTTATGTGGGGTGAGGGAGACGGAGGGTCTGAGGATACTTTTACCTTTCTGCTTAAGAACTGGAGAGGATGGTAGTGTCATTAAGCATAATGATGATAGGGACTCCCTGAGTTGTAGGTCTGTGGTGGTTGTGAAATTGGGGGTAGGGTGGGGATAATTCATTACATTTTAGACATATCAAGTTTGAGATTCCTATGGAATATCAAGGTCGAGATGTCTAGGAAGTGTACGAGCTGGAATCTTGGGAACAGGTCTAGTCTGAAGATGTCAACTTGGGAATCTTTGGAGGTTTAAACCTTGGGTGTCTATGTGATCATCCAAGGGAACTGTGATGATGAAGGAGGCATTATAGCAGAAACATTTAAGGGATGACAGGGGAAATAGAGGTAGGACACATCCTGAGAAGGAACAGTCAGAGAAGCTGGAGGAGACCCAAGAGAAAGCTATGTAAAAGCTGGGACCATGACTAACACAAGGATTAAATGAATCTACTGTGTTTGGCAATGAGGAATTAATAGGTTATCCTGGCGAGAGCTGTGTCCAGGAGAGTGATGGTGTGGAAACCAGCCTATAATGGACAAAAGAGGTCAGGAAACAGGGTGAGGGAGAATAGTCTGGTTTTCAGAGAAGGTTGGCTGTGAAGGATGGAGAAAGTATCAGGATAGCTTGAGGAGACCTGGGTCCAAGAATGTCCAGAGACTCTGTGTTCTAAAATATGGAGGGTCTTGAAGGAGACAGGAAAAGGGGGTAATTAATAAAAGGAGGCCCTCAAGAGGATAGACTGGTATGAGGGCAATTACAGGTGTACGGGTGTGTTTGGGGCAGGAGAAAAGGTAACTCTTCCTCTGAGATTGAGAGCAAGAGAGTGCAAGGCATTTGGAGCAACATATTGATATATGAATTATGTGCACAGCCTGTCCTTAAGAAATTCACAGTCTAATAGGGAGATATGGTGTCTTTAGGAATACTTGGCATCAGGATACAGAAACACACTCAGAAGTTTAAGGCTAGTGTGAAACAATAGACAAAATATATATTGGTCTCTGCCCCCAGTTCCTGGTACAGAGCTCCTAAAACTCTTTGAATTTCCTGGGTGATAGGAGTGTCTTTTATTCTAATGGGACGATGCTCGGTTGGCTCCTGGGTGAGGTCTGTTCACCAGAAAGAGCAAGCCATGATTAGAAGCTCGGAACTTTCAATGCTACCCTCATCCTCCATGAAGGGGAAGGAGAAAAGGGCTGCAGATTTTGTTAGTGATTGATCATGCCTACTTGATGAAGCCTCCATAAAGATCCCCAAAGTGTGGGGTTCAGGGAGTTTCCAGGTGTGTGAACACATCCATGTGCTGGGAGGGTGACACATCCCAACTCCATGGGGACAGATACTCCTGTGCTTGGGACTCTTCTGGACCTCACCCCACATATCTCTTCATCTGGCTCTTCATCTGCATCCTTTATCATATCATTTATAATAAATTGGTAAGCATAAGTAAGTGTTTCCCTGAGTTCTGGGAGCTGTTCTAGCAAATGATTGAACCCAAGGATGGGGTTATGGGAAACTGATTTATAGCTGGTTGCTCAGAAGCACAGGTGACAACCTAGATTTGTGACTGGAGTCTGAGGTGAAGGTGGAGGCAGTCTTGTGGGATGAAGCCCTTAACCTGTGGGGGTCTAACTAACTAACTCTGGTTAGTGTCAAACTGCATTGAATTGTAGGACACCCAGCTGGTGTTGCAAAGAATTGCTTGGTGTGGAAAACCTCCACACATCTGGTGTCATAAGTGTTGTGCATGTGGTTGTGAGGAAGTAGTAAAGGAGAAACGCAAGGGGAGGAGGAGCCCGTTTATCAGGAAGATACAAAGAAATATCCAGTGGACCCAAGTATGAGGCTTTGTTTTTAAATAGTTTTAGTGAGATATGTTTTCTATGCCATAAAATTTACCTATTTTAAGTTCAGTGTTTTGCTTTTTTAAATTTATTTATTTTATTTACTTTTTGCTGCCCTGGGACTTGGTTACTGCGTGTGGGCTTTCTCTAGTTGCGGTGAGCGGGGGCTACTCTTTGTTGCGGTGTGCAGGCTTCTCATTGCGATGGCTTCTCTTGTTGTGGAGCACGGGCTCTAGGCACATGGGCTTCAGTAGTTGTGGCTCCTGGGCTTCAGTAGTTGTGGCTAGTGGGTTCAGTAGTTGTGGCTCGTGGGCTCTAGAGCGCAGGCTCAGTAGTTGTGCACAGGCTTGTTGCTCCGCGGCATGTGGGATCTTCCCAGACCAGGGTTTGAACCTGTGTCCCCTACATTGGCAGGCAGATTCTTAACCACTGCGCCACCAGGGAAGCCCCTAGTTCAGTGGTTTTTAAATATATATATATATATAGGGTTGTGCAACCATCACTGCCATCTAATTTTAGAACAGTCGCAACACCCCCAGAAGAAATCCTGGATGTATTAGCAGTCATGCCCCATCCCCACCACCTCCCTCCACCACAGCACCTCCAGGCAACCACGAATCTATCATCTGTCTCTCTGCCTATTCTGGACATTTCACATAAATGAAGTCAAACAATATGTAATATTTTAGGTCTGGCTTCTCTCACTTAGCATAACGTGTTCAAGGTTCATCCATGTCAGAGCATGTATCAGTACTTCATTCTTTTTTTATTGCTGAATAATATTCCATTGTATAGATATACTACATTTAGTTTAGCCACTCATCGGTTGAGAGGCACTTGGGTTGTATCTACTTTTTGGTTACTGTAAATAATGCTGCTATGAACATTTGTGTACATGTTTTCATGTGGATATGTTTCATTTCTCTTGGGTATATACCTAGGAGTGGAACTGTTGAATCATGGTAGCTCTAGGTTTAACAATTTGAGAAACTGTCAAAATGTTTTCCAAAGTGGCAGCACCATTTTACATTCCCACCAGCAGTGTATAAAGGTTCTAGTTCCTCTACATCCTTGATGACGTTCATGACTGTCTGACTTTTGGACACCTACTGGCCCTCCTAGTGGCTGTGAGGTGGTATCTTGTTGTGGTTTTGATTTGCATTTCTCTAATGATTAATGATGCTGAGCATTTTCTCATGTGCTTATTGGCACACAAATTGTGTTCCCCCAAATCAGTATGTTGAAGAACCAACCCCCAATGTGATGGTATTTGGAGATATGGTATTTAGGAGATAAGGTCATTAGGGTAGGATCCTCAAGATGGGATTGGTGCCCTTACAAGAAGAGACTCCAGACAATCTGCTCTCTCTCTCTCTGCCACATGAGGACACCATGAAAAATCAAGAAATCTGCTGTCTGCAAGCCAGAAAGAAGGCTCTCACCAGGAACCAAATCAGCCAGTACCTTGCTCTTAGACTTCCCAGCTTCCAGATCTGTGAGAGATAAAAGTCTGTTGTTTAAGCCACCCAGTCTATGATATTTTCTTGTAGCAGTTCAAGCAAACTATGTATTTAAGAAACCATTGTCTAACCCAAGGTTGAGAAAATTTACTCCTGTTTTCTTCTAAGAGCTTTATAGTTTTAGTTCTTACATGTAGAATGATTATCCATTTTGAGAATTTAATTGACTCTGCATTGATAAGGAATCCACCTGGTCTAATTAGCTGTGGCCAGGGAGGTGAAGTCCTATGGTATGTAGAATTGCCATTTTGGGGGCTGTGGGCAGAGTTAGGACACTAGGAATAAGATTCTCTGAGAAGCAGCCTCTGAGGCAAGGATTTGAGCTCAAGGGACTTGCTAAGAAAGTGTTCCAAGGAGAAATCAGTAAGGGAGTGGAGGAAACACTATCAGAAGGGGAAGGTCAGTGAAAGGAAGGATTTCAGTTGAAGTCAAAACCACTGCCTGGTCCCTGGGGAGCTCTGGAGTATAAATTGCATCTGAGAGTTTGCGTCTACTCAGGCAAGAGAGGTAGGCTTTTTAACCCTGTACCAGCTAGTCATTGCTGGAAGGTGGTGGGGAGGGGATGGGGAGTAAACTCCTAGGCACTCCCAGACCTGTAACTCTGGATATGTGGATATGTTTGCAGCAGCTCCAGGAGCCCAACACCTGAAAAATCAAGAAAGGAGCCCAACAGCAAGCCTCTGAAGGAGGTCACAGCTGCAAACAATTAGTAAGGGGATCTGCAAAAGGGGATCTGAGGGGGATCTAGGTGAGGGGCTGAGGGTGTCCTCCAAAGAGCTTGTAGATGGAAGTGTACATGATACGACATGAGATAGAAAGTAACACATGACATCAGAGAGATACAGATAAAGTGCTGAGGGGTGTCTATGCGAAGCAGAGGTTTTCTCTTCTTTGCTCTGTTGTGTAATGAAAAATTAATTGTGGTAACTATCAGAGATGTAGAAGTGCTCTTAGGGTGCTGCAAGAATCTCATGAAGGTAGATAAAAATCATCCTGTTGAGACAGTACCAGAACTCTTCTTCTGATCACTGAGTGAACTCTCAACCCCTCAGGGACTTCTCACCAGGCATGTTGTGTCCTTGTTATCTCCTGGTTCTTGGGCTGTATTCCCACACCATGCAGACTGAAACTGCTGCTTGCTGGGGATGTCTGGGGATAGACCCTACAGACTCCTGGTGTCTGTCTCTGCCCAGCCCCAGGTATTCTGAGTAGCAACCCTTATTACCTTTTACCTTTCCAAATGGTAGCCCCTCCTCACCGTGCCCCAATAGCAGGGCTCTCTGTCCTATCTCTTTAAGAAGCTCATTTCTAAATATGATCTGGTGTATTATGAGTAGATGTGGTGATATAGTTAATGAGTCTCTAATGTGGACAATTATAACCTAGAATGAAACCTGGCTTCGTTCTTTCCCACTCATGTGCACAGACTGATTCAGTAACACACACCCACTCACAATTATACTCTTGTCTCTGGGAAAATACCATACCCAGGGCTCACAGGCAGCAGACCAGAGCTGGGCACATGCATGCACATACAGGCAGACAAACGCTCATGGGCCCTTAGGCCCTCTCAGAAAATTCTCCTGTGGTAAATATGTTTGGGGTATCTTCCCAGACAACACTCCTTCTTAGAAAGGACCTGCTATTGTACCTGTCGGAGAGGTGGGTCAAGGTGGCCATTTGTAGCAAGTGGTCCTGCCCCCTCTCCTACCAGCTATGGCTAATGGGACCAGATGGTCACATACCCTTGGGTTCCATAAGCACAAATGCTTTTAGGAATTCTTTGGTAGCAAGAAACAGAAACCAACTTAGAGAATCTTACGAATCAAAGTTATCCACAAAAAACACGGACAGGAAAGACAAAAGGGCCTTATGAAGAAATGGAACTGAAAAAGGAAGCCATCGTCAACCAAAGCAGCTACTTTCGCTTCTTTCTTTCTCTCTCTGGGGCAATGAAATTCTTTCATTGCTCATCTGTTTTCCTTTCTCTCTTGCTGAAGTACCTGCATTCAAATCATTTGAAGCATTTATTAAAAATTCAGAGCCCTGCATCTCTAGGGATGCAGCCAAGGAAACCACATTTTTAGCAAACATCCTACATGATCCTGTGGCATGCAAAAGGTTGAGAACCACTGTGCTAAGGCGCTACACAATTCAAACATTGACACGTGTCTTTGAGACATGTCCTCCTGGGTACACCACCATGAACTAACTCACATGTCTGTGTTCCAGTCCCAAATTTCTGGGAGTGAGAAGCCAACTAATGCCAGGTGGGTCAGACGTCCCAGTCCAATGTGCTGTGGCTGTCAGTGAGGGGGTGGTCTGGTCCAATCAGAAGGTGCAGACTCGGACAGGGTAGGGAAACTGACCAACTTGTCTGTTACAGTGAGATGCTCCCAGTTCCTTATAATAAATTCCTTTTTACTTAAGTTGGCTTAGGTGGGCTTTTTGTAGTAAATGACTCCTTAGCCACAAGTTCACAGAAACACTTAGGCATACACGCTCACTTGCACACGCACACACATGCACGTATCAGCTCACAAGTACACACCCGTCACCTGGGGCACTGTGGGAGAAGTTTGTTCTGGTAACGATCTCTTTGCAGTCCAGTAAGACTATAAAAAAGCTGGGGTACCTTTATTAATTATATATCTTACATTCATTGAAACAAAATATTTAATTTAAATAATTGCAGGAGGCAGCTTTGATACTTGGATTCACTTTCCAGAACAAATGGCTTCTCTCCCTCCCTGGCCTGCTGCGCTGATCTCTTATGATGAAAGACCAGCCTGGTCTGTCCCTTTCATAGGATTTTTGTCCTAGAAAATGATGAAATGCTTCCCTGACTGAGTATAAAGCAGGGGTTGCAGCCACTTTGCCAGCTTTGAAAGGGAAATGCCAGGGAAATAGATCTATTTTATCTTTTCTAAACAACAGGTTGGGGAGATGATGCTTAGAACAGGATGCTGCTGAGTCACAGCCCGAGAGACTGATTGCAGGAGGCAGGTGTTCTGTGCAGATGGCCCCACGAGTGTGCTAATGCTGGACACTGCCTGTCAATCCACTCCCCCCACCCACCATCGGCCATGTCTCTTGATCTTGGCCACACCTTCTTTTGTGCTGGGCACTGTCCATCTCTGTGGGCTCTCAGCAGTCAAACGAGAAACCATCTTCTCCTGTAAGCTCTCTGGAGGTGAAAGTTTGGTCCCCTGCTGACAATTCTAGCCAAACCCACCGTCCATGATACTACAAAACCCCCTACAAAACTAGAACTCTGACAAAACGGGCTAGGAATTCCTGTTTTGACAAAAGCTTCCAGAGTTCAGGAGGTCAGAGGGCTCATGCCAGGGTCTAATTGGAAGTAGGAATCTCAGGATCCTTTCTTCCCTGGGAGCTTCCCAAACAACACATCTGGCCAAGTCTGGGCCAGCTGGCTAAGTGCATCCCTGGAATTGCCTCTCTTCCAAAGGCAATAGACTTGAGACTCAAAGACAAGAGACTTGGCACTGAATGTAGGTCAAGTTTGTGTCCAAGATACTTTTCTCTTTTTTCCAAGACAAAGTCTGAGAAGTAGCTGGGCTGGGAGTGGTTTGGGACAGGGAGGAGGGAATCTAATGTTTGTTGAGTGTCTCCCATGTGTTAGAGACTGTGGCTGGTGCATAAACGCTATCGCACTTGATCCTCACCAGTCTTGTGAACTAGGGAGGCTTAGCCCCACTTTACAGATAAGGAAACTGAGACTCCAAGTAGTTATTTGCCAAGGTCACACAGAGGCAGAGCCAGGATTTTAAGTTACATTGTCTGCATCCAGAAGGTCTCCCTTTTCCACTGCACTTGCCATAGCGGACGGGGCTCCCCTTCTCTGAGCTTATTTCCCCAACTTGTAAGGGCTCATGGCGGTAGAGGAGGGGCCCAGGCAGGGCTTCTGCCAGTGAGCTTCCAGAGGGCCAGGCCACTTTGTTCCATCCGTGGCTGTTCTCTCTCCTGTGTCTTCGTTCTCTCCCTTTGCCAATCAAATACCCTCCAATCAATCAGATGTTAAAACAAACAATGACCAGCAATGAAACCTCCTTGACTTTCCTCCACTTCTAGACACCATTTTATCTCTATGGGCTGATGCAGTCCCCTTCTCAGCTGAGCTTCTTGAAAAAGTTATCCTCATATCACATCCCCATTCGTCACCATCCCCTCTTTGTCCCATTCCAGTCTGGCCCCCTCTCTCTGTGCTTCACTGAAATTTTCCCACTATGGCTACTAATTACCTTCTTGTCGCTAAATTCATTAGATACTTTCCATTCTCATGATATTTGACTTCTCAGCAGCATTGATCTTTGACCTCTTGGTCTGCCCACTTTTTCTTTTTTTCCATGACAACATAGTCTCTGGATTTTCCTCCAACCTCTTGGCTACTGCTTCTTCATCTCCTTTCTAGCCTCTTTCTCCTCCATCCAACTTTCAAACATCCAAGTTTTTCGGGGCCTGACCTCATCCTCCTCCCTTCTCAAGCTCTGATCTCATCGCCATCCATGGCTTAATTACCTTTGGATGCTAATGACACCCACACCATCAGCCTACATGAGCCTCCTGAGCTCCAGATCCATGCATCCAATCGTCTATGCAAGGGCTCAGCAAATGTCTTTGTGTGACAGGCCAGACAGTAAATATTTTAGGCTTTGTGGGCTAAATGGTGTCTGTTCCAACTACTCAACTCTGCCATTATAGTGCAAACTCAACCATGGAAAATGTGACAATGAATGGGCGTGGCTGTGTTCCAATAAACTTTGTTTATGGACCCTGAAATTAGAATTTTACATAATTTTCATGTGTTAGGAAATATTCTCCTTTCAGTTTTTTTCCGATCATTTAAAAATTAGAATTTAATGTAATTTTTACATGTCAGGAAATATTATTCTCATTTGGATTTTTTCCAATTATTTAAAAATTTAAAAACCAGATGGCAAACCAGATGTGGTCCATGGGCTGAGATTGGTCTCCCCCAGGTCTATGTTTTGGTTCACTTAGATGTCTTGTAGATGCCTCATACCAGAATGTCTGTAATGTAATTTTGGACTTTCACCTCCAGATCTCAGTGTCCCCAGCTCAGTGAAGGACACTTGGTAAGAAATCTGAGGGTCATCCCTAAGGGATTCTTTTTACTCACCCCAACATTCAATCACCAAGTCCTCCTGGTCCTCCCTCCTACATACAGGTAGCAGGATAATGAGACAAAAGAAATCATTGCTATTCATATATGGGACTCTTTAAAGCAGTAGTTCCTGACCCTAGCTGCACACTAGAATCATCTGGGAGCTTTAAGAATCCTGTCACCCAGGCAAAGCCCCAGACCAATTAAATCAGAAGTTCCTGGAATGGAAACTTTTCAGGTCCCTACAAAGTGCAGCTAAGAACCACTGCTTTAAAATGATGGAAATTTTAATGGTCATAAAAGCAAGATTTTCATTTGTTAAAGTCAGACTTTGTGGTGGAGAAAAAAGCATTTGTGGGCTCTGAAGATCCCAAGCACAGAGGACTGGGTGTTTGAACAGGGAAGAAAGAAGAGTAGGACACAGAAAGAGATAAAAATTCAGGCTGCGGGGCAAGCGATGAGGACCAGAGAGAAACATGGTGGGGCTGGTACCTCAGTCCCCACATCATGGTTCATGATGGGTTCGGGGATGTAAAGATGGAGGAGACTTTGTCTCATTTCTTCTAGGATATGAATGCCAGAACTTTTTGTCACAGAGAACCTGAATTACCCTCTCATTTCACCCCACCCAGAGACTCTTTCACTTCCAGTGGTTTGTGAAGGGGATAAGAAAATGTTCCTGGGCCCTGGAGAGGCGCCAAGCAGATGGCTGACCATGGTGAGCTCCCATGGCTGCCAGGGGTCTCCCTTTTGTTGTAGGGCAAGGGGACCCTGGAGCAGAGACAGTGGGAAGGGCAGTCCCAGGCCAGCACAGTATAGCGATGGATCAGAGGACTGACACGGCCGGCCATTGTAAAAATGGGTGGTGGCTCAGAAGGGAGTAGACCACCGTACTCTTAACCTGCTGGGAAAATGGACCGCATGTCACGCCAGCAATGGACACTGTTGCAGGAATGTTGTGGGGACCCAGGCTGACACCTGGACAGGCCAGGTCACCTCTGCAGGGCTCAGCAAGGACCAGAGGACAACATATAGACCAGGAGCCCCTTCCCTGCCACCATGATGTCTTCCAAACTGTGCTAGCTCTCACTTGTGTTTTTCCTTCATGTCACTTTTGCAACTGTCATTACCCGGTGAGTGAAAAATCGTTCAGTGATTACTTGCTATTTGAATTGGAGAGTCTATGAAGGCAGGAACCACATCTGTGTCTGCAGAGCCTAGTGCAGTGCCTGGCACGCAGGAGTGGATATTTACCGAATGAATGAAGACATGAATGAATGGGAGGCACACGCTTACTGCTGGGCTGAGGGATTGGGGCAGGATTCCAGACACAGGGACCGCTTGCCTAGCTTACCAAGGTGCTGCTGGGAAGAGGGGAGTCCTCCTCAGGTGCCTAGAGGACAGGGATCGTGCAGGCTTTTGCTCAGTTCTGCGGATTTGCGTCGGTCTGGACTCGTCTCCGAGTGACCAGGCAGTGTGTGGGAGTCGTCAGCCTCACACAGGTGTGCGGGGCTGGGCCACATGTCATGCTGCCTCCTGCCTCAGCCTCCTCCACATTTGGCTCCATGGACACCCAGAGGGGCCTTGTCCTGACCAGGGGCTCTCCCAGCTCCCTTTCCACCCCCTGCTTTGTCCTTCCTACCGGCTGCAGAACATCCCCCCACCTCCCTCCTACAGGGGGCCCTGCCTTCCTGTCTTTGGACCCATAAAAAGTCACTTTGGCCTCAATCAAAAGGCCGTCTCTTTAACAAGGGAGATGCTGGTATGCTGAATGGAGCTCCCACTCCGGGGCAGGAGCAGGGGCAGGGGCAGAGCTAGTTTCCCCAGACAGCTCTGCTTTTCAGGATAATGCATTAGGCTGCATCAGCAGAGTTTTGCTTTTTATGAGGACATAGAAGACTCCCCAAAGAAACCTTCCAGAGAGGGCATGGAGAGGGTGCAAGGGCAGGGAGCAGAGTGAAGAAACATAATTCTGGAAGTTTAAAGAGAGTGCTGCTCAGATTCTGTCCTCTGCCACATCCTGTCCCTTCCTTAGAGTCTTTTAAGTGCACCAGTAGTGCCGTTTCCCCACGACGTCCACACACACAGTGTAAACACTCATATCCACCCAGGAACAGAACACACGCGCACAGGGGTTTTGGCTTACACACCCCACAGTCAAACATAGGGGATGCTGTTCCTTTGGCCGGCTGGGTGCCCCCTGCCGTTCTCACCTCTTCTCATCACCCAGCTAACACTTGGTCTTCCCTCACGTGTTAGCTCTTTCTTCAATCATCCCTTCCTCAGGGTGCCCCCTGGCCCGGTCCCCTGGTGAAATGCTCTCATAGCACAATGTGCTGCCCCCCACCACTGCCCACTGCCTTTTTGGGGCATTTTCTGTTGTAGATTTTGATATTCATTTGCTTGTTTCTTTAGTTAATATGTGTCTCACCTTCCAGATTGTAATCTTCAAGCGACAGTCACCGCTTTGTTCCATCATCCACACTCAGCATGGTGACTGGTACATAGAGGGTCCTCATTAAATAATTGCTGAATGAATTAATGGACATGGTAGGCAGCTTCCAAAACAGCCCCCAATGATCCCACTTCCTGGTAGTCATGTCCCTGTGCAATCCCCTCCCCTGAGTGTGGGCTGGACCTAGTGACTCACCTCCAATGAGTAGAATATGGCAGAAGTGATGGATGTCACTTCCTTAGTTTTTTAATTTATATTTATTCATTTATTTGGCTGTGCCAGGTCTTTAGTTGAGGCATGCGGGATCTTTTTTTTTTTTTAGTTGCAGCATGCGGGATATTTTAGTTGTGGCATGTGTGTTCTTAGTTGCGGCATGTGGGCTGTTAGTTGCGGCATGTGGCATCTAGTTCCCTGACCAGGGATTGGACCCGGGCCCCCTGCATTGGGAGCGCAGGGTCTTAACCGCTGGACCACCAAGGAAGTCCCTGGATTTCACTTCTGAGATTAGGTTATACAAGATCCTGACTCCATCTCCCTCTCCCTCTCTCTCTCTCTCTCTCTCTCTTATTGACTTGCTGGCTCTGATGAAGCCAGCTGCCACGTTGGGAGCTGCCCCATGGAGAGGTCTATGTGGCTAGGATTTGAGAGTGGCTTCCAGTCGACAGCCAGTGAGAAAGTGACTCCTGCCAACAGCCAGAAGAGTTGGGCTTTGAGGTGACTGCAGACCAGGCTGACCAGGCTGATTGCAGCTTCATGAGATTCTCATGTCAGAGGACATAACTCAGCTGTGCCTGGATTCCTGACCCACAGAAACAGTGAGATGAGGAATGTTGTTCATTGAAGCCACTAAGTTTTGGAGTCATTTGTTATGCAGCAGTAAATAACTAATACAACAAATGGAGGACTGAGAAACACACAATAACCACCAGCCCATCCTGCACCAAAGCATGCCCTTGTCAGAGCCTCCACTATACACTCAAATATTCCCTCCACATAAGCCAGTCCTATTTTGTCACATAGGAGCAATGTTTTCACACACATGCATACACACACACACACGCATGCATGCATGCACACACACACACATACACCATATGCACACAAACCTGGGCCCTGAGAGGCACTCTCCCTTTCTCTCTTTTCGCTACCATCCAACCCCACTCAGGTGGACATATTCCACCAGTTCCACTGTGTCAGGCCAGAGGGCCAGGCCCACGAGGAAGCCACCCCTTGCCCTGCTGCCGAGCCTCTCATCTCTACCGACCTCCCACCCAGCTCTGCATCACTGCCAAGGCCAGAGTCATCAATCACCCAGTATTCTTGTGAGAGGGGCTAAGTGAAGGCCCAGGCCAGCTCCGGCATGAGGAGCAGTAGCAAGGAGTGGGCAATCGCAGGGGGAGTTGTCCCTCAAGCATCCCCAGCTGCCCGCCTCTGCCCCACGTGGGCCTGCTCTGCTCCTGCAGCTGCTCAGCCCCTCTCCTGCTGTCAGCTTCAGCCCCGACCCAGCCAGCATGGAGGGAGTAAAAGGGAGCCGTTCTCAGCCTGGAGCCCTGCACCTGGGCAGCTGTGGGCAGTGGGTAGCACACACTCCCTCCCGGGCTGGTGGCTGGCAGGGTGGCAGGAACAGAAAACCCCCTTTCTCCTTGCTTACTCTGTCCCAGCTTCCCGGAGGCCTGGGAGGGAAGCCTTTCCTAGCCCAGGACTCAAAAGGTCCTTCTCTGGGAGTTGTTTATCTAAGTCGCATCACCATTAGAAACTGTCAAGGGAGGAAGCTCAGGGGACCGACTTTTAGAGACCTCTAACCTAAGCAGATTTGCTGGCAATAGCGTGAGTATTCCTGGTTGGCTGGCAAGAAGAGGTCCAGAAAGCCCGCATTTCCTGCTCCTCTTTCCTTATCCTACCATCGACTCAGAGGTGCCTGCCTTGCTCTGGGTCTAATGAGGTTACTCGCAGTCCAGTGCTGATTTCTCTGGGAAGGACGGTTGAGGACGATCTGTAGGCATTTGCTTCTTGCTGTCTCAGACCCTATTCTCCCCTCAGCCCTGCTTTCTTTGCGCAAAATATGGGGGCAACTAGAGCTCTTCCATCAGGGAAAACAAGCAGCACAGGCAGGTTGAAGAACTGAATCCTCTGGATGGACTGGCCGTCAGGACCCTCAGGGGCTCCTGGGGCCACTCTGCTTAGCTTAGTCCTCAGGCCGTGGGCGAGGCCAGCTGGCACCCTCAGTCATTCTCCCTGTGGGAGGGCCAGGGGCAGCTGGCTCTGTGGAGCCTGCTTCATCAGTCCCAGAGTATGGGTGGGAGGCCGGTTCCTGGTCTGAGAGGCTGGCACCATGAGTCTTTGGCCATGACCGGAGAGGGGAGCCCGGTGCGGCTGGAGTGTTGGTTGAAAAACAAAGTGGAGATGGCTTTAGCATTATTAGCGGTGAATCCTTGTGTTGGCCTCAGTCCATGTGCCCCCAGAGGCCTGCACTCTGCACCCTGTGTTTGCCTATGTCTGTGCGTGCTTGTGTGATGGCCATAAAAGTGGGGACCCCTACCTGGCAACTCCTCATAGGTAAAGGAACTGAAAATTTTCCCTGATGCAAAATCTATCTATCTATCATCTATCTATCTATCTATCTATCTATCTATCTATCCTCATCTGTCATCAATGGCCAAGTAGCCCTGCATATCATGGAACTCATAACATAGTTAAGGAGACCCAAATCGCGAATGGGTGTTGGGGGCAGGCGGTAGCCTCTGGTTGGTATCAGGTAGGGGCTTCATGAGTGTCTGTGCCCAAACACACCCTCTCCACCTGTTCTCCATCCTCCCACTTCCAGGTCCTCAACCTTCCACCTTAGCCTCTCTCTTAGCCTCCTCCTCTCTTCCCTTCCCTTCCCTCCTTATCCTGCTTTCCAAGAGCCTCTACTCTGCTGTTCCTCAGTCCTGTAAAATCCCAACCCCGTGTGGGCTCAACCATTTGCTTTCTTCACACCTGTACTGATACTGCTGAGAGCGGCTCCACACGTCAGGTCATCGCTTTCGGTTTCTTCTGGGGCTCTGTTTCCTGTTCTTCACCATTCCAATCCTTCTCCTCAAACCTCCACCCTGACCATTCCCTGGCCCATTACCTCTTAGCCACATGCTGCCATCAGCAATAACCTTGCTACTACTTCACAGATAAAATTCCTCCATTTTTCTGCCATCAAACCTCAAACCTATCTGAACTTGCTCCTATATTCCCCTCTTACCCTTCTGTTACTATATGAAGGCTTATGCTCTAGATTCCAGCCCCTCTCACCTTCCCTGGGACTGCTCTGTCTCCTCCCTCACTTATAGCTGCAATCTTTTTTTTTTTTTTTAATATTTATTTATTTATTTGCCTGCCCCAGCTCTTAGTTGTGGCACATGGGATCTTCGTTGCGGTGTGCAGGATCTTTAGCTGCACCATGCGGGCTCTTAGTTGCGACATGCTGGATCTAGTTCCCTGAGCAGGGATTGAACCCGGGCCCACCGCACTGGGAGTGCAGAGTCTTAACCGCTGACCACCAGGGAAGTCCCAGTATAGCTGTAATCTTTACCTTCCTATTGGTCTCTTCCCATCAACATTTAAATGTGTTCACATCTTTGTTATCTTAAAAAAAAAACTTCATTGACATGACCATGTCCTCTCCAGCTGTCATCCCGTCACTTTCCTCCCTTTACAACCACATTTCTTGAGTGTTTTCTACACTCGTTGTGTCTACTTTCTTCCTTGCTTACCCCTCAACACTTGACCATCAAAATTCTACCCCCTTTTGTCCATTGAGACCGTTTTCATCATGATCACCAGGGATGTCCCACTGCTAAACCCAATGAAATTTTCCATTTCTTTTTTGTTTGATTTCTCCGTAGCACTTGATGATATTGACCAAGCCCTCTTACAAGTCTCACTCCCTTTGTCTTCCATGACCTCACTCTCCTTGTTTCCTTCCTACCTCTCTGGCTGCTAGTCTTCAGTCTCTTTTACCTAAATGTGAGACCAGATACTATATAACTCTTAGAGGAAAACAGAAGCAGAACAATCTTTGACATAAATCGTAGCAATATCTTTTTTGATCCTTCTCCTACAATAATGGAAACAAAAATAAACAAATGGGACCTAATTAAACTCAAAAGATTTTGCACAGCAAGGGAAACCATAAACAAACCAAAAGACAGCCCATGGAATGGGAGAAAATATTTGCAAACAATGTGACCGACAAGGGATTAGTCTCCAAAATTTACAAACAGCTCATGCGGCTCAATCTCAAAAAAACAACAACCTAATCAAAAAATGGGCAGAAGACCTAAAGAGACATTTCTCTAAAGAAGACGTACAGATGGCCAAGAGGCACATAAAAAGATACTCAACATTGCTAATTATTAGAGAAAAGCAAATCAAAACTACAATGAAATATCGTCTCACACGTCAGAATGGCCATCATCAAAAAGTCTACAAATAATAAATGCTGGAGAGGGTGTGGAGAAAAGGGAACCTGCTTGCACTGCTGGTGGGAAAGTAAATTGATACAGCCACTATGGAGAACAGTATGGAGGTTCCTTAAAAAACTAAAAGTAGAGCTACCATATGATCCTGCAATCCCACTCCTGGGCACATATCCGGAGAAAAACATGGTTCGAAAGGATACATGCACCCCAATGTTCATTGCAGCGCTGTTTACAATAGCCAAGACATGGAAGCAACTTAATGTCCATCAACAGAGGAACTGATAAGAAAACGTGGTACATATATACAATGGAATATTACTAAGCCATTAAAAAGAATGAAATAATGCCATTTGCAGCAACATGGATGGACCTGGAGATTATCATACTAAGTGAAGTAAGTCAGACAGAGACAAATATCATATGATATCACTTATATGTGGACTCTTTAAAAATGATACAAATGAACTTATTTACAAAACAGAAGCAGATTCACAGACTTAGAGAATGAACTTATGGTTACTGGGGGAAATGGTAATAGGGAGGGATAGATTGGGAGTTTGGGATTGACATGTACACACTGCTATACTTAAAATAGGTAACCAACAGGGACCTGCTATATAGCACAGGGAACTCTGCTCAATATTCTGTAATAACCTAAATGGGAAAAGAATTTTAAAAAGAATAGAGACATTATATGTATAACTGAATCACTTGGTTGTACACCTGAAACTAACACAACATTGTTAATCAACTATACACCAATATAAAATAAAAAATTTTTAAAAAGCTATCAAAATACCAAATTTAAAAAAATACGCATACACACACAACTTTCTCTGACTGTTGCTCAAATGTTCCTGCTCTGTGGGTCTCTGCCCTAGTTCTTCTGCTCTTGTCGGGCTACATATTTAGCATCTAATCTATTCTGTTAGTATCTAATCATGATGCCATTCATATAGTGAGCACTTTTGGTTGCAAATGATAGAAACTCAATTCACACTAGCTCAAGTAAAAATAAAGAGAAAATTTTGTCTAGTATGACAGACTAGTTGAGAGACAGCATTGACCTCAGACATTTCTGGTTCTGGGGACTCAAATAATGTTGTCAGGCCTCTCTATCCCTCCATTCTCTTCTCTGGTTCTTTTTCTATCACTGTATTGGCCTCATTTTCTTCTATTGCAGACTGGCTTCCTCATGCAGTGTAGGTGGGGGCAGAGGAGTGGTTGTAGATAGCTCAAGGTTTTATCACCCTAGAGAACCACTCTGGAGGAAAGAAAGAACTTCTCTCTCCTGATATCATTATTTCATTCCCTGGCTCTGGTTAATCCAGCTGGAGTCACAGGCCTACTCAATGGAATATGTAATGAGTCTGGGGTAGTGGTGATGGCTTGTAATTGCCAACCCCCCCCAGGACCACGATGAATTGTGTGGAAGGATGGCTTTCTAAAGTAAAGGTGAGGTCCTGTTACCAGAAGAAGAGAGAAGAATACAGACTGAACAAAACAGATACTATAATTTACTCCTCCAGTCCAGACCTTTCCCCTGTGCTTCAGTTTTAATCACCTGATAGATATCTCTACTTGGATGTCCCAAACTCAATAAGTCTTGGCATGGATATCTTAGGAAATATATTCTGAATCAAATATTAGGGTGGGCCTTAAATCCAATATCTTTGGGGTCTTTATTAGAAAAGGAAAGGACACACAGAGACACAGACACAGAGTGGAGAAGTCCTGTGAAAACAGAGGCAGAGACCGGAGTGATGCTGTCACAAACCAGGGAACACTTGGGTCCACTACATGCTGGAAGAGGCAAGGAAGGATTCTCTGCTAGAGCCTTTGGAGATAGCACAGCCCTGTAAACACTTTGATTTCAGACTTCTGGCCTCCAGAACTGTGAGAGAATAAATTTCCATTGCTTTAAGCCATCCATTTCTGCTACTTTGTTACTGTGGCCCTGGAAACTAATACACCAAAGTAGACACAGCTTCATTAAAAAGTGTTATTGGACATGGACACAACTTAAATGTCCATCTACAGATGAATGGATAAAGAAGATGTGGTGTATATATATATATATATATATATATATATATATACACAATGGAATACTACTCAGCCATAAAAAAGAATGAAGTAATGCCATTTGCAGCATATGGATGCAACTAGAGATTATCATACTAAGTGAAGTTAGAAAGAGAAAGACAAATACCATATGATATCACTTATATGTGGAATCTAAAATATGACACAAATGAACCTGTTTATGAAACAGACTCATGGACATAGAGAACAGACTTGTGGTTGCTAAGGGGGAGGGGGTTGAGGGAGGGATGGAGTGGGAGGTTGGGGTTAGCTGATGTAAGCTATTACATATAGAATGGATAAACAACAAGGTCCTACTGTACAGCACAGAGAACTATATTCACTATCCTATGATAAACAATAATGGAAAAGAATATTTAAAAAGAATATATATTTATGTATAACTGACTCACTTTGCTGTACAGCAGAAATTAACACAAGATTGTAAATCAACTATACTTCAGTTAAAAAAAATGTTGCTTAGGCACATGGAATGTCCTCTAGACGGGACTTAGAGAAGAACCATGCCTTGGAGAACACTCTTTTAGTGTAGGAGGCATAGAGAGAAAGATTTACCTGGTGGCTTCTTCCTTTCTCCTGTACCTCATGGGTCAGATCTATTTTATGATTATTAATTCTCATGCATTTCTGGGTTGTGTTGGAGAAACCAGATCACAAGCTTCCAGTTTGGTGAGCCTAAAATTGATCAGAGAAGCCATAGCTTCAGTGGGTCCAGCCAAGTCCAAGGAGAGCTGGAGCTTGAAGGAACTATTGATGCAGAGAGAGTGGGCAGAGATGCTGCAGTGCATTATGGTAGACAAAGAAGTGGAGATGGAGCTTCACCTGGGAACCTGCTGGCCAAGCTGCAGGACCTGGGATGGAATAGAATTAACCATTTGTGACAGCTGCCTGTGGAACATGTGGAGAAGGTTCTGGTGGCACATTTACCCAAGTCCTGTCTACTACATCTGTCTACTACATGAGCAGCCCTAAGAACCAGTTCAAATAGCTAAAGAGATCACTCCAAGTCCAACCTGATGAGGGATGAGGTGAGTGGGCACTAGTGATTGCAGCTGAGGATCCTTATTGAAATGGTGACTAAACGCCGAGGGGCAGGTGAGGATGAGAAGATCTTGGGGTGTGGGCATAACATAACAGCGTTTGGTATAACGTCCAAACTGCATTCATCATCACCCTGCTCCAAACCCAAACCTGCTATGTCTATGCTTCCTGATTCAATGAGTGGTAGCACCATAGACTCAGTAACCTAAGTCAGAAATTTTGAATCTATTCTTGACTTTTCTCCTTTCTCCCATGTTCAGCCCATTGTCATGTGCAGTCCAAACATCTCTAGGTTCTGACCATGTCTTTCCATCCTGATTACCACAGTACTCTCTGGGCTACCATTTTCTCTAGCTTGGATTTTGCAAGTCTCCAAATGGACTCCTTACCTTTTTTTTTTTTTTTTTTTTTTTTTTTGCGGTACGTGGGCCTCTCACTATTGTGGCCTCTCCTGTTGCGGAGCACAGGCTCTGGACGCGCAGGCTCAGCGGCCATGGCTCACGGGCCCAGCTGCTCCGTGGCATGTGGGATCTTCCCGGACCAGGGCACGAACCCGTGTCCCCTGCATCGGCAGACGGACTCTCAACCACTGCGCCACCAGGGAAGCCCCTCTTGTAGCTTTTCTACCATGCTATGCTCTCACCTCATCTCTCCATTCATTCATCCAGCAGGTGTCTGGTGAGTGCTTCTATGTCCCAGCACTGTTGTAGCCCTGGGAATGCAGCAGGGATGCTCTTACTCTCAAGTTTTGCACATGCTGTGCCCCCTGCCTGAAGCACTCTCCCCTCGTGGAAGACAATAGGACTTGGCTACTCAAAAGCTTCTTCCTTACCTTCCTATAATAGAGCTTGGAAAACGAAAAGACTATTACCCAGGCTTCCTTATGAGTAGAGGATATAGGATATAGGGTATACACAGTTCTGGCCAATGAGATCAAGGCAGAAGTCCGTATGAAAGGTGTCCTTTCCTGAATAAAAATCTCACCAAGAGCCTTTTGCTTTTCTCTCTTTTTTCCACCCAGAACATGGATGTAATACCTAGGGGTATAGCAGCTATTCTGTAACCATGAGGAGCCGAGAATGTGGACAAGGGCCTCCGTGCTAAGGGGAGATAGTAGAAATAGGGAAAGAGCCTGGTGCTAAGGCCACTCTGCACACTCATGTAGATTGTGTGTTGCACAACTTTAAGGGCACCATGATCATAGACTGTGATATTGTTAAGCTGCTGCACTGGTCCTGGGTCTGGTCTAATCTCTGAAGGCGGGAATTAGAGGGAATGATAGGAAGCTTCAATTTCTGTGAATTGTGAATTCCCCCCAGTCTTTCCAGCAACCAAACTGTTTCCATAACCCTTTGTGACCAGGCTATTGAAACTCAAAATCTGAGAATTGACTCCATCTTTTGCTCTGTCAACCTGTCCCTGAGGCAGTGAAGTATGACTCAGTTCAGATGGGGAAAGGAATCTGGGCTGAAGGAAAGTATGAGAAGGGGTTAGAACTCATTGGCTAATATTTCAAACCATTACCCTGCAACAAGTGTACATAAGGGAGGTCTGGGCCAAGCAATATAAATATTCTTAAAGGCAAAGCAATGATTCTGCTCAAGTTGCAGTAGGAAATGAGGAAAAGTTGGAGAAGGCTCCCCAGAGAAGATGACGAGGGGACTGGAGTTTGAATTTATTTTCATGAGACGGGGAAGAGCGTTCTAGACAAAGGTCTGGCTACAGAAAGTCAGAGAGGCCTAAGTGTGCATGGCACATGGGAGGAAGTGATTCAATGCAGCAGGGAGTGGCAAGAGAATGGCTGGGAGGGAGTCTGGGGACAGAGTAAGAAGGTCCGTGAATGTGCAACTTTCAGAGAGCTGAGAAAATGGTGAAGCCCTATCTTCTTACAGACGTGCCCACCCTGGTCTCAGGTGACTATGCAACAGTCCCTTCACCTGTTGGATAAGTGGCTGCACAGTGCTGGCCCATCTGGGAGGGGTCATGGGAGCTTGAGCTGGCTTGGGGAATGTGTGCACTCCAGGCAGTGGGGCTGCCCCTTGGCTCAGGGGCTTCTGGCCTCCTGAGAGCTTGGCCAAGATTCCTGGTATCTCCTGGGAAAGCCCTTCCCCCTCAGGCCCTTAGGCACATACCTGAGGAGATAGAGAGGTACTATTAGCAGATCTGGCTGCAGCAACCCCTGGCCTCCACCAGCCTGTGGTTGGGGAGAAGGAACTTCCCTGGGTGCTCTGCAGCTGCCCACTGTGGGCCCATCATGTTTCTCCTGCACTGCCTTGGCACTCAGCATTCTGTGTGCCCAGCCCAGAGATGTAAATTGGGCTCCATCCTACGTTTAGCCCCAGTGTAGGGATTCCTTCCCCTGCCCACCCCACCCCCACCCTTGGAAACAAGTGATTGGGAGACTTTCACATCTCTGGAGGTGGATGAAGACACGACATCTCCACACACGCCCCAACCCCACCAATAGGTAGGAAGAATGCTGAGGCTGGGGAAGTCCTCTGGGGTGCATCCCTCCTCATGCCTCCCTACTTGCATCAGTGGATGGCAGACTCCAGTCCCCTGTCCCAGCCAGGGCGGCTTCCAGGGAGCTGAGGGAGAACCCTGTGGGCATGGGATCATTGCAGGCTTCAGTGAGGAGCTTGAGCTAGTCAGGAAAAGAGAAAGACCACCTGGCCACCCATGGAATCAGGGAACACTTTTCTGAACCCCTTTTACCCTGTTTGGAATAGAAAGACGGTGATCTTTTTCTGATTCTACTCTCACCTTGCCCAAACCCCCATCTTCTAGGGTCTAGGGAGCCAACCCCTCCATGGGTGTAGACCTTCACAAAACCTACTCCAGTCAGCTACAAGCCCATAAGGCCCAGGCTGGCTCCTGCTCAGTTCCCAGCACCCACTGGGATAGGTCTATGGAGGGAGATGTATTAGTTTTCTATTGCTGCTATAACAAATAGCCACAAATTTAGCAGCTAAAATGACACCTGCTTATTATTTCACAGTTCGGTAAGGCAGAGGTCCAATACTTGTCTTACTGGGTCAAAATCAAGATATCTGCAGGCTGCATTCCCTTCTGGAGGCTCCAGGGAGGAATCCATTTCTTTGCTCATTCGGGCTGTTGGCAGAATTCTGTTCCTGGCAGTTGTAGGACTGAAGTCCCTGTTTTTTGTTGGCTGTCACTGGAAGACCATTCGCAGCTTCTAGAGGCTGCCAGCATTCCTTGGCTGTGGCCCTCTTTCTCCATCCTCCATCTTTAACCAGCAGTGGTGGGTCAAGTCCACTCATTTAAGTCCTCTTTAAATTTCTCTTGCCTCTTCTTCCATGGTACCTATTTGAGTTCAGCCTGGAAAGGTTCTCAGTTTTTAAGGGCTCCTGTGATAAACTTGGGGCCACCCAGATAATCCAGAATAATCTTCCTGTCTCAAGATCTGTAACCTTAATCACACATGCAGAGACACTTTTGCCATGTTACATAACACGTTCACAGGTCCTGGGGATTAGAGTGTAGACATCTTTAGGAGTCACTATTCAGCCTATCACAGTGTGACCTGGGAGTTTTGTCTCTATACCCTCTTTCCCATTCCCCCTCACAAACTTTGGTCCCTTTACCTCAGGGTGGTGGAGAAGTGCAGGGCTCAAGAGAAGAGCCCAGGTGTCTTCTTGGCTTACAGGTTAAGGCTGCCCTTCTCTGAGGTTATCTGCATGACTTCTCCAAAGGCAAGCTGGCCTGTGAGCTGGAATCTCACTTATGATGTGACCTTATTTTGAAAGTAGGAATGAGTAAGGAAGAACTGGGGCCTACCTGCCATCCCTGATCCCTTCTTTCTTGCCCTGCCCCAGACCTTAGCCTTTACGCATTTACTGGCAACATGGAAACAAATGTTGATATTACATAGACTTCTCGCACCAGCTTTTAACCTTAAGCACACCCTAGACTCCCTCTCCTTGCCAGGGAGCCCAGGGCAGACAAGCAGGCTCTAAGAAAACACTTACATTTATTTATCAAAGTTTTTCATTGTTAAAAAATATAATTTGGGGAGCTGTTTGGAAACATGAAGCCTTTCCACCTGGGGCTGGCTGAGAGTCAGGGGACCCAGCAGGGACTGCTCCATGGGCTGCTTCTGTGCACCCTCCCCTTGTGTCTGCTCCGTATCCAGGTCCCATTGACCTCCTGCTCTCTGCAAGGGGCTATTAGTCTCACTGGCCAGATGGCAAACCTATAGGATGCAGAGCAATCTGTGGATTTTTTTTTTTTTTTGCGGTACGCGGGCCTCTCACTGTGGTGGCCTCTCCCGCCGCGGAGCACAGGCTCCGGACGCGCAGGCCCAGCGGCCATGGCTCACGGGCCCAGCCGCTCCGCGGCATGTGGGATCTTCCCGGACTGGGGCACGAACCCACGTCCCCTGCATCAGCAGGCGGACTCTCAACCACTGCGCCACCAGGGAAGCCCTGTGGATACTTTTAAGGACCAAATTGTTAGCCACAGACAGCATCTGCCCCTAGGAGAACTGGTGTCTGTCCCCCAGGGCTGACTACTACTTCTACCCCAGCCACTTGGAGGGCTGCGGTGACTCTGGCTACTGGATTGGCTTCCTCCCTGGCTCTTGAGCTCTCAGCCCTTGGGCTGTGCCATCACGTCTCATATCCTCAGTGATGTAAACACACTTTGTGATCAAGAGGCAGGAGAAGTGTCAAGGTGGTACCTTACTGGGTACAGGGCTGGGAGAATAAGAACCTCATGTTATAACAATACCCTAAACATCTTCTCCACCACCAAGGGGAACTGGTGATTGAAAAGCACTTATCAGTCCTTTCAGAGTTGTTTACTTCAGGAGCCTAACCTCCATCTTTTGACCTTCCCAGTATCCACTGCCATCCTCATCTCATTTGTTCTGGTTCTCATCCTCTTTACAGTGTCACTATAAATAATTCCACTAACATTTCATGATAAAAAAGTCACTAGATGTATTTTGCCATAGTAAAATTGTCACTATATTAGTGATCCTCAAACTTTGGTGTGCTTGGGAGTTGCTTAATAGCAACCTTGAGGTGGCTTGAGCCACATCCTGAAAATTCTGATCTGGGCCTAGGGTGGGTCTGAACTTCTCTATCTTTAACGAGATCTATTTATAACAACTCCCCAAGTTACTGATTCAGCTCACTGTCTGTGACCTGGATGACCAATCGATGCTGCAGCCTGACCTCCTTTTCTTGGGGTGGGTATTTTTAAGCTCTTTGTTAATTTTATTTTAGTTTCTTTCCTTCATAAGTTAGATGTTTCTTTGACTTGGACCAAGTCCAATCCAGTATTTGGTACAGGTATACTGGTAATTTTCAGTCAGTACTGACTACCCAAGATATTTTTGTTTGAAACTAGATTCTCAACTCTGAATCAAGTCGCTATCGGATACGAATTCAGTTTGAAAAGATAAATATATATATATTTTGTTTTTGCATACTTGGCAAATGCAAAAGTACTCTTGGTGTGATCTCAGTGGATGATGGTCCATTTTCATTCATTAATTCATTGGTTAAGCAGGGACATAAAGATGAATAATGACCAAACACCTTCGCAAGTCCTGTGTGCTGTGTACTATGACACTTACCTGTATCTTAGCCTCATTTTGAAAGTACAGGAACTTCCAGCCCTGCACCAGCCACACTTGACTTCTTCCAGGTCCTTGAACTTGCTAAGCTCACTCTCACCACTGGGTTATTGCTTATGTTATCCCCTTTGCCTGGAGTACGCTTTCCTCTTCTTTCTGGTTAATTTCTACTATCTTCTTCCACCCTCAGCTCAAAGGACACCATATCTTCAGGGAACTTCCTCTTGCTTCCCAGATCTGGGTTAAGCTGTGTTCTCACATTATAAGATATCTTAGTTGTGTGTGCTTCTCCTTAGCTGTTCTTACATGCCTAATGCGTATCAGGCTGTCGGTAAATATTTGTTGAATGAATGGATGCAAGTGAGCATGCAGATCTTTGAATCCTTAGGTTGTTTGTTCATGGCCTAAGTAGGAGAAACGGATGTGTGAAGTGATCATTGTAATAGGTGCTATAATAGAAGAACATACAAGATTTTGTTGGAGAAAGAGAAACACAAAGATGGTTTGATCAGTATCCCTTGTGGAGTTGGGCCAGGGAAGATCTTAGAAAGAAGGAGATTCTTGAGATGGATTTTGAAGAATAACTAGGAATTTTCCAGGCATATGAGAGGAGGGCATTCTTGGCTAGAAAAGACTGTATACATTGGCAAAGGGTCGAAGGGTAGTGATGCTGTGGTGTGGCCTGTATTGGAGGAATGGAGTTTGGGCTCAGTCTCAGGACTTCACCCAATGCCATTTGGGGGCCAGATTCTACTCTGTAGGGGATGAATTGTGGCCAGCCAAAGATGTCCAAGTCCTAACTCATCACACCTATGAATGTGAACTTATTTGGAAAAAGGGTCTTTGCGGATGTACCTGAGTTAAGGATGTACAGATGAGATCATCCTGGGTTAATTGGGTGGGCCCTAAATCCATTGACAAGTGTCCTTATGAGAAGAGGAGAATACACATACAGAGGAAGAGAAACAGGAGAGAAGGCCATGTGAAGATGGAAGCAGAGGCTGGAGTTATGCAGCCACCAGCCAAGGAATGCCACGGATTACTGATAGCCATCAGAAGCTAGAAGAAAGGCATGGAACAAATTCTCCCCAGAGCCTTCAGAAAGAACCAGCCCTGCTCACACCTTGATTTTAAACTTCTGACCTCCAGAACTGTGAGAAAATACATTTCTGTTGTTTTAGGTTGGTGATAAATTGTTATGACAGCTACTGGTTACTAATACACATCATTAGGTGCCCAGCCTGGATCGAGCACAGCTCTAAGGCTGGCAGCATGTGTTATTGGAATCCAGAGAGGGGCTCTAATGAGTTTGACTCCAGGTCTGGCTTTTAGTTGCTTAACACAGAGGAAACTACAGCCATAATAGACATGAACTTGTAAACAGCCAACAAATTGGCTGCCCAAAGGGGGCAACCTTTTCAGAATTAAGAAAGGGCAGTCTCTCTGGCTGGGAAGAATTTTCTAAAATCCCTTTGTCTGGACTAGATCCTTATTCTGACTATTGGGTGAGATCCTGGGGGTTTGGCATCATTTCCTCCATGAAGTTGGAGAACTGTAAGTACCTTTATAAAGACAAGCATTTACCTGAGTGGCTTCCAAGATCTCTTCATCAGGGAGAGAGCAGTGGGGTATCATTGGTGATTTTTTTTTTATGCCATGAATTAAAGCAACATTTCTCCTGTTCACCAATCTTCTTGTCCAAAGCAACTTCGAAGAAGCTGCTAAGATTCACCTTTGTCCCCCACTTCTTGGAAACATAAGATTTGTTTAATCCTTGTAATTAACTAGACATTTGAGTTTTTTGTGTGTATGAGGGGCAGGGGTGGTAGGCAGAATAATAACTCCCCAAAGATGTCTTTGCCTTGATCCCTGCAACCTGTGAATATGCCAGATGATAGGGAGGAAGAAAATTAAGGTTGCAGATGGAATTAAAGTTGCTAATCAGTTGACCTTAACATAGAGAGATTATGCTGCATTATCCAGGTGAGCCCAATGTAATCACAAGAGTCATTGTAAGAGAAAGAGAGAGGCGGAAGAGTCAGAATCAGAGTGATGTGATGTGAGAAAGATGTTTCATTAGGCAAAATGCTGACTTTGAAGGAGGAAGGGTCATGAGACAAGGAATGTGGGTGACCTCTAGAAGCTGGAAAAAGCAAAAAAGTATATTGGCCCCTGGAACCTTGGAAAGGAAAGCAGCATTGCCAACGCTTTGAGAGAGCCACTTCAGACTTCTGACCTCAGACTGTAAAATAATAAATTTTTGTTTTTGTAAGTTACTAAGTTTGTGGTAGTTTGTTACAGCAGCCATAGGAAACTGACAGAGTAGGGTAGGTGGAGATTGGAAAGGGGGAGGTTGGTAGGAATTCCCTTCCGTTTTTCCAATGCTGCTACCCTAAGGGGAATTGTTGAGGAAATACAGGCCTGAGCTACTGTCAGCGGCAGAAGGAGACAGTGATACAGTGTCACGATCCCCTGACCCATGTCAAGAAAACTGACAAAACCCCTTCGCCAGCTTCCCCTGGAGTGTGATTGTCTCAGACTCTTTGATTGCAGCCGGATCCCATGGGGTTCCAGGCTAGGAATGGCAGCATCCTGATGGCGGCCGCAAAACGTAGGGATATGTGGGATTCTCCCACATCTCTCTCTCATTGGCCTAGAGCCAGTTTGGGAGGAGGGCGTGGCCTTGCCAGCCCCTCTGACCTAATCAAACCGTCAGCCCTCTGCTGGTGTCTGGTTCCTCTGGCAAAACCCCCTGAGGCTTCACTGTGTCTGCTGCTCTCTCTTCTGGTTCTTCCAAGGCCCTCCCAGGCCTAGTGAGACATCCTAGAGCACCTGTCATGACTGGCCCCAGTGCCCCCCCCCCGCCCTTACCCCCACTCCGGGAGGATTCAGAGAAGCGGCTGAACCTGCAGATATTCCAGGCATGCCTTCATGTGTCACATTTCCCGAGAGCTTTCGTCTTCATCTTCTCAAATGTCTCTTGGAGCACTGGCTCCCAGCATCCTGGCTTGGAATTCGTGAGGCCAGTGCTGCCGGAATTAAAGCTTGTCGAGGATGGCTGTGCCTGCCTGGCCTCAGAGCATCCGGAGCAGAAACAGGAGGGGAAGGGCTCGTGGGGCTGGGCAGCTCCGAGTCTGCATGGCCCAGCAGAGTCTGGAGGGCTGGAAACTGCTCTTACTGGACTCACGCTAACACCTCCCTAATGTCGGAGGAAACGCAGGGCTCCCTCTGGTCTCTTCTGGAAACCCTCTAGTGATCTGGTTAAGTGTATGGGATCTGGATCCAAATCATTATCCCACCGCTCACTGACTCCGTGACCTTGCACAAATGCTTAGCTTTTCTGAGCTTCAGTTTCCCCCCATATAGAAATACAAGATAGTAAGCAGACAATAAACATTAGCTATAATAACAATAATAATAATTATTATTTCTAATATTATCAGTTGGATCCTTCTCTTTAAGAGTCATGAATCCCAAAGTATTCTCCAGTGACCTTCCCCAAACATCTCAGGCCTTCCTTTCCTACTTCTCCTTGTCTGTCTAACAATTTTATTGAACTATAATTGACTTCATATTAAAGTGTATAATATGCACACTCAGGAAACCATCACTACAATCAAGAAGATGAAAATATTCAGGACTTCCCTGGTGGTGCAGTGGTTAAGAATCCACCTGCCAATGCAGGAGACGTGGGTTTGAGCCCTGGTCCAGGAAGATCCCACAAGCTGTGGAGCAACTATGCCTGTGTGCCACAACTACTGAGCATGCACTCTAGAGCCTGCGAGCCACAACTACTGAATCCGTGAGCCACAACGACTGAGCCCACGCTCCGCAACAAGAGAAGCCACCACAATGAGAAGCCCGCGCACCGCAACAGAGTAGCCCCGGCTCATCGCAACTAGGGAAAGCCCACGTGCAGCGATGAAGACCCAACACAGCCAAAAACAAATTTAAAAAAATAAATATATTTTTTAAAAAAAGATGAAAATATTCACTGTGCCCAAAAGTTCCCCTTGGCAATCCTTTTCCATGCCTCTCTGCCCCACATCCTCTGCCCCCAGTCCTCAAACAACCACTGATTTGTATTCTGTCCATATAGATTAGTTTGTATTTTGTAGCATTTTATGTAAATAGAACCATATAGTATGTACTATTTTTTTGTCTGGCTTATTTCACTTAGTATAATTTTTTTTTGAGATTTATCCATGTTGTTGTATGTATCAAGGTTTATTATTTTTTATTGCTGAGAACTATTCTATATCATAATTTGTTTAGCCATTCACCTGTTGATGGACATTTGGGTTGTTTCCAGTTTTTGGCTAGTTTGAATAAAGTTGCTATGAACAACATTCATGTATAAGTCTTTGTATGAACATATGCTTTCACTTATTTTGGTAAAACATATAGGAGTGGAATGGATAGGTCACATGGTAGGTATAAGTTTAACGTGTTAAGAAACTGCCAGACTGTTTTCCAAAGTGGTTGCATGATTTACATTCCTACTAGCAGTGTATGAGACTTCCAATTGCTTTACTTCCTCACTAATGCTTGGTATGATCAGTCTGTTTAATTTTAGACATTCCAACGGGGTATAGCGGTTTTACTTTGAATTTCCTAGATAATTAATGATCAGTGATGTCAAGCATGTTTTCTTGTGCCATCTGTTTATCTTCTTTGGTGAAATGTCTCTTCAAATCTTTTGCCTATTTTAGTAATTGGGTTGTATGTTTTCTTCTTACTGAGTTTTGACAGTTCTTTGTATATTGTCGGCATAAATCCTTATCTGATATGTGTCTTTGAAAATATCGTCTCTGAGTCTGTGACTTTTTTTCTCTCTCTCTCTTAACAATGTCTATCAAAGAACAGAAGTTCTTAGTTTTGATGTTGTCCAGTTTGTCAATTTTATCTTTTTATGGATTGTGCTCCCTTTTGAGTTCATTCTTGTAGATAGTGTGAGGTAAGGATGAAGTAGGTTTGGTTTGGTTTTGTATTTTACACGTGGATATTCAATTGTTTGAGCATCATTCGTTTAAAAGGCTATAATTTCCACACTAAATTGCCTTTGCACCTTTCTTAAAAATCAATTGATCATACATGGGTCTATTTCTGGACTCTATTTTGCTTCACTGATCTACTTGTCTATCTTTACATCAATACCACAACTTCTTGCTTATTGTAGCTTTAGAAGTCTTGAAATCTGGTAGTGTAAGTTAAGAATCCGCCTGCCAGTGCAGGGGACACAGTTTGAGCCCTGGTCCGGGAAGTCCCCACACGCCACAGAGCAACCAGGCCTGTGCGCCACAACTACTGAAGCCTGTGCACCACAACTACTGAGCTTGCGCACCTCAGCTAGAGAGCCGACATGCTGCAAACTACAGAGCCCACGTGCCCTGGAGCCTGCCTGCCACAACTAGAGAAGAGAAGAAACCTGCATGCCACAACTAGAAAGAAGACTGTGCACTGCAAGAAAAGATCCTGCATGCCTCAACAAAGAATCCACGTGCCGCAACAAAGACCCGACGCAGCCAAAAAATAAATAAATAAAATATTGGGGAAAAAAAAGAAAACTATCCCATTTACAATTGCATCAAAAAGAATAAAATAACTAGGAGTAAATTTAGCCAAGGAGGTGAAAGACCTGTACACTGAAAACTGTAAGATATTAATGAAAGAAAGTGAAGAAGACACAAATAAATGGAAAGATATCCCCTGCTCTTGGATTGGAAGAACTGATATTGTTAAAATGTCCATACTATCCAAAGCAATCTACAGATTCAATGAAATCCCTATCAATATTCCAGTGGAACAAATTTCCATTTTTTCACAGAAATAAAACAAATAATCCTAAAATTTGTATGTACCCACAAAAGACCCTAAATAGCCAAAGCAATCTTGAGAAAGAAAAAAGAAGCTGGAAGCATCATGTTCCCTGATTTCAAACTACATTGCAAAGCTATAGTAATCAAAACAATATGGTATTAGCATAAAAACAGACATATTGATAATGGAACAGAAGAGAGAGTCCCCAAATAAACCCACGCCTATATGGTCAACTAATTTATGACAAAGGAGCCAAGAATACACAATGGGGAAAGGACAGTCTTTTCAATAAATGGACAGCCACATTCAAAAAGAATGAAACTGGACCACTACCTTACACCATAGACAAAAATTAACTCAAAATGGATTAAAGACGTGAATATAACACCTGAAACCATAAAACTCCTAAAAGAAAACATAGGCAGTAAGCTCCTTGACATAGGTCTTGGCAATGATTTTTTTTGGAATCTGACACTAAAAGCAAAAGCAACAAAAGAAAAACAAGTGGGACTACATCAAACTAAAAATCTTCTGGACCGCAAAGGAAACCATCAATAGAATGAAAAGGCAACCTACTGAGAGAAAATACTTACAAATTATATGTCTGAAAAGGGCTTAATACCTAAAGTATATTTAAAATGCATACAACTCAACAGCAAAAAACAATCCAATTAAAACATGGGCAGAATATCTGAATAGACAGTTTTCCAAAGAAGACCCACAGATGGTCAATAGGTACATGAAAAGATGTTCAACAACACTAATCATCAGGGAAATGCAAATCAAAACCACAATGAGCTATCATCTCACACCTGTTAGAATACTATTTTCAAAAAGGTAAGTAATAATGAGTATTGGCAAGGAGGTAAAGAATACATAACCCTTGTACACTGTGAATGGGAATGTAAATTGGTGCAGCCACTATGGAAAATAGTATGAAAATTCCTTTAAAAATTAAAAATAGAACTACCATATGATCCAGCAATTCCACACCTGGGTATTTTTCCAAAGAAAACAAAAACACCAACTCAAAAAGATACATGCACCCCCATGTTCATTGCAGTATTATTTACAATAGCCAAGATATGGAAACAACTTAACTGTCCATTGATTGATGAAAATGTGGTATATATATACAATGGAATATTATCCAGCCATAAAAAAGAATGATACCTTGCCATTTGTGACAACATAGTTGGACTTTGAAGGCATCATGCTAAGTGAAATAATTCAGACAAAGAAAAATACTGTATGATGTCACTTATATGTGGAATCCAAAAAAAAAAAAAAAAGAAGAAGAGAACAGATTGGTGGTTGCCAGAGGTAATGGGTGAGGGGTGGGTGAAATGGGTGAAGGGTGTCAAAAGGTATAAATTTTCAGTTATAAAATAAATGTCATGGGGATGTAATGTACAGCATGGTGACTATAGTTAATAATACTTTATCGCATATTTGAAAGTTGCTAAGAGAGTAGACCTTAAATGTTCTCATCACAAGAAAATATTTTTTTTTTACTATGTATGGTGATGAACCTTAACTAGGCTTATTGTGGTGATCATTTCTCAATGTGTATACAAATATCAGTCATTACGTTGTACACCTGAAATGTTATATGTCAATTAGACCTCAATAAAAAAAAGAAATAGATTTTTGTTTATTGATTTTTGTCCTGCAACATTGCTAAATTAATTTGTTTGTTCTAGTAACTTTCATAGATTGCATGGAATTTTCTATGTAGGTGACTTGCAGATGTCTACAAATAGAGTTTTACCTTTTTCTTTTCAATCTATCCCTTTTCTTTCTTCTTATTGCCTTATTTCACTGGCTAGAATCTCCAGTACAATGTTAAATAGAAATGATGAGAACTGACAACTTAGCTTTTTCTGATTTTAGGAGGAAAGCATTCAGTCTTTCACAGTTAAGTATGAGGTTGCCTGTAGGTTTTTGCTGATATTCCCTGTTGAGATGAGAAACTTCTATTCCTAGTTTTCTGAAAAGTTTTATCAGAAATGGATGTTGGGTTTTGCCAAATATTTTTTACGCATTTACAGAAATGACCATATTTCACTTGATGATTTTTAAATGTTCAACTGATATTACATTATTGGAATAAACCCCACTGCGTTGTGATATACTTTTTATATATTTTAGATACAATTTCCTGTAATTTTGTTTTTATATTAATGTTTATTAGGGATGTGGGTTGGTAGTTCTCTTTTCTTCTGTCTTTTTCTGATTTTGGTATCAGTGTAATAATAACTTCCTCATAGAATGAGTTAGAAAGTACTCCCTCTTTTTCAGTATTCTGGAAGAGTTTGTGTAACATTGGTATTATCACCTTTTGTTAAAGTTTGATAGAATTCACCAGTAAAGATGTCTAGACCTAGAATTTGTTTTTTGTGTGTGGAAATGTTTTTAACTACAAATTAAATTTCTTTAATGGTTATTGGGCTACCCAGATTAATGGTCCCTTATTCTTTTAATATCCTTAGAATCTGTAGTGATGTCTCTCTCATTCTTGATAATGGCGGTTTGTGTATCCTGTTTTCTTGATCAGTCTGTCTGGGGGTTATTAATTTTATTGATCTTTTCAATAAATATTGAGCTTTTGGTTTCACTGATTTTTCTCTTGTTTTTTCTGTTACCAATTTAATTGACTTCTGCATTCTTTGGGTTCATGTTGCTCTTCTTTTTCTAGTTTCTTAAGGTGGAAGATCAGGTCATTGACTTGAGATCCTTCTTTTTTTATGTAGGCATTTAGTATTATAAATTTCTAAGTATTGTTTTTAATTGTACCCCACAAATTCTGATATGTTGTGGTTTCATTTTCATTCAGTTCAAAATACTTTCTAATTCCCTTTGATTTCTTCTTTGACCTGTGGGCTATTTAGAAGTGTGTTATTTAGTTACCGAATATTTGGAGACTTTTCCAGAGATGTTTCTGTTATTGTCATATAATTCAATTCCATTGAAATCAGGGAACATCCTTGTATGAACTGACTCCTTCTAAAGTGTTTGAAACTTGGTACATGGCCCAGAATATGGTCCATCTTGGTAAATATTCTGTGTGCACTTGAGAATAATGTACATGCTGCTCTTGTTGTGTGGAATGGTGTATAAATATCAATTAAGTCAATTTTTTGGATAGTGCTTTTAGGTCTTCTATGTTTTACAGGTTATTTTTCTACTCATCCTGTCAATTATTGAGACGGGGTGTTGAAATCTCCAACTATAATTGTGAATTTTTGTCTATTTATCATAGTAGTTCTATCAGTTTTTGCTTCATGTATTTTGAAGTTCTGTTATTAGCTGCATAAACATTTAGAATTATTATGTCTTGAGTAATTGATCCCTTTATCAATATGAGATGATATTATTATCCCTGGATATATTTGTTGCTCTGGAATCTACTTTGTCTGGTATTACCATAACTACCCCAGGTTTTTAAAAGTAGTGTTAGAATGTGTAGTGGGTTGAAAACTGTCCCCCCCCCCAATTCATATCTACTTGGAACCTCAGAATGGGATCTTATTTGGAATAGGGTCTTTGCAGATGCAATTAAGGATCAAAATGTGATCATACTGGATTAGGGTGGGCCAATGAGAGTGTCCTTTCGAGACAAAAAGACACACAGAGACAAAGGGGAGGCCAGGTAAAGATGGAGGCGATATTGGAATGATGCTGCCATAAGACAAGGAACACGAAGAGCCACCAAGAAGGCTGGAAGAGGCAAAGAAGAACTCTTCATTAGAGCCTCCAGAGGGATCATGGCCCTGCCAACACCTTGATTTCAGACTTCTAGCCTCCAGAACCGTGAGAGAATAAATTTCTGTTGTTTTCAGTCAACAAGTTTGTGATAATTTGTTATGGCAGCCCTCGGAATCTAATGAACTGTGGTATATCTTTTACCATCCCTTTCCTTCAAATCTATTTGTGTCTTTATATTTAAAATGGGTTTCCTATAGTTTGAGTTTGCTTTATTTATCTAATCTTATAATTTTTTTTCTGGGGGAGTTTAGAACATATTCCTTAATTTGATTTTTTAAAAATATTTGGTTGGGTTTATTTTTATTTTTGGGTGTGTTAGGTCTTCATTTCTGTGCGAGGGCTTTCTCTACTTGTGGCGAGCAGGGGCCATTCTTATTCACTGTGCGCGGGCCTCTCACTGTCACGGCATCTCTTGTTGTGGAGCTCAGGCTCCAGACGCGCAGGCTCAGTAGTTGTGGCTCACGGGCTTAGTTGCTCCGTGGCACGTGGGATCTTCCCAGACCAGGGCTCGAACCCGTGTCCCCTGCATTAGCAGGCAGATTCTCAACCACTGCGCCACCAAGGAAACCCCATGGTTGGGTTTAAATCTAACATTTTGCTGTTTGTTTTCTGTATTCTTTTCCTGCCTTCTTTAGAATTGTGTATTTTTATTATTTCATTTTATGTCCTTTGTAGGGTTACTAACTATACTGTTTTAAGCAATTGGTTGTGATATTTTTTGTACTTGATCTCGTTGAGCTTTTTGGATATGTGAATATATAGTTTTCATCAAGTTTGGAAAATTTACAGCCATTATCTCTTCAACATTATTTCTTTTGGTCCTGTCCTCCTTTGGGGATTTCAATTACCCATGTATTTGGCTTATTAAAATTGTTCCACAGCTCACTGTTGCTTTGTTTATTTTTTTCGGTATTTTTTTCTCTGTTTTATTTTGGATAGTTTCTATTGCTGTGTCATCAAGTTCGCTACCCCTTTCTCTGTGCTGTCTAATCCCACCCAGCTTATTTTTCATCTCAGATATTGCAGTTTTTTCATCTCTAGACATACAATTTGGATCTTTTTTATACCTTTTATGTCTCTACTAAATATGCTCAATCTTCCCTTTAGCTTCTTGAACATATGGAACACAGTAATAATAACTTTTAATATCCTTATCTATTAATTCCATCATCTGTGTCATTTCTGGGTCAGTTTCAATTGGTTGGTTTTCTCCTCATTATGTACCTTATTCTCTATTTTTCAATCCTAATTTTTTTTTTTTTTTTTTTTTTTTGCAGTACGCGGGCCCCTCACCGTTGTGGTCTCTCCCGTTGCGGAGCACAGGCCCCGGACGCGCAGGCTCAGCGGCCGTGGCTCACGGGCCCAGCCGCTCCGCGGCATGCGGGATTCTCCCGGACCGGGGCATGAACCCGCATCCCCTGCATCGGCAGGCGGACTCTCAACCACTGCGCCACCAGGGAAGCCCCATCAATCCTAATTTTTTATTAGATGTCAGGCACTGTGAATTTTACCTTGTTGGGTGCTGGATATTTTTTTTTTCTTCCTATATGATTCTTTAGCTTTATTCTGGGATGCAGCTAAATTACTTGGAAACAGTTTGATTTTTTTTTTTTCCAGATCTTACTTTTAAGCCTTGTTAGATGGAACCAGAACAGAATTTTTTCTAGGGTTAATTCTGCCTCACAAATGAGGCAAAACCCTTCCTGGTACTTTTCCAATGTCCCATGATTTCTGAGGTTTTCCAGTCTGGCTGTTGAAAACAAGAATCATTTCTAGCCTTGTGTGAGCCCCAGGAATTTTTCCTTCTAATCTTTTCTCTTTCCATGGTCTTGGATTGTTTCTTCACATGTAGGTACTGATGAGAACTTAGCTGAAGACTCAAAGAAGTCTCTCTGCAGTCCTCCAGAGCTCTCTCTCCATGTATAGCCCTCTCTTTCCCAGTTGCTGGCCTGTGAATTGTAGCCTCCTTGCCATCCCACCTCCATCTCCTCAACTCAGGAGACTGCTGGGTTCTGCCTGGGCTCCCGCTTCCTGCAATGTGGCCTGGAATCTCTCTGGGCAGTTAGGTGGGGCAATCATAGGACTTACATTTATTCCCATCTCCCAAGGATCACCGTCCTTCTCATTCTGATATCTAGTATCTTGAAAACTGTTGTTTCATATATTTCGTCTGGGTTTTCCTTAGTTGTTTTAGGCCAGATGGTAGCTGGCAGCAGAATCCATAACCTTACCTCACTCTATCCATTCTCCGTTCTCTTGTATGTCCCCTCAAGCCCCACTCTTGCCAGAAATGTCATCTATGTTGAACCTTCCTTCAGATCAGCAGGAGGCAATGTGGCAGCAATTAGGGACATGCCCTTGGAGTCAAACATAACGTGCGCAGATCTCGGCCCTGCCAGTTCCCTGTGTAATGTTGGCCAAATTATTTCACCCACTTGAGTCTTACTTTCCGTATTTGAAAAAGAGGAAAAAATGAGACCTAGCTGCAGTGTCGTTGTGAGGATTAAATAAGGTAATGCATAGAAAGTAACTAGTACCAGGTAATGGGCTCAATAATGTAATTCAATGACTGTATGACCCAATGAATACAAGCAGGATTGGTTTTTTAAATTGCTTCAATTTCTTCATCGTCTGCTCTAGCTCTCTTCCTAGGGACAGTCCTACCATTACTGTACAGCTCCCAGAAAGGGTGGTATGACCAGCTCTAAATTTCTTGCACCAACAGAGGGGAGCAGTCATGTGGAGAACTTCCAACAGCACATACTAGAAATATCACAGACATTTGGCTGTATGAAGCATCATAATGATCTTTTCTTTGCGGCAGATTGACTTTACTAATTAGGTTGGGTTTCAGCCAATGTTAAATACAGTTTGCATGTACAGAACACAAATCAATTGGCAGAACCAGTGGAACTCAGAAACATTTTAGGTATCAGAACAAGCCAGCTATGATTAAAGCTTTGCTTCAGATAATCCTTTCTCTCTCCCCCGGCCTCCAGTTTTATGAGCTCTTTAAATATTAGGGCTATTAACCCTTTATCATATCCTGCAAACATATCCTTCCCATTTGTTATTCAATTCTGTTTTTAAATTCAAATCTGTTGTAAACAGAATTTTAAATTTTCTTTGAAGTTAAACTATGGATCTTTTCTTTTGTAGCATCTTCTACCACTTTTAGGCCTTAGAAAAACCGTATCCAGAGGTCAAATAAACATTCATCTTTATTTTCTTCCAGTTTTTAACATTTATTCTATCTAGAATTTATTTTGATTTTGACGTGTGCCATAAGGTGCGAAGGCGTTGTATTTGAGATAATTAACGCTAGCTGCTACAACTGTTAAACCCTGAAATCTCAAAGACTTAACACAACAAAGCCTTAATTCTCACTGATGTCAAGCCCAGTAATGGTCAGGTGGCACTCCTGAGTGTGTTCTTCCAAGTGGTGACTCAGGGACCCAGGCTGCTTCTGCCTGCAATTCTACCATCTCAGTCTTTTGCTTCCAGTTGGGGGACCCTGTAGAATTTTGGGCAAGAACTAACTGCTGCTGCCTGAAGACCTAATTCGATTTTTCAAACAGCCAACCAATTACGTGGCAGCAGTTACTGATCACATTTGAATTTGTTATGTGTGTACTGTGGTCTGGACTACTTATTTTGTTCTGTTGGGTAGTATACTAGATTTTTTTCAAACTACCTTTATAATATGTTTCAGCATCCTCTAAAGTGAGCTCCTCCCTCATTATTTTCCTTTTTCGAAGTTTTCTTGGCTATTACACAATAGGTGATATTACATATTACATATCATCTCTTGGCTCTGTGAGCACATGAACTGTATTAGCACCTCAGAGACTGCACTCACCCCCTGGGGTTCAACGAATAGCTCAGGTAGAGGATGTCTGCTATATTCTGCACGTTTGTGTCTCCCCCCAAATTCTTATGTTGAAGTCCTAGTGTGATGGTATTTGGAGGTGGGGCTTTGGGAGGTAATTAGGTCATGAACGTGGAGGCTGTGATGGGGATTGGAGTCCTTATAAGAGGAGGAAGGGAGCTAGCCCTCTCTCTCTTTGCCAAGTGAGGATACAGAGAGAAAGTGGCTGTGTCTACAAGCTAGGAAGTGGGCCCTCACCAGATACTGGATCTGCCAATTCCTTGAGCTTGGACTTACCAGCCTCCAGAATTGTGAGAAATAAATGTTTGTTGTTTTAGTCACCAATCTCTGGTACTTTTGTTATAGCAGCCTGAACTGACTAAGACAATGTCTAAATCCATGTCTCCATCTTTTAACCCTTTTCCAAACTCCAGACCCACATTTCCAGGTGCCTGATATATACTCGGAAAAACCTGGAAATTTGGCTAACTCCTCCGGGGAGACCTAGATCACGCAGCAGCAAACGGCTGATTTTTTTTTTTTTTTTTTAAGTCAGAGGTAGAGGCAAGTTGGGAGAAGGAGAAGAGCTGATGCTTCAGAATATTGCCCCATCACCAAACAAAACCTGGAGGAATAACAAGAAAGGAACGATAATTCAAGCATCTCTTTACTTGGGAGGGCCTGCTTCACCTTGGGAAACCTTGAGAAAGCAATTTCATGAGTCTACACTCTCTTCTCCATGGCTGGAGTTGAGGGGCAGGAGGAGAGAAAGTGCAGCAAGGGCTCCAGGAACGGTTTGGACCTTGGTCCCAGCTGTCAGCAAGAGGACCTTCAGTAAGATTGGGATGAGTTTTCACAATCTGCAATGAAGAACGGATGTCACTAAAACAGTAATAATAGCAATTGCTCTCAGTTTTTGAGCACCTGTTATGGGCTGGGTATTTTTGAACATCAACTCATTCGACCTTCACAACTCCCTGACAAGCTAACCAGTGTGACTCTGGTATATGGACGAGGAAACTCAGGTTCAGAAATGTCGAGTAGCTTACCCAAGGCCACAAAGATAAAAAGGAGCAGAGCCAGGAGTTACACTTGGTCAGTTGGCTCCAAAGGCTGTGCTTCAGCTATGCTGTATCTGCCATGTTTCAAAACAGTAGGGAGACCTGGAATGTTTAAAAGCTGGTAAACAGAATTGAAAATTGTTTTGAAAATTTGTAGCAGTTGTGTGGAAGGAGTGATGCTCCATCCTACTGGTGTGGTGGAGGGAGAATTTAATTTAATTCAAACGTGCTGAAGAAGAGTGATGTGTGGGGTGAAGTGGGAGCCAATTGGCTAGAATAACCAAACGGAGTTTCTAGACATTAGACAATTGCTTATATTTGCCCTTTGCTTTGACAGATAGACCAGCTATTAAGGAGGAGTACCGTCATATCTAATATACAACAGAGAGGAACTGTTGTATAAGAGGAAATCTTATTGAGCCTTAAACTGAACTAGGGCTAGGAGAGAGCTGGAGTGTGGACCAGGGTAGAGACCGGCCAGCCTTCTAGGTGACTGAAGGTCAAAGAAGAAACAAAAATGTCTTATTTGTGTCAATGGAAATCATGTGTGTTCTGAGGCGGCCGCTCTTCCACGGCCTTCAACCTTCAGAGCTTTAAATACAGTAAAGCAGTTGTCCTAATTGGCCCATGATGGTCAGGAAACTGGATGACCACATTCTTTTAGCCTAAAGGCTCTGATTCCGTGATGGGTTATTCTGACCAGTTTGGATTGCAAAGCAGAAAGAACCCTTATTCATAGAGCGTATTTCAAGAGAAATGCTTGGGACAGAGAGAGTAGAATGGGTTTAACCCTGGCCATGCTCCCTCAAACGCCCTTTGACAAAGAGAGTCTCGAACAAAGGGAAAACTCTAGCATGTTTGGGATTTGCTGGGCATAATACTCTTTCTGCACAAGAAACCATTATGCATTTTGCCTAGTGTGCCTGTTTCCTTAATGATGACATACACGTGTATTTTAGGAGAACTTCAGTCTTCTGTTTCTTATTCATTTACACTTTACACTTCAAAAGATTGTTTTATAAGAGCTGCTCAATGCACAAGAAATCTCACGAGTTTTTCTTCTAAATGAGCAACTTTCCAAGAATCCGGAAGCAGCAAGTTGCCAGGAAGGAATAAATGAACTCCAGAAGGTTCAAGTTTGGTTCAAAACTCTGTAAGGTTTTAAGTAGGTTCTATATCTGGCTTATGTCCATGTCCTCATCTAAGACATAAACCACAGGAAGGAAGACTATTCCTGGCATGCCACTTTTTCCCAAGCAATGAACTTAATGACCATTTCCAATAATGATTAATTAGAAAATCTCAGCAAAACAGTCATAAAACAATGATGTGAGGAGGAATGGGGTATGGTGGAATAGCTCTTGCCTGAAAGTGAGGCTGCCTCAGGCTTGGTTCTGCTACAAAATTTGCTGCACAAAGTAAATCTTGTCTATCTGTGCCTTAGTTTCCTCATTTATGAAATGAAGAAACAACAGTAGATGGTCTCTAAGATTCTGTGATGAAACTTCAAAATGACCCCTTGTCCAATCTGTGGAAGCGAGTAGTCTGGGGTTTCAGTAATGTTGATCAGGACTGGAATTAGGTGATTGTGTTCCTGTCCAACTATGAAGGTTTAAAAAAAAAAAGTGAAAGTGATAGACCCGTCCAAAAAAAATATGCGTAGGAAGAGAAAAAGTAAGGGGGCGTGTCTTAGTCAGTTAGGGCTGCTGTAACAAGATACCGTGGAATGGATGGCTTTAAAAACAAACATTTATTTCTCACAGTTCTGGAGGCTGGAAGCCCCAGATCCAGGTGCCAGCATGGTCGGGTGATGGTGAAGGCCTGCTTGCTGGCTCATAGACAGCTGTGTTCTCACTGTATCCTCACATGGCTGAGAGAGAGAGCTCAGGTCTCTTCATTCCCTTTGAAGGGCACCAATGCCATAATGGGAACTCTACCCACACGACCTCATCCAAACCCAATTACCTCCCAAAGGTTCCATCTCCAAACACTACCACATTGGGGATTAGGGCCTTAACATATGAATTTGGTGGGGAAGGGGAACACAAATATTCAGTCCATAGCCGGGGGTGTAACAGATGTCAGTGTCTCACCCAGATCCCCAGTACCAGGCTGGTGCACCCAACCTCTGGCTGCTGTGGGTGTTGACTGCTAACAGCTTACACCTGCACTCTTGCCTGGAGGTGCGCCCTCAGCTGATAGAAGCTGGAAGTGGAGGAGGTTACAAATCTCACCTACTCAGGAGGCATCAAGAGGCCAAGGGCTGACCAGCGGGGGAGTCTAGTAGCCCAGCCCCCTCGCCTCTGGGCACTTGGTGACCCAGGGCTCTCCACTGATCAGGCTGTGGCTAGATTTCCCCTGACATCTTTGCAAAGCTTCCTCCCCTGCCTTCTCCTGTTTCTCTCACTCATCTGCAGGTTTCTCCTGAGAGTACTCCCTCAATACATCACTTGCCCAAGAATCCGTCTCAGTCTCTGCTTTGAGGGACCTGACCGACAATGAAGGGAAGAAGGAAAATGAGTTGTGTAACTCATTAGTGTTATAAGAACCATGCTGGGCTCAAGTGTCCTGGGCCTGGCATGGACCAGGTCGTGATGGAGAGAGCAGGGACGCAGGGCACTAGAGAGCTCTGGAAAACAGAGCTCTGTGGTCTGGGTAGGAGCTTTATGCAGTCAGCCAGCCAGCCAGCAGCCATTTGCAGAGCACTATTACTGTCATGATTCAGGGTTGCCAGCAGCTTCGCTCAGGTCAACTCAGTTCATGCTGTAACTTGACCAAGCTGGGCCTTGCGTGTGCTGAGGACTCAGCAGTAGGCTGAGGAAGGCAGGGCATGGGCATTGTAGCAGGGGATGGGAAGCATCTGTTCTGCCCAGGAGACATATGAATACAGGACTAGGAGATTTGAGAAGGAGGAAAGATCACACTCATCTGAAGATCAGAGAAGACTTTCTGATGGAGACGGCATTTATTCCAGACCCTGAAGGATGTGTCTGATTTAAAAATGTGGAGACATGTGGGGAGAGAGCTTTCTAGGAGGAAAAAGAGTCTTATCTAAATGAATGAACTTTTTAAATATTTTTTCTTTTTCTCCGTGAAACTATACCGAAGTAAAATTTCAACCTTGGGCGTGATTCACAGGTCTGACACTCCATATGGGGAATTGAAACTAAGGTCCCCTGGGACTGAGAGCCCCGGGATCTGTTTTCCTCCTGGCGGAAGCTATATGTCCCTTGTGAGCGCTTTCAAATACTTTCCAGGATGCACTCCCTTTTCTATGGTCCCATGTGGTGGCATATATAACACTAGGGGACTCATTCGGGGAGGGCTACAGACCTCAGTCCCCAAGGGGAAACCAGGGCAATGCTAAGTGAAGGGGAGAGATTGTGAAAGCTCCCTAAAGATAAGGACCCAGGCTGAGCAAGGGCAGGAGAGAATACCATGTGCCTGAATCAGGGAATTCTCAGGGGAGACGAGAAAGCTAAGACAGACGGCAGCTGGTGTAGGCATCAGCAGATGGTCTGCCTCGCTGCTGGAGATGGGACAGCAATCGTAGACAAAGGCGCCATCCTGGAGAGAGGAGGACGGCCACACTGGCCCTTCTGCAGGAGTCCTTGGCCAAGCTGGGGAGAGAAGCCTCTCGCCTTCTGCCAGGAAATGGGATAAAGGAGGGAAAAAGGCGGTCTCTAGCTTTCATCTCTACGAGGGTCAGGAAGCAAAGAGATGGATGGAGAGTGTTGAGAATTGTAACTGCTTTATGTCAAGGTCAAGAAGGAAAGGAGCCTGTTGCACTAGAACCCTTCAGGTTGTCTTCCCCGAGAGGTGGGAGTGGAAATGAATAAACAGGCCAATCTGAGCCACCAAGGAGAGGGGCCTGGAGAGAGATTACCTCAAAAGGGCTGAAGGGTTAAGAAGGCTTATGTTACCATTTCTGTCAAAGTGTGAAGTCATAACCTTGGGACTTGAGATACTATTCTGACTTTACAATATTATAGAATTTTTATACAGCAAATCCTTTTCTTTGTGACTTCTCTGAGTATTCATACGTTTAGAAAATTACCCCCTTCAAGCGGTTTGATTTCATATTCTCCAAGTTTTATACAATTTGAAAAGTTAATTCTTTAAAATCCCTGGAATTAGTTTTGGTGCATATAGTGAGCTGTGAGGATCTCATTTAAAAAATAATCTGTAACTCTCTCATTGATGAAAAAAGAAAATTGGTGTTTTGTTATTATAGCAGTAATTAGGAAAATAGGGAAGGATTGAAAGAAGAAAAAAACATCATGTTCTCATCACCCAGAACTAATCGTTTTTGGTACATTCCCTTTCATTCTTTTGTTGTCTGTAGTTTTATTGATTGTGATCATATGATACATGCAAAATTATACAGGCTAATTTTTAAAACTGTAACTATTTTGATAAAATAAATGTTAGGTAGGCTCATTAGAGAAAGTCTGGAAAATACATAAGTTTATGAAGCAGAAAATGAAATTCAGTTTTGTGTATTTCCTCATAATTTTTATAACCATACTTTTATGTTTTTTAAATCACTGAGACCATACAATACATGCTGAACTTTAAGCATTGGGAACACATGTTAGCAGGCTCTAGATGAAAGATACTAGAATGAGGGACACAGAAATATATCTACATATATATCTAATCTATGTCTTCTGTGTATCTGTGGAACCTGTGATTTATTAGTCTTTCCCCACAAATATATCAACACTCAGGTTGCTCAATGTAAATTTTTTCAATTAGTAATATTTTATTTCTTAAGGTGGATACATAGTATTTATTGTACTATTATTTTTTTAATTAAAATTCAGGGGACATCAAGATGTGTTTAGGGACTTCCCTGGTGGCGCAGTGGTTAAGAATCCGCCTGCTAATGCAGGGGACATGGGTTCAATCCCTGGTCCGGGATGATCCCACATGCCACAGAGCAACTAAGCCCGTGCGCCACAACTACTGAAGCCCGCATGCCTAGAGCCTGTGCTCCACAACAAAAGAAGCCATCGCAATGAGAAGCCCAGCCCGCGCACTGCAACAGAGAGTAGCCCCTTGCTCGCCGCAACGGGAGAAAGCAACAAAGACCAAACGCAGCCAAGAAAAAAAAATCTGTTAACCGTTTAAAAAAAAAAAAAAAAAGGATGTGTTTAGTTTCTTTTTAACGTTTTATCTGGCAATAATTTCAAATTTATAAAAATAGAATAAGAAGCATCCATACACCCTTATTTTACTTATTGTTAACATTTTAAACCCACTTGCTTTATCATGTACCCTCTCTCTCCAAAATTTTTTCCTGCACCATTTGATGGTAAGCTATATGCCTCATAGTCCTTTACCCCTAAATACTTTGGTGTTTCCTAAGAATAGAAATAGTCTCTTACATAACTACAGTACAGTTATCAACTTCATATACTTACAACTTACATTGCTACAGTAATTGTTATCTAATCTACTGTCTGTATTCTAATTTTGTCAGTTGATCTAATAATGTCCTTTACTGCATTTTCCCCTCCAGCACAGAACCCAGTCAAGGGTCAAGTACTGCTTTTAGCTGTCATATCTCTTTAGCCTCTTTTAATCTAGAACATTTCCACAGCCTTTCTTTGATTTTTATGACATTGACATTTGTTAAGAATAGAGTCCCTCTCACCTATCTTTTAAACTAGAATATTCCTCATATATACAAATGCTCATTTTGATTAAATTGTGGTTATGACTTCATGACCAGAATACTGTATTGGAGATGTGGTGTCCTTTCAGGGTATCACATTTGGAAACACACAATGTTCACCTGTCCCTCCTAGCTGTCATTAATTTTAATCACTCTGCCGAGGTGTTGCCCTATTGCTGTCATTGTAGAATTAGTTCTTCGCCTCTCCCTTGCAACTAATAAGCAGCCTATAGATAGACACTTTAAGACCATATAAGTATCCTGCTTCTCATCAGAACTTCCCCTAGAATTAGTATCCACTGATGATTCTTGCCTGATTCAATCTTTATAATGATGATTACAAAATGAAGATTTTCCTAACTCTAGAATTCCCTCCACATTCACCAGCTGGCTCTTGACATTCTTCAAGAGACCTCCTTGACATTCAAGAGACCACCCCCCGACTCCCACCCCTATGTATTTATTTATTATTTGTTATTTATCAGTTTTCAGTGTAGGCTCACAAACCCTTATTTTTTCTATGGTTTATAACACATTACTGCACTTAAGTATTTTGGGCAGACTGTCCCAGATGTGGCCAGTGGGGATCCCTTCAAGCTGGTTCTTGTGTCCTTGTGACACACCCCAGCATTCTCTAAGTACTTCCTTACTTTCTGGAATAACAAGCTGTTCTAGGCTCATCTTGTACCCACCCTGTCCTAGCCTCGGGATCAGCCATTTCTCCAAGGAGCTAGGTGTTGTGTGCTTAGTTTTAAGAGTTCTGCATGGCTTATTACAAATTTGTAAACTTATCTCTTCTTCCCTTAACTTCCTGCTTCCCAGAGGCAACTATTATACTTTCAACTCTTTAACTGATTCTATTTGCCTCTGAATTACTAAATAACATGCTTCTGCTGCTACTTCTAGATTTTTCACAAGCATGAATATTTCCCATCTCCTTATGCACTTATATCATAAATTTGGTTACCTCAATATTCAATGTTTACATTATTATGGTGATGTAAGTACTATTCATGGTTGAACTATGAGTGTCCTATGATTAAGATGACTTTTCCCTTCCTGCATAAGGTTTTACTTTCCCTGGAATTAACTGTCTTAATTTTTCCATTTGCTTAGTTTCTTTGTGTGTATTATTATCACTAATTCAACCCCAAATCCTCTACCAATTCTCTAAATCTGCTCATGATTGCTCCAGATGCATCAGATGTACATTCAATTTCACCTTCTGGAAGTACCTGTCCCTGGAGCCTTCTAAACTGCTCTGGTATGGGCTGGTTGTGATACAGATGTGATCTTGGTTTCCTTCACCATTATCTTGGGGAGTTCCCTCATACCTTTTTTGGATCCCCTTGTCCCTGATTCCCATCTCTTTCTATATTTAGTCCTTTGTTTTGATGAATCACAACCTCTAGTAGTTTCTTAAAAAAACAACCATTAATTGACAATTTGACTTGAATTAGAATTCTAGGTCAGGTATACAAGTTTAACTCAGAATTTTGGAGGAATTATTCCCTGTCTTCCAGCTTCTAATGTTGCTATCAAGAAGCCTAAAAAGCAATTTTGATTCTTAATTATTTGTATGAAGACATTTTCCCCCTTTCTGGAAACATCTCCTCTTTATTTTTAGTTTCTGAAATTTTATCATGACATGCCTTGGTGTGGCTCTATTTTTACCCATTAGACACTCAAAGGGTTCTTTTGATCTGGAAACACCTACCCTCCAGTTCTGAAAATTTTTCTTGAGTTATTTCTTTGATGATTCCCTCCCATTTTTCTTTCTGTAATTCATATCACAGACCTCCCAAACTGAGTCTTGATTTTCTTTTCTATTTTCCATATTTTTAGGTGTTTTCCCCCCTCCCACTTTCTGGAAGATTTTTTTTTTTTTTTTTTTTTTTGCGGTACGCGGGCCTCTCACTGCTGTGGCCTCTCCCGTTGCGGAGCACAGGCTCCAGACGCGCAGGCTCAGCAGCCATGGCTCACGGTCCCAGCTGCTCCGAGGCATGTGGGATCTTCCCGGACCGGGGCATGAACCCGTGTCCTCTGCATCGGCAGGCAGACTCTCAACCACTGTGCCACCAGAAAAGCCCTCTGGAAGATTTTTTTTTTTTTGGAAGATTTTTAAAAAATAATCTTCCATAAAAATCAATATCGTCAAAATGACTATATGACCCAAGGCAATCTACAGATTCAATGTAATCTCTATCAAATTACCAATGGCATTTTTCACAGAACTAGAAGAAAAAACTTTAAAATTTGTATGGAAATGAAAAAGACCCCAAATAGCCAAAGCAATCCTGAGAAAGAAAAACAGAGCTGGAGGAATCAGGCTCCCTGACTTCAGACTATACTACAAGGTTACAGTCATTAAAAGAGTATAGTACCGGCACAAAAACAGACATATAGATCAATGGAACAGGATAGAAAGCCCAGAAATAAATCAACGCACCTATGGTCAATTAACCTGTGACAAAGGAGGCAAGAATACACAACAGAGAAAAGAGAGTCTCTTCAATAAGTGGTACTGCGAAAACTAGACAGCTTCATCTAAAAAATGAAATTAGAACACTCCCTAACAGCATACACAAAAATAAACTCAAAATGTATCAAAGGCCTAAATGTAAGACTGGATACTATAAAACTTTTAGAGGAAATCATAGGCAGAACACACTTTGACATAAATTGCTGCAGTATCTTTTTGGATCCACCTCCTAGAGTAATGAAAATAAAAACAAAAATAAACAAGTGAGACCTAATTATACTTAAAAGCTTTTGTACAGCAAAGGAAACCATAAACAAAATGAAAAGACAATGCACAGAATGGGAGAAAATATTTGTGAATGATGCGACTGACAAGGGATTAATCTCCAAAATATACAAACAGCTCATGCAGCTCAATATCAAAAAAGCAAACAACCCAATCAAAAAATTGGCAGGAGATCTAAATAGACATTTCTGCAAAGAAGACATACAGATGGTCAAAAATCACATGAAAAGATGCTCAACATTGCTAATTATTAAAGTAATGCAAATCAAAATTACAATGAGGTATCACCTCACACCAGTCAGATGGCCATCATAAAAATGTCTACAAATAATAAATGCCGGAGAGGGTGTGGACAAAAGGGAACCCTCTTACACTGTTGGTGAGAATGTAAATTGGTGCAGCCACTATGAAAAACAGTATGGAGGTTCCTTAAAAAACTAAAAATAGAGCTACCATATGACCCAGCAATCCCACTCCTGGGCATATATCCAGAGAAAACCATAATTCGAAAAGGTACATGCACCCCTATGTTCATTGTAGCACTATTTACAATAGCCAAGATATGGAAGCAACCTAAATGTACGTCGACAGAGGAATGGATAAGAAAGATGCGGTACATATATACAATGGAATATTAGTCATAGAAAAGAATGAAACAATGCCACTCGCATTAACACGGTTGGACCTAGAGATTATCATACTAAGTGAAGTAAGTCAGACAGAGAAAGACAAATATCACATGATATCACTTATATGTGGAATCTAAAAAAAAATGATTCAGATGAACTTATTTACAAAATAGAAACTGACTCACAGCCTTAGAAAACAAACTTATGGTTACCAAAGGGGAAAGTTAGGGGGAGGGATAAATTAGGAGGTTGGGATTAACATATACACAGTACTATGTATAAAATAGATAATCAACAAGGACCTACTGTATAGCACAGGGAACTCTACTCAGTATTCTGTAATAACCTATATGGGAAAAGAATCTGAAAAAGAATAGATATATGTATACGTATAACTAAATCACTTTGCTGTACACCTGAAACTAACACAACATTGTAAATCAAATATACTCCAATGTAAAAAATAAAGATAATCTTCCAACATTTCTATTCAGTTAACTTTTTTTGCTATTGTACTTTTAATTTATAAGAGCTCTTTTCTTGTTCTCTGAATATTCTTTCACTATAGCAATCTTTCTTATTTTGTAGGTGTTGTATCATTTTTTTGAAGCAAAGTATATCTCAGGATATTAATGGTAAGTTTTCATTAAAAAATTTTTTTGGCCCATACACAGTCTGTTTTCTTCAGCTTACTTTTTCTGGTTATTTCTCTTGGCCTCTTTCTCCCGTATTAAATGCTTTCCTCAAATGTTCAATGATCCTTGAATATGTAATGAAGCTTTTTAAAAAGTAAACTTTATGAGATATAATTTGTATTCTCATTCCACTGGTATAATTTACATACAATAAATGTACCAATTTTAACAAGTATTTATGGGTATATACCCATGTAACCATCACTACAATCAAGATGTAGAATATTTCCATCACCCCTGGTACCCTTTATAGTCATTATTCCCGCAACTCCAACCTTAGTCAAACAGTGATCTGCTTTATGCCACAATAGATTAGTTTTGCTTGCTCTAGAATTGCATACAAATGACTTCATGTGTAATGTTTCTGAGATTCATTAATGATGCGTGAATCTGTAGTTTATTTCCTTTTTTATTGCTGAATAGTATCCCATTACATGAATAGAGCACAATTTGTTTATCCATTCATTTAGAGATGGACATTTGGCTTGTTTCCAGTTGAAGCTATTAGGCATAAAGCAGTTATGAATATTTGTGTACAGTGTATTTTATGGACAAATGTTTTCATTTCTCTTGGGTAAATACCAAGTTGTAGAATTGCTGGGGTTTATGGTAAGGATATTCTTAACTTTATAGAAAAAAAACTGTCAAACTGTTTTCCCAAAGTGGTTGCACTGTTTCTACATTCCCATCAGCAATGTATGAGAGTTCTAATTGCTCTGCATCTTTACCAACACTTAGTATAAACAGTCTTTTAATTTTAGTCATTCTAGTGGTATGTAATGTTACCTCATTATGGTTTTGATTTACATTTCCTTGGTAATTAATGATGTTGTCTTCATATGCTCTGCTCAAGGTGTAGGGCACTAAAAAGATGATTGGATAATCAGGCCAGTGTGAAAGACTTGTCAACTGAGGCTTCACTGAATAGGTTTTTTTTCCCCTCTTAGACTGGTTAGATTCCCCATAGAAACCTGCCAGAAGCCATGCATGGTTTCTAGGATTCTGAAATCCAAGTGTGAGAAGAGAGCAGGATGTTTCAACTTCCAGCATTTAATCCCTGCCTTCAATTGAGTCTGGTGTTTCTTAGGACTTGTTTTGTGCTCTCCAGAGAATAAAACTAGTTTTCTGCAGAGTGAGGCAGGGGCTATTCCCTAGCTGAGCTAAATGGATGAGGGCATGGTTGGTGGTGGGGCGGGGAGGCAGTGGGGGGGGGGTGGAGTCTAACTGTTCCTTTAGCTGACTTTCACTACCTTTCTCTTTCCAGATCTACCTTTACTCCTACTTCCAGAGGTATCCGGTCCTGCAAATTTCTGAGCCCTTTGAGCACTGTACAGTGTAATTGATTAGCTTCTCGACTACTCGAGTTCCCTAATTGTGAAAATGATTGCTATGTCACTTTATGCAGCTCTATTTTTGTAAAGGGAAAGATAAAAAAATGTGTTTAGTAATTTTCTCAGCATACGATACCAACAGCATAAGGATGCAACCCCTGTTAGTAAGTGCTGGGCCAGAAGAGAGCTGCGATTGTTCAAGTTGTCAAACGGGGCAAGTTGTAGAGAAATGGCAAAACCAGAGTTCAGACATGGCTGCAACTTAAAGAAAACAGCAGAAAACTCACCAAGGAAGCACTTTGGGGGTCTAGCTTTGCCTTCGGCTTATAGACTGTCCCTGAGTTCATGCAGTTCAACTGAATTCAGGATCCAAGATGACTTGCCAATCATTTAATGTCATTACTTCCATGTTGTTGATGTTCTTGTTTTCTTTTAGTTAATAGACTTTAAAAACTGTTAAGCCGTTTTAGGTTTACAGAAAAATTGACCAGAAAGTACAGAGAGTTCCCCTCACTTCCCAACCCCAATTTCTCCAATGATTAGCATTTTGCATTAGTCTGGTACGTTTGTTACAGTTGATGGACCAATATTGATACGTTATTATTAACTAAAGCCCACAGTTTACGTTAGGGTTCACTGTTTGTGTTGTATATTCTATGCGTTTAGGCAAATGTAAAATGCCATGTACCCACCATTACTGTATTATGTAGGATACTTTCACTGCCCTAAAAAGCCTCTGTGCTCCACCCATTCATCCCTCTCTCCAACAAACCCTGGCAAGCACTGATCTTTTTACTGTCTTCATAGTTCTGTCTTTTCCAGAATATCATAGAGTTGGAATTATACGGTGTGTAGGCTTTTCAGATTGGCTTCTTTCACGAAGTAACATGCAGTGAATTTCCTTCATGTCTTTTTGTGGCTTGATAGCTCTTTTCTCTTTAGTGCTGAATAATATTCCATTGTCTGGATGTATCACAGTTTATTTATCCATTCACCTACTGAAGGACATTTCGGTGCTTCCAAGTTTTGACAATTATGAGTAAAGCTGTTATAAATATCTGTGTGCAGGTTTTTGTGTGGGCATGAGTTTTCGACTCATTGGGGTTAATACCAAGGAGTGAGACTGATAGATCACATGATAACAGTATTTTAGAGTCGTCGAGCAGGTTATCACCCTGCTAATTTCTGTCCCAGAGGGGAGCTCCATCATACACACCGGCTAGCGAGCCGTCCCTGCGGCCCTCAGCTCCTCTTTCCTCCCTGAGTTTGCCAGGAGCATGAAAGAAGGCCCGGGGTCGCCCCAAACCCCTTCTGCTCCTGCCCTTCGCAAGGGCCACTACCACCATGGGCTTCACCATCTCCTCCCTCTTCTCCCGTCTCTTCAGCAAGAAGCAGATGTGCATTTTGATGGCTGGATTGGATGCTGCTGGCAAGACGACCATTCTGTATAAACTGAAGTTAGGAGAGATAGTCACCACCATTCCTATCATTGGTTTTAATGTGGAAACAGTAGAATATAAGAACATTTGTTTCACAGTATGTGATGTTGGTGGTCAAGATAAAATTAGGCCTCTCTGGAGGCATTACTTCCAAAGTACCCAGGGTCTTATTTTTGTGGTCGATAGCAATGATCATGAAAGAATTCAGGAAGGAGCAGAAGAGCTGCAGAAAATGCTTCAGAAGATGAGCTGCGAGATGCCATGTTTCTGCTTTTTGCAAGCAAACAGGATTTGCCGAATGCTATGGCCATTAGTGAAATGACAGATAAATTAGGTCCTCGGTCTTTTCGTAACAGAACGTGGTATGTTCAAGCCACTTGTGCTACACAAGGAACTGGTCTGTATGAGGGACTTGACTGGCTGTCAAATGAGCTTTCAAAACGTTAAATGAAACTCGATATCTAACCAAGGACATGTTTGATGGAATCGGTCTAGGCTTGTTACAACGAAATTAGTTTGCATCTTGGTTATTAAACAGTATCTGGGACTGGTTTGGGCAGAACAGTACAGCGTTTTAACTTATTTTGTTGCCAATTATTGTTTACCAAGTATAATGTTGCCATTTAGCAATATGCTTGGTTTTAAAGAGATTCTCTTGGGGAAAAAAAGTGTCCTCTTTTACTTTCCTTAAGCCTAAATGCCTGGACGTAGCTAATGTGACACCTTTAAATAAATCCATTTTGAATGTTTTTTGAGCCCACAACAAATAATGTTTAAAAGTTATCCCCTTGCTACTTTACTGATACCTTTATCATTCCTGGGACAGTCAGCTGATTTAAAAAATGTAGCATTCCATTTGTCTTTATTTTTCTCCCTTGCCAAAAAGACTTTTTTTTTTTTTGTGGTACGCGGGCCTCTCACTGCTGTAGCCTCTCCCGTTGCGGAGCACAGGCTCCGGACGCGCAGGCCCAGTGGCCATGGCTCGCAGGCCCAGTGGCCATGGCTCATGGGCCCAGCCGCCCCGAGGCATGTGGGATCCTCCCGGACCGGGGCACAAACCCGTGTCCCCCGCCTCAGCAGGCAGACTCCCAACCACTGCGCCACCAGGGAAGCCCTAAAAGACTTTTTTTAAAAAAGCGTTTTGAATACTGCTTGTACCAGCCAGGGAAATGCTCCAAAACACTATTCAGTTCTCTTGCACTGAGGAGCTTATATTTCCCCCCATTATTGATTCCTGGCTTCTATCAGCCAAGCTTACCTTGGTGTGGTTTGGATTTGATAGCTAATTCGTTCTATGCTAGTTGTGAAGAGTTCATATTGAGATGATTTTTAATACTCAGCAGATGGTCTTCCTTTATATTGTACCTTTTTTATGTTGCATGTTGCTTTTGGTATCAGCCTGACTCTTGGCCCAGTACATGATAGTTCTGCTGATGTTTTATCGTTTATTGGGGAACATGTCTTCATTAAGAGTTTTTGGACAACTCATCAAACTCAATGAATGAGTTTTATTCATAACCCATCTGGAATTATTCCTAATAAAATGATAAAACATGTAAAAAAAAAAAGAATATTTTAGTTTTGTAAGAAACGGCCAAACTGTCTTCTAAAGTGGCTGCACCATTTTGCATTCCCACCAGCAATGAATTAGACTTTCTGTTGCTCCACATCCTTGCCAGAATTTGGTACCGTCTTCTTGGAGAATTGATCTCTTTATCATTATGTAATGCCCTTTTTATCCCAAATAACTTTCGTTTCTCTGAAGTCTGATCTGTCTGAGATTAATATGGCTATTCTTGCTTTCTTTTGATTATTGTTAGCGTGGTATATTTTCCTCCATCCATTTACTTTAAATCTATATGTGTCTTTAGGGACTTCCCTGGTGGCACAGAGGTTAAGAATCCACCTGTCAATGCAGGGGACACGGGTTCGAGCCCTGGTCCGGGAAGGTCCCACATGTCATGGGGCAACTAAGCCTGTGCGCCACAGCTACTGATCCTGCACTCTAGAGTCCATGAGCCACAACTACTGAAGCCCATGTGCCTAGAGCCCACGCTCCACAACAAGAGAAGCCACTGCAATGAGAAGCCCGTGCACCACAAAGAAGAGTAACTCCCGCTCGCCACAACTAGAGAAAGCCCGCACGCAGCAACCAAAGACCCAACACAGCCAAAAATAAATAAATAAAATAAATTTATAAAAAACAAAATCTATATGTGTCTTTATATTTAAATATATATATATATATATATATATATATATTTTTTTTTTTTTTGCTGTACGCGGGCCTCTCACTGCTGTGACCTCTCCCGCCGCGGAGCACAGGCTCCGGACGCGCAGGCCCAGCAGCCATGGCCCACGGGCCCAGCCGCTCCGCGGCATGCGGGACCCTCCCGGACCGGGGCATGAACCCGTGCCCCCCGCACCGGCAGGCGGACCCCCAACCACTGCGCCACCAGGGAAGCCCTGTGTCTTTATATTTAAACTGGGTTTCTTATAGACAACATCTAGTTGGGTCTTGTTTTTTGATGCACTCTGACAATCTGTCTTTTAATTGATGCATTTAGACCACTGACGTTCAAAGTGATCATTGATACAGTTGGATTACTATCTACCATATTTGTTACTATTTTCTATTTATTGTCCTTGTTTATTGTTCCTATTTTTGTCTTCCACTCTTTTTCTGCCTCTTGTAGTTTTACTTGAGCATTTCATATGATTCCATTTTCTCTCCTTTCTTAGCATATTAGTTATACTTGTTTTTTAAAACTTTTTTTTTTGGTGGTACCTCTAGAGTTTGTAATACACATTTACAAGTCCATTTTCAATAACATTTTACTGCTTCGCAGGTAGTATGAGTACCTCATAATAATGAAAGGGTCCTAATTTCTCCCTCCCATCCCTTGTATCATTGCCATCATTCATTTCATTTATGTATAAACATACATAAGCATATATATAGATATATATTCAAACACATTGTTGCTATTATTTTGAACAAATTATTATTTTTAGATCAATTCAGAACAAGAAAAATAAGTTTTTATTTTATCTTCACTTACTTCTCCTTCAGTGCTCTCCCTTTCTTTAAGTAAATCCATATTTCTGAACTATATTGTTTACCTATTCTCTAAAAAAACTTCTTTTAACGTTTCTTGCAAGGCAGGTCTATTGGCAACAAATCCCCTTAATTTTAGTTTCTCTGAAAAAGTCTTTATTTCTCCTTCATTTCTGAAGGATAATTTTGCAGGACACAGAGTTCTAGAATGGAGATTTTTTTCTCTCAACACTTTAAATATTTTATTCCACTTAAGAATTAATATTGTGAAAGCAACTATACTCCAATAAAAATTAATTTAAAAAGTCAACACTAAAAAAAAAAAAGAATTAGTATTGTTAAAATGGCCATACTACCCAAAGCAATCTACAGATTCAATGTGATCCCTATCCAATTACCAGTGACATTTTTTACAGAGCTAGAACAAAATAATCCTAAAATTTATACAAACCCATAAAAGACCCGGAATTGCCAAAGCAACCCTGAGGAAAAAGAACAAAGCAGGAAGCAACACCCTTCCAGACTTCAGACAATACTACAAAGCTACAGTAATCAAAATAGCATGGTATTGGCACAAAAACAGACATACGGATAAATGGAACAGAAAAGAGAGCCCAGAAATAAACCCACAGACCTATGGACAATTAATCTTTAACAAAGGAGGCAATGGGGAGAAGACAGTCTCTCCAGTAAGTGGTGTAGGGAAAGTTGGACAGCCACATGTAAACTAATGACATTAGAACACACCCTCTCACCATACACAAAAATAAACTCAAAATGGCTTAAAGACTTAAATATAAGACAAGACACCATAAAACTCCTAGAAGAGAACATAGGCAAAACATTCTCTGACATAAATCGCACAAATGTTTTCTTAAGTCAGTCTCCCAAGGCAATAGAAATAAAGCCCAAAATAAACAGATGGGACCTAATCAAGCTTACAAGCTATGGCACAGCAAAGGAAACCATACACAAAACGAAAAGACAACCTATGGACTGGGAGAAAATATTTGCAAATGATGTGACTGATAAGGGCTTAAGTTCAAAAATATACAAACAGCTCATACAATTCAATAGAAAAAAAAAAAAAAAAAAAAAACCAGTAGAAATATGGGCAGAAGATCTGAATAGACATTTCTCCAAAGAAGACACAGATGACCAATAGGCACGTGAAAATATGCTCATCATCGCTAATTATTAGAGAGATGCAAATGAAAACTACAATGAGGTATCACCTCACACCAGTCAGAATGGCCATCATTAAAAAGTCTACAAATAATAAATGCTGGAGAAGGTGTGGAGCGAAGGGAACCCTCTTACACTATTGGTGGGAATGTAAACTGTTGCAGCCACTATGAAAAACAGTATGGCAGTTCCTCAAAAAACTAAAAATAGAGTCGTCATATGATCCAGCAATTCCACTCCTGGGCATACATCCAGAGAAAACTGTAATTTAAAAAGATACATGCACCCCTATGTTCATTGCAGCACTATTTACAATAGCCAAGACATGGAAAGAACCTAAATGTCCATCGACAGATGAATGGATAAGATAGATGTGGTATATACATACAATAGTATATTACTCGGCCATAAGAAAGAATGGAATAATGCTATTTGCAGCAACATGGATGGACCAAGAGATTATCATACTAAGCGAAGTAAGTCAGAAATAGAAAGATAAACACCATATGATATCACTTATATGTGGAATCTAAAATACGACACAAGTGAACATATCTACAAAACAGAAACAGACTCACAGACATAGAGAACAGACTTGTGGTTGCCAAGGGGGAGGAGGGGTGGGGGAGGGAAGGATTGGGAGTCTGGGGTTAGCAGATGCAAACTATTATGTATAGGATGGATAAACAGCAAGGTCCTACGGTATAGCACAGGGAACTATATTCAATGTCCTGTGATAAACCATAATGGAAAAGAACATGAAAAAGAAAAAAATATATATAACTGAGTCACTTTGTTGTACAGCAGAAATTAACACAACATTGTAAATCAATTATACTTCAATAAAATAAAAAATGTTTTACTGCACTCTCTTAGTGCTTGCATAAGAGGTTTCTGAGGAGAAGTCTGATGTAATTCTTATCTTTGCTCCTCTGTATGTAAGATGTTTTCCCCTCTCTGGCTTCTTTGAGGGAATTTCTTTGTCTTTGACTTTCTTTAGTTTGAAAATGATATACCTAGGTTTGTTTTTTATTCCCCAGCATTTATCTTGCTTACTGTCCTCTAAGCTTATTGGATCTGTGGTTTACAGACATTACTTTGGAGAAATTCTCAGTCATTATTGTTTCAAACATTTCTTCTCTTCCTTTGTCTCTTTCTTCTCCTTCTGGTATCCCCACTACATGTATGTCACACCTTTACAGTTGTCCCATGGTCCTTGGATATTCTGTTCTGGCTTTTCCCCCAGTCTTTGTTCTCTTTGCTTTTCAGTTTTGGAGCATTCTATTGATATATCTTCCAGCTCAGAGATTCTTTCCTCAGCTGTGTCCAGCCTAATAATGAGCCCATCAAAGACATTCTTCATTTCCATTACAGTGTTTTTGATCTCTAGCTCGATTCTTTTTTAGGATATCCATCTCTCTGCTTACATTGTCCATGTGTTCTTGCATGCTGTCTACTTTATACATCAGAGCCCTGAGTGTATTCATCATAGTTGTTTTAAATTCCTGGTCTGATAATCCCTGCCAGGACTGGTTCTGACACTTGCTCTGTCTCTTCAAATTGTGTTTTTTGCCTGTTATTATGCATTGTATTTTTTTGTCTTGATAGCTGGACATGATGTACCAGGTAGAAGGAACTGCTGAATATAGGCCTTTAGTAATGTGGTGGGGAGGTGTGGGGGAGGGGAAGCATTCTATAGTCTTGTGATTAGGGTTCAGTCTTTTAGTGAATGTATGCCTCTGAACTGTGAGCTTCACAAGTGTTTCTCAGTTTTTACCCCTCTTTAGGTGAGAGAGGATGGCTAGAGTGGCTGGATTTGTGTATTTCTAGCCTCCCACATGGGAGGCTAGAGCTAACTGGAGGTGGGTATTTCCCTTCCCCTAGATCACTTAGGCTCTGATAATACTCCAGTTTTATAGACATTGTGTCTTTCTGCAACCTGTTAAGGATGACAAATGATTTTCTAATTCTTTTCTGATTCTTATAGTAAATAATATTCTACTAATCTTATGTTTTCATAAGCTCTACATATGCCCCTACTCTACACTCCATTTGATTTCAGATGATGGCAGGTGGACATGCACAGCTCACCCCATGTCTGTCTGAATCTTATAAGACGTAGCCCCTTGATCTTCTATGATGGAGTGCATGAAAAACTCTAATCCCCAGTAGGCATTGTTCCCAGGACGACTCCTGTTTCCAACGCTGCCTGCAGTGTTCTATGTGAGCAACATCTTGCAAGATGAAAAGCACCATCACTAGCATTTGGAATGGCAAGAGGAATGGAGACCACCAGTGGCTGGCTATCATGCCCACTGACCACATTTCTCCATTGATAGGTTTACTAGATTGAAATGTAAGAAGAGACCTTTAAATGTCTTTCATTATACATTGTATTTATTTATTTAAATGGTACTTATTGAGCACTTCCTGTGTATAAGGTCCTGTTCTAGACAATAAAAACAGAGCAGTGAGCAAGGCAGACATGGCCCTGCCCTCAGAGAGCTTACATCTCAGGGCGGGGTGGGGTGAATATTAAACAACTGATTACATAATTAATCACTGTAATTAGAGTTGTGATTAGAGTTTCAGAGAAAACATCCAGCCCAAGGGGCAAGAGACAGGATCACTGGTGTTGGTGGTTCCAGGATGAACCTGGAACCTTGGAGAATTGGTGTTTGAGTTGACCTCTGAAAGATCAGAATGAATAAACTAGGAGAGAAGGAGAGTATGAATGTTCCAGGCATAGAGAAGAACATATACCAAGGCCCTGGGGCAGGAGGGATCAAGGCAGAGTTGAAGGTATATAGAAAGTTGCTGTGGCTGGAGTGAGGAGGGGAGAAACCAGAAGAGGTGAAGCCATGTTCATTGTTGCCTGGGCAGAGCAGGGGCTCTGTAAATCATTTTGTTTAGCGGATGAAAGAAGGCAGTCACGGCTGGTCTGTAATGAGGTTCCTAATGGTGGCTGTGGGGCTGCCCTCATCTCCTTCTCGTCCTCACACTTTACCAGTGACTAGAGTGAGAATGCAGAAGCCGTGCCCAGTTGGCCAGGAGACAAGGGAATGAGGGAAAGTTAGAGAAGGTCTAAATGAGGGATGAGCATTTAGACCAAATGCTAAGCCACCAATGTGGCTAAGACCAAAAGGAAGAGAGACCATGCTGATATGAGGAAGCCTGGAGGGTTCATGGGGAGATAGCTGTAGAGGCAGTTCTTGAGGAGTCGGGGGGGAGAAGGCACTCCAGCAAGTAGCAGGGCAGGAAACAAGGGCTCAGAGAACAGAACAATGTGAACAAAAGCTTCACAAAAGAGAAGCTTGGGTGTGGGGGTCCTGCTGGGCTGTAGGACCAGGGTGCGCAGAGTAGGAAGGCTGGATCATGAAGTGGATGAGGCAGCATCTCAGCTGCAGTCTGACCTGAATATGTCTTCAGACTACATGTGTCCCTTTCTTGGAGCCCATCAGGATGAAGCCCAGATCAGCCTTCTCTGTCCAGAGCCCTGAGGTCTACTGCTTTTCTTATTCAAGCACTGGATAAAGGTACCTGCTTAGGACTTTGGTTTCTGGGAGGTGAAGAAAAGTAGCCAAAGCTGGGAAACCTCCAAATCTTCAAACGCAGACTTGACATCCTACTGCTTCCCAGTGAACTTGAGAAAGAAGTTGCCCCATCTCATCACTCAGATCTCAACAGATCTGAGACCTAGTGAAAACTCTGCTCTAAAGTCCTACAGAACCTGAACAAGGGAAAAGAGAAACCAGAACAGCCATGACTGCAAGCCATTAGTTTTGATAAACATTAGTTTGTTTTGACTGCAAAACATTAGTTTTGTGTCTGTGGAGCCAGGGTCCTTCATTCAACAAACATTTCCTGTGTGCCGTCTCTGTGCTACACACACCAGCTGGCATCAGCTATCTCTGTTGATGCTGAGAGATGCCCTAAACAGCACCATTTGGGACATGAGACATCCCAGAGAGCAGTCTCTCAGGAAGTGGCTTGGCTTCTCTGAGCTCCCAGGAGTCTTTGGCATCCACTTTTAGGGGACAGGACGGCTGGGAGGGACACGTGAGACTTTCTCCAAGACCAAGAAGCCACGAGGCAGCAACTCCCCAGGAGCAGGCAGAATTGTACAAACTTAAATGAATCAGGAGTGTAAATGGAGCGGTTCGACTTGGCTTGCACAGTACAATAAAGATCTGCAAACACTCAGCTCTGTATTGAACTCGAAGCAGGGTGATTAGTTCATTATTCACTTTCCATCCTGGAAGGGAAAGCGTGTATACCCGGGGGCCAGCATGGATGAGCACAGTCGTAAATCATACCATTTACAAGCCTTGCAATGAGAAAAGCAGCTGGCTGGAGGGGGGACGCTCTGCAGGCAGCGACAGCGGCTGGAGGACCGGCCAGTCGAGGCGGATCAATCTGCTCCCTGGAGTTGCACCAGTTGGCTAGTCATTCAGCCTTCCAGCCAAGGCAGCCAGCCTCTTGGCCACCCAGCTGGGCGCTTCCTGGCCAGACCACAAGGAAACAAACTCCACTCCACCCAGGAGGAGTGCTTTGGTGACCTGAGGTAGCCTCTCCTGAAACTGGACAAAATACTAGGAATAGTGTTAGGATCTTTCCAAAAGACCTCTCGGGTCCAAGTGGGATAAACCACTACCTGCTTCCCTCCCTGGGCTGTTCTGGGTCCCAGGTCCTTCTGGCCCAGCCAGAGGGCCAGGCTTGTGTCTGCTCAGCATCTTCCAACAGGGGGCCCTGGATATCACCAGCTGCTAACCATGCCTCACAGCCTTTGCCCCCCCACCCCCGCCAATTTCTGCTGCTTTCAGGGCAGAGCCTTTTGGGGGATCAGAATTTCATTTAGAGCTGAAAGGTGCTATCCGGCACAGGACATCCTTGTCAGGTGGCTGTTTGGCCACTACTGGCATACTGTGTAGCCCTTCAAGTAGACAATTCTTTCTCTTCCAAGCAAAACACCCTTCGTTTCCTTAACTGTTTCTCGTAGTTCAAGATTTCCAGACCTCCCATGATCTGACATTTTGTCATAGACTATTTCCCGCTTTATGTTTCCTCTTAAATCTCCAAACCCCCCAAATGGGGTGCAGCACCTCCTGTGTGTTATCGCGAGAACAACAGTAATTAAGACTTATTATTTCTTAATGCTTTACATGTATCATCTAACTCTCATAATGACCTGGTGGTGTAGTTATTAACTCTACGCCATGAGATGTAGATGAGGCCTGTAAGCTAGAGGTGAAATGGCTGGTCAGGATTCAACCCTTGGTCAGTTTGACTCCAGAGGTTGTGCTTCTAACCTTTTTGAGATGCCTGATCGCTCATCCAAGAGCCTGGTGGGTTTATTAGCTAAGACACTAGAGACATCTGTTTCAGGGCCTGCTAAACTTGGGGGCTTTCTTCCTCAAAGCCAAGCTGAGTTTTGAGAGACTGGCGAAAACCCTTTAATCTTTACCAAATGTACCATCAAAAAACAAATAATAATAAAATAATGAAAGCATTATCCACACTGTTTTCTACTCTTCCAGAAAAGGGAGAGGCGGTCCTTATTTCTCTCATTCTTCTCTTCCAGGCCAGATATTACGGCTCAGGTTGCAATCTACTTACACCTTCCTTCTACCTTATTTCGGACACAGAGGAACATGAATCTCCCTAATCTGTTTATGGCACAAAAGAGCAAGCCAACAGGATTCCTGCACAAAAGGGTCTCTAACCAGGGATTAGGGGATAATGCTCATTCTCCTCAGGGCTCCCAGACAGACATCTTACAAAAAAGAGCACTGGGACTCAGTCTACCTTGCTTAAAAACAATAGGCTTAATCTATTAATACCTTCCCTTCCCCTAAGAAGGGGAAAAAATGTTACATGGCCAGAACTGGGGGCCCAGGCTCCAGTTGGGGATTTTGCCAAGCATTGCCCATAGCAACACTACTCATGTATTAACAAAACTTCCAGGGTATATTTGCAGAGGAATATTCTGATTTTACTTCCATGTGGGCTGTATTGGACATTATTGTCAAGGAGAGAGGATGGGGGATTGGGCTGCTGCTTCTGTAATGGTCTCTCATCCTAGGAGAAGTTGAGTGACCTGGAATGGGCATGCAGGTGGGGCCTGCAGAGCTGTTCCCTGAGAGGTGGTACAAGGAGTTCAACCCCTACGTTCCTCTGGCAACCTCAAGGCAGTTAGAGTTACTCAAAGCCTGCCCATTGGGCTGGCCTTGCTCCAAACTAACGGGAATATGGACGCAGGACACCAGCTGGTGCCTGCCAACCATCCGTTAGGATCAGCATGGGATGTGGGTGGGTGAGAGCTGTCTATTTCGGGCAAGGGCATGAAGACTGAGGACGATTTGTGGAAAACTGCTTGTGGCTCAATCCCAGATGCAAATATCCACAATTGCCTGAACTCAGGACGCTGTGCGCTGACGTGTATGTTCAGATCCATCACCTGGCATGACTTTTCCAATTAGATGTTATGAAAATTAAACTGTCATGGAGTTGAATATGCTGAGGGATGTAGCACATGTCTACCATTCAAATGAGGCGAAGCTCACTAAACAGGTACCACCCTGAAGGTGTGCTAATTTTCCTTCGAAATTGAAATTTTACCCCCCAAAAGTATTTAAAAACTTCACTAAACCAGAGGTAAAAATATTCAAACTTGGTGTGCTTTTGAGTGGAAACTTACATATGAAATATAAAGAAATATAAACAATAATTTAGTGAGCTGTTAATTTACACCTAGTAAAATGCACGAATCTTAAGAGTAGAGCTTGATGACTCTGTGTGTGTGTATGACTTTTTGCACATGTGGCCACTTTCCAGATCGAGACATAGAACGTTTCCTTACCCCAGGAAATTCCTTTATGCTCCTTCCCAGTCAATTCCTACTCCTGGATAAGAACTGTACCAATGCTTCCACCATATTTTAATTTTTGCCTCTGCTTGAACTTCATACACATGGAATCATACCCATGCCTTCCTGGCTTCTTTTGTTCAATATGTTTTTGAGATTAATCCATGTTGTTGCATGAAGTAGTAATTCATTGTATGTATGTAACTGAATTTGTTTATTCTTGTGTTGATGGATACTTGTGTTATTTCCAGTGTTTGGTTATTATGAATAAAACAGGAATGATCTTTTTTTGCTCATACGTGTTACACAAGTCTTTTTGTGTAAAAATACGCTGTTTTCTCTAGGGTCTATACCTAGGCATAGAACATTATTAGAATCTGCCAAATGATATACTGTAAGTTTAAAAATAACTTACAAAAATGTGACATAAAAGGAGAGGTCCCTTAAATTTGCTTACAAATTCACAAAATATTTACAATAGGAGGAGTCCTCCAACACTCAAAATGCTGTATAGAGACAGAGTGATTTTATTCTTAAGAGCCACAAATGTGCTCTTAAGATATACATTTTCAGGACTTCCCTGGTGGTCCAGTGGTTAAGACTTCACCTTCCAATGCAGGGGATGTAGGTTTGATCCCTTGTCAGGGAGCTAAGATCCCACATGCCTTGCAGACAAAAAACCAAGACATAAAACAGAAGCAATATTGTGACAAATTCAGTAAAGACTTTAAAAGTGGTCCACATCAAAAGAAAAAAATCTTAAAAAAAAAAAAGATATACATTTTCAACAGCCGGAACTTTAAGCAAATTGACTTTAGGCAAAATGGTCTTGGGCAATTTGGCCCAAAGGCTCAATGTAGAGTCTTGTCAAGGCAAGTCTCCCCCAAATTTAATTGAATTTTTAAACAATGCAGAATTGACATTCATCCCTGTGAGATTGCATACCAGTGGGAAGTACATATATATTTATGCCCAAGGATATATGGGATTAGGATGTTGAAACAAGTAGACACTTGGTGGAAGGAGGGAAAGGAATTCCTGGTCCTGTTCACAGAGCTCTGGGGGACTGATAATGGGCCATGAACTGGCAGGATGCCCAGAAAGTTAAAACGTGGCTGAGTCAGGACAGGGGCCTAAACTGGGAAGGTCTTGATGGAGCTCAAGTGCAGCAGTAGGCTTTGCCTGTCAATGTTGGGACCCATTTGTGGGGAGGAGCTGGGGTGTCATTAAGTTAACGAGAAGAATAAGATAGAGGATGACCCTGGGGCTGGTGGCATAGGGAACTAGGTAACCAAGAGGGCCCCCAGCGTCAGCGGGCTGTGCAAGTTAGCATTTGTTGGAGAGGGTGAAAAGATGGCTTGAATCAGCCCTCAGCAGGCTTTGCCCTGGTTGCCGCTATTTCAACTTTCACTGCCAAACTGTCAGCAGATATGACTGCAAATTTTAAAAAATTTATAGTCTTTCACGTGTGTTCACTATCTCTTCTGCCTTAGTGTCTCCCACACTTTTGATAAAATGGACTTCTATGTCATCTTCCAAGTTATTAATAAAAAATATTAACCTGGACAAGAGCCCGAACAAAGCCCACTGGAGTGCCTCCAGAGACCCCCCCTCCTGGATGACAGGGATTCATTCATCAACACGCCTGCAGAGCAATTGTTCAACCAACTATAAATCTACTTCTCAGTCCCCACTGACAGGTCTCTACCTTTGCACAAGAGAATCAGGAGGGATTTAGTAAAAGGCCTCGCAGAAATAAGACACTGAGCCTATGACATCCTCCTGAGCCACTAATCTAATAATTCATACAAAAAAGAAACCAGGTTAGACTTATGCTTAGTGACTCCATACTCGCTCCTGGCAAAAACACTTTCTTTTTAAAGTACTCAGAAAACCACCTGTTTAATAATCCTGTCAAGATTTGTGTTGGCGCTGGTGGCACTCATCAGCCAGGTTGTAAATTTCATCTATCGCCCCATGTAAAAATCAGGACATTTTCATTTTTTGGCTATGCTCTCCATTTTCCAGGACATCGCAAAGATTTTACAGGTGACTCTTGTGGCCATCTGGAAGGTCGTTTTTCTGGACCAGCTGACTTAAACTCATTTAAGCAAGCTAGGTAGTGTATTTGGTCCAAGTGAACTTCTGGGGTATAAGCAGAAAGCAACTTTATTTCATCTCCATCTGTTTCTTAAAATTATTCCGGTGGGGGATATCCTTCTGCTGTTTGTGGATGAAAATTCGTCAGTCCCGTGACTTTTCTGATCACTCATGATAAATGAAAGTTCTATAATCACTTTAAGTCACCAAATATGGTCTCCATTTAGATACAGAAGTCTCCTCTACATAAGGAGCAGAACTGTGACCTTTGTTGCAAGTTAAATCTTCCTCATCAGCCTGGGCCTGCTGCAGACAGGAAGCTTACAGCTGGTCAAACTGTGTGTTAGGCATCTTTTTTTTTTTTTTTTTTACCCTTTCCTCCTACTTCGGCGTACTAACCTGGAATTCTGACTCCTCTGGGGTGGGGCAGTGCTGAGAAATCTTGAGGGTAGAGAAGCTCTTCTCTTGTACTTCTGTAAACTAGCTCTTCACTCCCTGAGCCTGGCAAGTGCTGCAAGCCTTCTCATTCTTTTCTGTTTGTTTGTTTTTTACATCTTTATTGGAGTATAATTGCTTTACAATGGTGTGCTTCTCATTCTTTAGATTTTTCAGGCAGGAGTCAGACCCCAATTTCCTGTGTCCCGTCCTCAGCCTCTGCCTTCCAACTGCTCTCCTTTGAAGCCTCTCTCTCTGTCTCTTTCTCGTTGAAGGGGAAGTACCCACAGGACGCAAACCATTCTCTCCAAAGACCTCTTTCTCCCAAATCCTCTCCCCTCTCTGCCCCCCTGACTCTCAGTGCTCTCAGTGTGGTTTTAAGGGGTTCAAGAAAAATTCTACCAGATCAAAGACACTTATGCAATATTTGAACAGTGGCCTCCCATGGAATGCAACTTTTCTTTTCATGTTGCAGCCAAGAGTGAGGCAGAGTCCAATTTGTATATTTGGTTAAAGTAGTTTCCCACTATCTGTGCGCCTATCTTGGCCTTCAGTTTCCTCCAATCTGGTTTGATGGCATTTCTCCTTGATAGGGAGACAGATGAAAATAGAAGTTAAGAACGTCTGTGTTCTCTCTGAAACCTCCCCTTGTTACCTGCCATCTTCCTCAAGCACAGAGATTTTCCTCCTTTCTGAAACATGTGCTTTTAAAAACCACAACTATCAGGCCATCCAATTAATTTATAATGAATAATAGAATGGTACATAGATCTAAATACTCACATTCTTTTTATTACTTCCTATTGGTAAAAATGAAAATAGGAGTGGGGAGGGGGGAAGGAGAAAGAATCTAATATTTATTGAACACTTAATATGTGCTCATCACTTTATATTCCCCTTATTAAATAAGCAAAATAGCCATGGGAGGTAAATATTATCATTCCCATCATACAGATGAAGAAACTCAGGTATAGAGGAATGAAGTGACTTGCCTAAAACCTGCAGCTAGCTGGATATGTGCCTTTTCTACTATACCTCTGAATTCCACATTACTGTCATAAGATAAATTGGTGAGCTTGGTAGAATAACAAATAGATCCAATTATTATTTTTTTTAACATCTTTATTGGAGTATAATTGCTTTATCCAATTATTTTTATAAACAACAAAAAGCTGTCTCTTTGGTGAGGGATACAAAGAAGAAAATAAAGATCACCAGCTATGAATACCTAAAGGGTTGATATATTTCTTTTTAATATTTTACTTAGGAATATGCATGTAATCATTTTATAAAATTAAAATAATATTAGATACACAGCTCTGAATCCTAATTCTTAAGCTTACCATACTATGACCATTTCCCATTGCCAATACAATTATCTGAAAATCACTTGTAATGGCTTCATGCTAGTCCAACATATGGGTAGACAATTACTTAACCTTCTTCCCTTGTTGTCAAACACTGAGGTTTTCATTTGTTACCACTCTGGGTGACACCTTAACGTACACCATTGTGTGTAAAGCTGTTTGAATTTCTGACAGTTATTAGAAGTGGATTTGCTGGATCAAAGTGTATAGACTTATTAAAGGCTCTTGATACAACTTGCCATTATTGCTTTCTAGAAAGTTCTGTAACAGATAGGCTTATCTTAATGGACAGTGGCATCATCAAACTCCACTAGTCTAAAGACCCATTTCCACACTAGGGCCAGCCAACGAAACCAGGACACTTGTGAGGGCTGGCCAGATCATCCCCTTCTCTGGACAATGTCAGACACACAGAACAGAAGTGTTTTCTTGGCTACAGTAACCATTTTCTCAAAACTAGGAATCCGTTTGGAGGGAGTGGAAGGAGGGAGTACGTTTGTATATCTGCACATTCCTAGTCAGGGTTCTCCTGGAAGGCTGTGTGCTCCTTTGATCCAGCCTGCATTGGGTTCATTGCCCTATAACACAGCCCTGCTTCAGCCGGGTGGGCCAGAAAGTCACAGGCAGGGCAGTTTTGTTTGCTTTCAGTCACATTCCGGTCACACCTTCCTACATGTAACTCCAGGGCTCCTCCATGGAGCCAGGGTTTCACTCAGGAATCCCCAGCAACACATCTTAATAAACACATCTTAAGGTGGGTTTGTTTTGCATCTATCACAGGTTGAACTGTCCTAGTTTTGCTTTCAAGTGATGACCTTTATCTAGAGCTTATTCTAAACCCTGCCCGTTTCCCACCCCAGAAGCACACTTTTAAGACAGAAAAGCAACATTCGGCAATACTAAAGATACTTTTAAATAACAGTATTTTAATAACTTTTCCCTCTAATTTCAAAAGCAGCACATGTTTAGGCAGAAAACTTAGAAATCCAGGAAAGAAGGAAGAGAAGGATGCAGAGTGACCAGCACGGACTGTGGCCTGCCCGGCAGATGGGGTGTGTACAAGTCTTGGCAGACGTCTGTGTGGCGTCAGCAGGGGTGATGTTCAGCTCAGCAGATGTTGGTGGACATACAACAAAGACTGAGAACGGGTAAGAACTCTCCCACTTGATGCTCTGTAAGCCCAAGAACTTACTTCCAATGCCAGGAAGAAGGGGAGGGGGAACTCCCGAAATGATTCAGGAGAAAATCGTCAGAGCGGTAGAATGGTGCTTGATACAGAAATGAAGTTCACTTGTACGAAAACAAAGAGCACCAGAGTCTGATTTGTATTCTCTTTCTAGCTCTCTGTGGCTTTTGATCTCCAGCTTCAGGTGTACCAACCACCAGCCTCTGCTGGTACCTCGGCTGGGTTCTGCCCTGGTACCTGAGAGGATTGGAGGAACAGGAGTAGAATCTTTTGGGCTCCCCATGGGAGCTGACCTGCAAATTGCCGTGGAAACTGAAGATACTGTGATTTTTCATGCTGGGCTTAGATTGAGGTTGTTCCCAGGTAAAGGCTGGGAAAGCCACTCTTACGAAGGCTGCCAATGGCCCTCTACCTCTGAGGATTTTCTTCCCCTAATTCTCATTGGAATTGGGGGAACCAAATCTCTGAAAGCAGCAGGTGGATATAAAACAAGACAGCAAAATAAAATAAACAGCCCAATAGGGCCATGATCCTTGGCAGAAACATATCAGGAGGAAAGGAATCTGGTTTCCCATGATGCTGGACCTGGCTCTTTGTACCACAAGCGCTCTCAGAGCCACCTGACACAGTTGCCTTTCTCTTGGGGGTCCTTATTTTTGCACTCCTGCACTCTTGGCAATGTTTCAGGGGAGCCCCTGGGTAAGGCAACATCCTGTCAAGATGATGCAGTATCAGAGAGAACCACTGAGGCAGGCTCTGGAATCCCTGGAGATCTCCAAGAAGAGAGCACATGTGCCAGGATTGTCATTGCAATGAGGTCTTCAGTTACAAAGAACTTGAAACATCTGAAGTGTGCTGATCCATAGGAAACCACTTAAATTAAGGTACAGTCATACAAAGGAGCACTATGCCATCATTAGAAAATACACAGATTTATGTAAATTAAAAGGGAACATGAATACATGAATATGTTTGTAATGTATTTTCAGTGTAAAAAGTTTAAAACAGTATGTAGAGCATGATCTTATTTTTATATGTTATAGATAGAAAACCTCTAGTGGGATAACAATAATTTCCTTTTCTTTTTATACTTTTCTACATGTTTAAAATGATTATGGTACACGTGCTTTGCTTTAATTTAAAAATATCATAACCTTTGTTGATGGAAATGTTGCTCTTGTGGCGGCCATGGAGGTGTGCCACTTGGATCTCCCTTCAAGAGAGAACTTGATATCATTATGAGGAGTGCAGTTAGCTGACAGCCTCTGGCTATAGTGCCTTGGGGATTCACTGGAGCTTTTGCCCCAAGCTCTAGGTGCACTTCCTGGGCAGCCCCTGGCAATGACCTAGCATGGAGGGTGTACTAATTCCCACTCTTGCTGCCCCACGTTGAAGTCCTGTTGGGCACCCTTGGTGCTAGAGCTCCCTTTCGGGCTGACAGCTTTCTCAAAGCTGCCCCAAAGTCTGAGACTCTTCCACGCAGCCATTCCTCTTCCCCTCTCCTTCCACGGGTGTTAGACTGGCATGGCAACATGAAGCTTCCCTGCCTCCTCTTTCTCCCCCTTTATTCTTTACTGTTTACAGGTATCACTCCAAAAATCTCTATTGATGTCTGCTTCCTGGAGGACATAACACGATGCCTCTGTGTTCCTGAACCTATAAGAAACTTGGACTTGGTTTTACATTTTTTACATAGAAATACCATCTCCCCACCCCTTACAAGGAATTATTATCCCAGATGACCCCCAAGTGGTCTCACAAACAAAATGAAATGCCTTTTTTTTTTTAACCAGGATTTTCTTCTTCTGATTGTCATTATCTGCAATTTTACTAGAATATTGGCTGTTGTAGGCTGATTTTCCCAGATATGAGATGGACCTTTCACTATGAACTTTCAAGTTTTATTTCAGAAAAACTTTCTTAATTTAAATATCTTTGTATTTGTTTCATTCTGTTGCTTTAGTCTTCATCTTCAGGATTTCTATTCCACATGCATTAGGTCTTCATTGCCTAATGTGTGTGCACACACCATCTTCTCTTGAATCATTTTTCACTTTCTTCATCTCTTTTTTATTTAAAAATCTTTGATCCTTTGCAACTAGTGTTCAGTCATATTTAGATTCTGTGGTGGCTTTAAAACATGGCCACAGAGAGCCGTGAGAAAACATTTTAAGGTGAGGGAATTGTTCTATATCTTCACTGTGCTGGTGGTTACAAGACTATATATAATCATCCCAAGTCATCCAACGGCATGATTATAATGGATGAATTTTATTGTATGCAGATTATACTTTAATAAAGCTGAGAAAAACAGACAAAAATTCTTTGACACTCTTCCCAACAAGAGATAGAATCTATGTCTCCTCCCTTCAATTTGGGTGGGTCTGTGACAGTGCTGACTGTTAGAGCACAGAGGAAGAGATGCTATGTGACTTCCAAGGCTAGGTCAGAAAAGTCCCAGCTAGTCTGCCTTGGTCTTTGGGACATTCACTCTTGGAAACTTGAGCCGTTATGTATAAAACCTGACTACCCTAAGAAGGCTATGCAGGACAGGCCACCTGTCAGCACTCCAGCCGCCAGGCCTAGCTGAACCCACCCTCCAGCCAGCCAAGCCCAAGTGCCAGAGATGAAACTGAAGAAGCCGTCTTGGAAGTAGACCTTCAACTCCCAGCTGTCTCAGCCTACAGCCATTCAAGTCATCCCAGCTAAGGCTAGAATCCATGATCCCCATACAATTATTGTTTTCTTCCACTAAATTTTGGAGTAATTCATTATGTATCAGTAGATAGCTGGAACGTGTCCCTTCCATTTTAATCTTCACTTACAAAATTGTTTTTTATTTCTTATTCTTTTCTGAGTTCTGTCACTTCTCTTTTCAAACCTTTCCCTTCTCAATTACCTCATCTCTAAGTGTTTCCAAGCTTATTAGAATCTAATAGTATTAGGACTATTCTTTCATAACATCATTTTTCTTAATTTATTTTAGTTCATTTCATATATTAGGTTACAACGTTTATCTGTTTTGCGGGCATGTCTTTCTAGCATGCCTTTGTCATCTGCAGAGACAGTATTATGCCCCTTATTTTCTTTTCTCTTAGAGTGACTTGGTGGGGGATTTGCTCACGATCATTTTCTATTGCTCATTTTAATGAGAGAAATTTTTGTACCTTTAGGAGGGAAAGGTAGGCTAGGATAACTTTCCTAGGTTCACTACCTTGGAAGTTCTCCTTCACTGTTTTCACAACATGATTAAATCTCGTGAAAATCAATCAATCAACCTCTCTCTCCAAGTATTTTCTCAGCTGTGTCTCCACTGCTCTTCTCTCTCACGTCTACATGAATCCCCTCTCTCTCTTTTTTCATCCCTGTTATACTCAATTTAAATTCTACTCCCAGCAGGTACCCTAGAAAAAACTTTGGTTTGTTAGCTAAGAACATTCAGAAAGCCAGGACTCTTCCAGCACCTTCCACCTCCTGAGATCCTCTTGCACTCACATGCAAATTGGAGACTTTGAACTTCCTCCAGCTTCTGGCTGATGCTCTCAGGTTGGGCGACCAAGATTCCCAAGGCAATCTGTGGCTCCCTGGTTCTCAGGGCTACTGGACCATTTCCGTTTCTCACCTTCCTCCCACCTAATTGCCAAAATCACGTGATCTTGCAGCTATAAGTAGCTTGTACCCACCTGCTTGTACTTTGGAGTTTGTTATGATACCTTGTCACCCAGTTCAGTTGTAGATCAGTGGTTCTCGAACTTGAGAAGCAGCATCACCAGATGCCTGGAGGGCTTGTTGAAACACAGATGCAGAGGTCTAGTGTGGCCTCTGGGATTTGCATTTCCAATAAATTCACAGGTGATACAGATACTTCTAGTTTGGAGACCCCACTTTCAGAACCATTTTTGTTGATGTTTGTGGGCTTTTTGTTTTGCTATCCTTTCTGTTCTGTCTCTCTTTTTTTTTTTTTTTGGCCTTGTCTCACGGCTGGTGGGATCTTAGCTCCCCAACCAGGGATTGAACCTGGAACCTTGGCAGTGAAAGCACAGAGTCCTAACCACTGGACCACCAGGGAATTCCCATGTTCTGTCTCTTCTTATGGAGGAAACTGAGGAGTTCAAAAATTATGCCGCTGCCACTTTGGCAAACAATCGGGCAGTTCTTCAAAATGTTAAACATAGAGGTACCATGTAACCCAGCAATTCTACTCCTGGGTATATACCCAAGAGAAATGAAAACATATGTCCACACAAAAACATGTACACGAACGTTTACAGCAGCATTATTCTACCAAAAGGTAGAAACAACATAAATGCCCATCAACAGATTAGTGGAAAAACAAAATGTACTATATACATACAATAGAATATTATTTAGCTTTAAAAAGGAAGGAAATTCTGAACCATGTTACAACGTGGATGAACTTTGAAGGCATTATGCTAAGTAAAATAAGCCAGACACAAAAGGACAGATATTGTATAATTCCATGTATATGAAATGTCCAGAATAGGCAAATCTATAGAGACAGAGAGTAGATTAGTGGTTGCCTAAGGCTAGGGAAAGCTGGGGGGAATGAAGTGTGACTGCTAATGGGCACCAGGTTTCATTCTGGGGTGATGAAAATGTTCTAAATCGATTGCGGTGCCGGTCGTACAACTCTGTGAATGCAGTATGGTATGTAGTACAATCATGTAGTATGGTATGTGAATTATATCTCAATAAAGCTGTTACTAAAATAGCAACTATGTTGCCACCTCTGCCACCTTCCCAGTATCCTCTTATTTTCAAAAAAGATTAATTATTCACAAATGTTGGTACTTCTCTTCACTGTAACAAGTTTCGCATAACACTCCTTGCGAACAAGCACACACGGCCGTTGTCGGAGGGTTCGGTGATTGAAGGTGGTGGCTGAGGGCACCCAGAGGAAGGCTTTGTGGCTCCGAGCGTTGCTCCCAGTGTAAGCTGTGGTGATGTAAAGTGGGGTTTGCCATGATAAAGCCCTGTGTCTGGCCTGAGAACAAAGCCTCTGGGCTCCGGGAATCCGAGCCCCGCCCTGGCCCTCAGTGCCGCCCACTGCCGGTTGCCTCTACCATGAAAAGAAGCAGACACCTTCGTCCGTCCGCTGGCTAGTCTTTTCTCCCTGCAGACTCCTTCCCAGCCCTTCCCTCGGTTCCGAGGGCTGTCAGGGTCACCCTCCCTCTCCCCAGATCCCCCACCCCCTGCCCGATCAACACTCAATCTGCTTTCCATCTTGTCAGACAACAAAGACACTGGAGGAATTTATTTATACGTCCAGCCAGCTAATGAGACAATTCAATAGAAAGCAACCCCAGCTTGCTGGAACCTCCTCAGGCCTTTGATTGTCTCTTCTGTGTTCCAATTCCCAGCATTTATTCTACATATAAATTCTCCATGGTGAATAGACACCATTCTTCCTGGAAACCCATTTGTTCCCCTGGTTATTTCATTTCAATCTCTGGCTTTGCTTTTTATTATTATTGTTAAACTGTAATTAATTCTTCTCCTATCAGCTTCTCTTTAGTGTACAATGCCTAATGCAGCATGAAGTGGCTTCACTCACCCCAGCTCCACACCCATTCTTGAGAAAAAGGAAGCCTCTGACATTTGAAAAACACGCCAGCTGCTAAGTCCTTTCCTCTCTGGGATGGGAGTCAGGGAGGGAGGTTTGTGCAGGCAGAGTTGAAATGGTTTCATAGCTGAGAGACTGTGGATTTCAATTTAGCGGAGATACTTCTGACTTTTAGCAGACAGACGCTTGAAGGGTGAGGAGTCATGGCCAAAGACTGAGAGAAAAGCCAAGATGCTCTTTAAAGTGTGGCCCCTGTCTTGCTGCTCACATTTGGAACCACTGTCATCCTACCTCCAGAAGAACTTTGCTGCACTGTGCGCCCTCTGTTTCTTGCAGCATCCCCTCGAAGTCAGCCTCTTTGAAAGATTTACCAGCACCCGTGGACAATTATGTGATGGTGTACGTAGTGGCCTGAAAGGTGACCCCCCCAGAGAAATCCACATCCTGATCCCCAAAACCTGAAAATGTGACCTTATTTGGAAAAAGGGTCTTTGCATATGTTATTAAGGATCTTGAGAGGGGGAGATCACCCTGGATTATGTGTCATTGGGCCATAAATCCAACGACAAGTGTCCTTATAACATACACCCAGAGGGGAGAGACAGACAGAAGAGGCTCTGATGGGAAGACAGAGGCACAGGCCAGAGTGATGCAGCTACAAGACAAGGACGGCAGGGCAGCCACCAGAAGCTCGAAGAGGCGAGGAATGGATTCTGTCCCAGAGCTTCCAGAGGGAGTGTGGTCCTCCTGACACCTTGATTTTGGACGTCTCACCTCCAGAACTGTGAGAGAATAAATTTCCGCTGTTTTAAGCCACCAGGTGTGTGGTCATTCGTTAGAGCAGCCCTAGGAAACTAACGTCACATTCACGGTTTGCCAACTCACAGCAAGCTGAAAACGCGGAAGAGAAAGGGATGGATAATATCAAGTCACAAAACTTTCAAATGTCAGCCTGCTTCCGTCAGATGGTGACAGGCTACGTTGTCAGATCAGACGAGGCTGTCCCCATAACTCAAGCCTAAAGCACTTATTGGATGCGAGAAATGAATTCCTGCAACTCAGATCTTGCCAGAACTGTCTGCCCACAGTTTTGCTTTGCAGGAATATTGTTTCTCTTGTGCACGTATGACATGGCATGTCATTGCTCAGCTGTGACTTCTTGTTTATACATAAGATTCCTCCATCCCAAAAGATTTCAAGGCTCAAGATTTCTGTATTTCATCCCCCCTGCCCCCTATCTTCTGCATTTCTTTTAATGGCTGGAAAGAACACATTTATGAGTAGTTAGGGACATGTCCTGGAATCACAGGGCCGCATGGGACCTTTCTGAGAAGTCACATTGTTTGTGAGCGGATACCCTGCCTTTGTCTCAGAAAGGGGCCTGTCCCAGCCGATGGGTGCCCCACTCTACCCATCTTAAGAACTGGCTCTTCCTTGTTATTCATTCATTCAAATAAATGCTTGCTTTTTAATATTTAAAATTTTCTCATCAGTTGATGACACCTTATAGGCATCTGTTTTTCTTTCTTATTCTGTTGATTCAGGCAACGTCTGGTCATTCTCCCTGTAAGCTTCTCCTTGGTTCACTTGCCCCCTACTGCCAACCTCTCATGTAATATCCAAAACATTCCCTCGTCCTGTCCCCAGGACTGAAGGCAAGTTAGTTGAGGTCTGTATTTTTCATCTCTCAGTAGAAACAGAGCCTACATAGGACCTGGCATACAGTAGGTCCTTACAAATGATCTGTTGACTAAAAGGCCAAGTTTCCAGTTATCCTAGCCATATATAATACCACTTTGTTATACTTTGATTTTTATCTTGTGGGAAAATGTTTGAAAATTTATATTGAAATTGCCTCTATTTCTATTATTTTAAATAACCTTCTCTTGCAGCTTACAGAGTGAGTTTTTATCCTAAATGACTAGCTATGTATCTCTGTTTGACTTGTTGTAGCTGTGTGTGTGTGTCGCATCTGTGTGTGCATACGTGCGTGTATGTTTACACACAAAATCCCACTGGTAACAGAAAGTTTATTTTTCCTCTTCCCATAACTCAAAGTCCACTGAATGAATTTAACTTAAATTACCTCTCCTGACCCAAATAAATAAATAAAATATCAACAGGGTAAATTTGGGCCTAAAACATTATTTCTTATTTTCAAAAAGTGAAAAGGTGAGCGTAATTGAGTTTGCTGCTCGAATCACAGCTCTCGCTCTTGGCAACACCCTAAAATAACACTTTCCACCTCAGTTCTGTAGCCCAAACACAGAGGCAGCCAGGTCCCGCTTCTCCACTGATGAAAGGTTTTCATTTCTGGCAGGGCGCGCTGAAAACCGAGGCCCACAGCAGTGAAACAAGAGGTGGTGTGGAATTTACAAAGCTCAGAGGGGCAATCTGCATCCATTTGTGGTGATTAATATCTCCTTCCTGTGGGTTGAATGCCAGTCTTCCATTAGAAACAGAAACAGAACCCTGCTTGTTACAGAGCAGTCCCCAGGAGCCCTGGAGGTGACTGCCCCTGGAAAGGAAGGCCTGGTAAAATGGGAGGAGAAGAAGAGCTGACATTCCCGCCTATTAGCAGAGGACACTGCCTTCCCGTGTCTTCCAGGCCTTCCCTGCTGGGCATGTTACAACATGCCAGCCTTACCAGTGAGCTCAAGAAGGTGATGACTTAGGGAAGGAAAAAGACTTAGTGAATTTCTTCTTTCGTTTTTTTGTGACTATTTTTATTAAGGAGAAAAAAAATCCCAGGAGTCAGTGGGAAATTTCCTAGGTCTCATTGGTTATGAATGGGATAGTCTAAATGGATGAAAATGGAAACCAAACAGGGCTAGATTACTCTGAAAAGGTCACCAGTTTTGTCCTGGCAATCAGGTAGAGAGAGTCTCCAAGGCCCTGGGATGGGAGAAAGATCTAGAAAGGAGATAGTAAGAAAGAGAGCAGGTCCAAGGAATGGCAGATGCTGGGGCTCAAGGATAGGCTGGCCACTGACATCCTTGTGGTGGGGATGGTCCAGGCCTGTAAGACCCCATTGGTCTAAGATTCCACTGTAGGTTGTTCCCTGCTCCGTACCGTCCTATAGACCCCTTAGTTATCCTCAGACCTTTAGAAAAAAGAGTCTGTCACACAGGGATATCAGCTCGGTGCTTTGTGACCGCCTGGAGGGGTGGGATAGGGAGGGTGGGAGGGAGGGAGACGCAAGAGGGAAGAGATATGGGAACATATGTATATGTATAACTGATTCACTTTGTTATAAAGCAGAAACTAACACACAATTGTAAAGCAATTATACCCCAATGAAGATGTTTAAAAAGAAAAAAAGAGTCTGTCACATGTAAAACCTCATGTGAGTGGAGCTTTAGAAAATCAAAGAGAACACAAAATTGTTACTCAAAGGCAGGCAACAAGAAAAGATCAGGAATTCAGAAGGATTAGGAATCTGAATTTGAGTTTGTAGACCAGGAGAATGTGAAACCTTTTGGGATCCCTCAGAAATCGTGGGAAGGGCGGTAAATAGCCATGGCACATGGGATGGAGGCTTGAGCAAGTTTAACTGGCTACTAGAGTAGTGGTGATTCCAAAAGACTGAAGATCTTGAGGCTATGTGAGTTAATAGAAGTAAAAACATGCTAATTGATTTTTAAAAATCAGAAACTATAAAGAAGTAAAAATTGCTGGCGTAGCATTTCCATCCATTTGGTGTAATACATTCTCGCATTAAAAACTAAACTCATGCACTGCGCCCTCCGACTTTCCCCTCTGCAATCGCGTCTGATGGTCCAGCTTTTACAGTAATGCAGTACATGGAGTCAGAAGCCCAGAGATCCATAAACCATCCAGACACCTAATAGTGCTTTAAAAGGGACCCTGAACACAGGAGGGCAAGGGGCCAGTAATGGCTGAGCTGGGTGGTGAAGGGGAGGAGAGAGGGCTCAGGGCTTCAGGGGAAAGTGAAGTAGCCAGTGAAAGGAGAATTTTACAGTGGCTATGGAAACAAGCCCCACGCACGCACAGCTAGATTCTGAGTTGGCCAAGTAAACTCAGGCCTCTTGCTGTTTGAGTTGCCAGGCTTGGCTTCAGGTCTGGCAGCTACTGTCTTAAAGACCCAGTACAAAACGCTTCAAGAGAGAAAGAGGCACCACCATCTCATTGTGTGGCCGGTGCAAGGATGGCTCTCAGAAGGGCTCCCTGTTACCAGGAGTTACAGGCAGCAGGCAGTCCTCCTGGTCAATAGGCTCCTGGCAAGTGATTATTACTATTCAGCACCAGCTTTTGGTTCCTGGGAACCAAACAATTATTTAGGCTTCTGAGCGAGGGCCACGCTTTGCAGACATGGGAATGTCAGTATTTGCAAAATGCTATATGATGTAGGGTTGCTGACCCAACAGCCCATTTCCCATAGGAACTCCAAATGCAAACGCTCACCCATCAGTACTCCCGAAACTCCCTGCTCTCAACCCATCCCCGGTGACAAATGGAAATTTCCTGCCTCGGCCCTGCTCTTGAGAGGTCAGAGCACAACTGCTGGCTTCACTGAAACTCCCAGTTTAGATGTGCTGGGAGAGGAAGGCCAGACCCGGGCTGATAAATGTTCAACCACCAGCTCTCTAGGGGACAAAAGCCCTGATTTGTAGCATTTGCTGATTTCCATGCGGTAAATACTCCCACCAGCTACCAAATCATTTCTCTGGACAGAGTCGGGAAGAGGAGTTCAGTGGCACACCATGCTGTCATGGATGGGAATAACCCCCGGAACAGAGAGAGTCATAAAATGCAGTAAGAGAAGGAGGCAGTGATGTATTCTGAGCATTTATTACCTTTGTCTTTGATATAATGTATTTAACTGTAAGCGGATATAATTTAATTTTTAATAATCACCGTGTTTAACAACTGGCTTGCCAAATGCCTGAAAATTTAGCAAACGACTCTCATGAGCTGGTGTGTGAACTGGATCTTGGCACACCAGTGGCTGGGCCCTGGGGCCTCCTTGGTTTGGGTTCTGGATCTAATTTCCTTCTATAAATTTCCTCCATGCTTCTCTCTTTGTTCTTCTTCTCTTCTCTCCTCCTCCCTTGCTCTGGGCCTTTTCTCCCCACTTTTGCCCTATTTATCGAGCATGTAGCCCCTGTGCTGGGCATGTGACGTGTATGATCGGGGAGGCCCTCTATGGGGCAGACTTCCGTTTGTGCTTTTCTTTTGGCGCCAGGAGGATGATACTGCTCGGCCTCCTAGCAGTTAGAGCCGTATGGCCAGCTCTGGTCACTCATTGGTTGTAAATGGAAGTGACAGGTGTCACTTCTAGACCAAAGCATGTAACTGATGGTGGGAGACTTCCAAGGCTCTCTGTTTCTTCTGCAGTGGTATTGGAGAAGGACTTGTGTAAAGACGGCGGGGCCAGAACATGGAAGGGACTCGGGTCACTGGGTCACCACATGGAGTATGGTTGCCCTAAAGAATCATCTGGGTAGATTTACATGAGTAAGAAATAAACATTTGTGCATTAGGTTACAGAGATTTTGGTGTTGCTCATTAATCAAGCATAACCTAGTCTATCCTAACTAATAACCCTCCTTATAGTGAATGGCCAGCCATGCTTGTATTATCAGGAAATCCAGTGTACCTCCTTCAAGACTCCCCTCCCCTAGCAAAATCTTTGTTTAGGAATTTCCATGTGCTGTAAGTGTTGGGGGTTTGTTTTTCTTAGGGGGTTGGACAGTTCAGTCGGTTTGAGTTTTATTTACTGAGGATGTAGACAAACCAAAAAATATGGTGAGTTATCTAAGGTAGACGTTTCAGATGCCTATTTCTCTTACACATAAAAGTCCATACATCAGCAATACAGGGTTGTTGAGGTACGTCCTGAATATGTGGCTTCCGCTCTGGGTCCAAGGCATATGACCCATTTGTTACTCTTTCCCACCCAAAACAGAAGAGAAAAGGGAAACCCAGTCCTTTCAAGCTAAGACCGCAAAGTGGCACACACCACTTCTGCTCACATCTCATTGGCCAAACACCTCGTCACATGGATATACCTAGCTGCAACAGAGGCTGGGTTATATAGTCTCTAGCTGGGCAGCCACATGGCTGGCTAAGATTTGCTGGGGCATTTCTGTTACTAAAAGTAAGAAGGGATACAGGGAGAAAGAACACATTCTCTGCCATGATCTATTGTGTTGTCCAGGCAGGGAAGGAGCTCTAGCTGCCGTGGAGAAGCTGCCTGGGGCAGAGGAGCTGTTCCCAAGTAGAGTAACTGGTCCTCTCTGGCTTCTACCATGGAATAGGCCATTTGGGGTAGAGGTGAGTCCACTTCTCCAGTATCATCATAGCTCCACCCCAAAATGGCCAAGGCCCCCGTGTCAGGGTGCTACATAGTGCTACATTTCTTCCCCCAGCCTTGGCCAGGGTGAAAGTCCTCTCCAGTGAGGTTGCCTATCATGGAGGTCAGAGATAGAGGGCAAGAAGCACTTGTCAGACTGTCTATAGGGAGACGGCCAAGGAATGGTGGGATATGTGGGCTCTGGAGTCAGACTCCCTGGGGGAAAGTGCTTCATCTTTACTCTCCTAGATTTGTCATCTGTAAACTGGGACTATAATGGTACCAAGTTCATAGCATTCTTGGGATTATTAAAGGAGGTAATGATGTCAACGAGCTTAGCATAGCGCTTTAACACCCATTAGCTATGACTGCTGCTACCATGGTAGGGAGTGACTGCTTCTTGCTGCTTCTGCAAGGTGGAGGTCTCCATTAGAAGGGGGAAACACAGCAGGCTCCAGCATGCCTGATATCCTAAACCTAGAACCATTCTCTCCCATTTCTCATTTATGACTCATACAGAATGCGGGTCCATTTCTGCTCTCATGGCAGCTTTGTTTCGGTGTTCTTCTTGCTTTCTCTGGCACTGGGCCTTGGTCAGGGGACCAGCCCGGGTCTCAGAGAGGAGTTGGGCTATCAGTTCAATCCTCCCAGAAGGGTTTCTGGGTGCTTTTTGCAAATTGATTCTCCTGCTTTCCAAAGTTCTGCTACTCAGGGCACTGTCTGGCTTTGCCACATCAAATAAAAGTCCTGTTACATCTTTTCTCCAGGGCTGGACTGACAGTTTGCATAACTGAGAGGGGTAGGTGAGGTGATCCCTGCCCACAACCAGACTGAGTTGTGGCTGGCAGCTTTTCTAAAAAAACAAACCAAAACGAAACAACAAATCATAACATCTTGGTAAGACACCCGGCTGGACCTCTCATTACATAAGTTTTATCTCATGTGATTCCCCACAACAGACCTGTGAGGTAGGCATCCTAGAGCCAGATCTATTTAAGTCCAAAATATTGTCTTGCTCTGGTCATTAACCTATTTAGGCAGAACAAATACAAGGGAAAAAAGACAACTTTACGTCCATCAGAGCTTATTTTTAAGATTTTGAGAAATATTCTTACGTAGGATTCTTATAGTTACAACTGACAAACTCAAATCCAATTGGGTTAAACAAAATCTGTACTCCATTGACTCAATAAAGGTGAAACCCAGTGGAATCTTCAAACGGAGCTGGGTCCAGGTGCTTAGATGTTGTCACTAGTGCTGTGCCTTTTCTTTTTTAATCTCTGCTCTCCCTGTGTTGGCCTCATTTCCAGGCCCACCCTCTCTTCATGGTGACCCCAGAAACCTGAGGCTCACAGGCTACGAGCTTTAAGCCCAGGAGAGAGAGTTTATCTTTCTTGATAGCTTCAGGGGAAGTCCAAGGTCAGCAGCCTAATTGGTTCACTGAGCCTCGCTGAGTCCATCTGGGCCCTGTACCCACTCCAGAAGCTGGGGAGGATTGGGAGAGAGTGGGCAGAAATGAGAAGAATTGTTCCCCAAAGGAAAGTTGCTATGCAATTACTGGAAGGTAAAGCAAAACCCACAGATGAACCTGTAGCGCCTATAAAAATTGGGATGATGAGAGGCCGTATTTTTGACTCCCTGCGATGTAAAATGAACTTCTCTCAATCTGATTCAGGGGTTCTCACTCCTGGCTGAACATTGGTATTAAATATCTTTGATGTTTGGGCCACATCCTAGACCAGAGAAATCAGACTCTCTTGGGGTGGGGTCTAGGCATCAGAATTTTAAAAACTTACCAGGTGATTACAGCGTGCAGCCAGGATTGAAAGCCAGTGCTCCAATTTCCTGGTCTCATTATTAAAACCTGTGCTTTGTGAATACATTGATTATGCCAAGTTCCAGCCCAGCAGTTCCAAGTGCTGTTATGAGCTGTGTACTTGGGGCGTGTGTGTGTGTGTGTGTGTGTGTGTGTGTGTGTGTGTGTGTGTGTG